>NC_092875.1:162740355-163075355 GCF_028372415.1 Notamacropus eugenii | reverse complement strand
CATTAGAGACAGTGGCCACTAATAGTATATGAATAAACTCCTATCCATAATAACATTATTAAGAATAAGATGATGATGATGATGGTAATGATAATCGGCAGTATGACATAATGAATAGAGAGCTGGTCTCAAATTCTGGAAGATCTAGGTCCATCCTGCCTCTGGAACATATTGTCTATATAACTCTCAGTATTTTGAGATATTGCTCAAACTCTCAATGTTCTAGCCACCGCTTTAGGGTTGTTACTATAAGTTGCAAACAAGGTGCCAACCTTCATTGGTAGAGGAAATTTAGTTTTCTCACCTGAGAATTCCTTGCATCAAAGAAATCACTAGTCCAATACCTTTCCTTTTAATAATGTTGGATGATATTTCTATAGGACTTTATAATGCATACATTGCATTCACTTATTTAATCTTCATGGTAACTCTGATATGGAGGGAAAGAAGGAAAGAAGAATTTCATAAGCATCTGCTATGTACCGAGAAATGTTCTAAGTACTTTACAAATATTATCTCATTTGATTCTCACAAAAACCCTGGGAGGTGATTATTATCCCCATTTTACACTTGAAGAAACTAAGATAGACTGAGGTTAAGTGACTTGCCCAGGATCATACAGCTAATAAGTATCTGAGACCATATGTGAACTAGTCTCCTTGCCTTGATGGCCAACTCTCTACCCACTCTATACCATACAGTTGCCTCCGCATGGATGAAGATATTGAGGCTATGGTCACACAGATAACTACATTCCAATACGCAATTATCTTTAATAGAATGTAAGTAACCTGTTGATTTTATTTATGAGTAGTTTTCAAACTGTAGTTTTACTGACTTTTTGATTTCCTCAAATATTTCACTAGATAAAAACAAAATAGAATTTTCATGTTTTGAGATAACTAGAACAGTAAAATCTGTTACATCCTGCTAGTGAGAGTTGTTGGATCTTCGAACCTGCCTTGTCAGTGAATACAGATTTATAAATTTTTGTAGGAAAGAATGTTGCTTCAAAGATGAGAATTGCAACCCAGTATCTTTCTTAGCTGAAGTAAGACAAATTGACCTATGAGTGATTTATTCGCATTTGAAAACCCCTCTACCCATCAGTTATCGTTGCCTTTTCAATTACATTTGAGTTCTGACTAAATATGTGCCAGTTTTGGTCTTTTGTTGTTTTGTATTGAACTTTTGTTCTTATACACTTGAAATATCTATTTGCATCTTTTTTTTTGCTTTCAGAATATTTTTCTCAGCACCTTGGAGAATATGAGAATGTCCTGGCAGCCCTGGAAGACCTAAATCTTTCCATCTTAAAGGCAATGGGCAAAACAAAGAAAGTAAGGCAAAATTCTATTCATCTTCTCTTAAATATTTGCTTCCCAAATTAATTTTAGTAGCACTAGTCTTAATGTTATCAAAATTATCGTGATTCTTCTTTTAATTATAAACATTTGATTTCCTTTCATGTGGATCTCTATTTTTAAAAAATGAATCTATAATCTAAGTATTCAGTACTACTCTAACACTAAGCTTAGGTCTAGACCTTGGATTCTTAGGCTTTTTTAATGCAATGGGCCCTTTTTAACACTCTGGTGAAACCTATGAACTTCTCAGAATCATGCTTTAAATGCATAAAATAAAATAGCATTACAAAAGAAACCAATTATATTTAAATGTAATTATCAAAATATTCAAAACCAAGTTAACTGGCCCCTGGTCTTCAGAATGACAAACACATTTGTTGGAAAATAAACTTGCGCCTTGAGGAGAGCCATGTACTACATTAACACCTGTACTAATCCCATCCTTATTTTCAACTTTATTTCTAGCTCAAAACATTCATATCTGTAATTTTATTGCTGTCAGATACAACTGTTTGACATACTTTTACTTGGTTGCCATCTTTTTGCTGGATTTGATATTGAATTCCTTTTATAGGACGTCTAACATTCTGTCACACCCTTTGGTTTTAGAATTTTGCCTTAGAAAAAGACTTCCATGTGATTGCTATAACGTGTAATAATCTAGGACTGCTTATTAGTGAACATACATTGCTAAAGCATTCTACTGAGAATCCCTTAATTTTTTAAATGTTGCTTTTCAATACTCTCAAAGAGACCTTGGGTCTATCAGAAATTCCGAAGCATTGGGAAAATACCAACTGCTTCTTTATCAAGATATCAGAATTTGATCCTAATCATTGAATACATCAGAGGATAAAAAAAAAAGAGACTTTGTTAAAAGCTTTGGAATTAGTGCTCAACAACTGACCATCTTTTTGGAGGTAGTGAGGCTCTTTCCAAGCAAACATTGCCATCTTAAGCCTGTAAATATGTAGGCTTTGACAGAAACAGAAAACCCATCATACTGATGTGACTTGAATAATATTAAATGTACCATGTCTGTAATATATTTCAATATATTCATAATAGTGTTCATGGGCTGGCAGACCACAGACTGTACTATAGACTTGATCTTGAAGTAATCTGCTACTTGGAATGAAGGGAAATAATCCACTCTTCAATGCTTTTCCATTATTTCTTGTTACATTGCCACTCAAAGTCAAAGCAGATAGGTATTTTAGTAATGGGGACTATATAAAAGATATTTAAATGAAGCTATTGAAAAATGCAAAATATTAACTCCTCTGAGCTTACTCTTGTTAAACAGCCTCAAAATGAATTGTTTGACCAGTCAACTGTACAGAATAGGACCATTGGGAAAAGTTGTCATTTAGCAACTCCTAGAGATAAATAGAATGATGTATTTAAGAGCTACTTTGCAAATTAATTCCAAACATGCTTCAGAAGAGTCCTGCAAATGTTACAGAATAAAACATTGTCTCCTAGATGGAAATCAAGAAAGAAAATGGGACAATTGGTCATATATTAATGAGCACTTAATTTGACATAAAAATTGATCTTGTCCTAATATTGTGTCTGTTAAACAGGGCATGAAATCCAAAATCAGAAATGAAATGCTGTCTTGTCCTTTTTTGTTTTGTTTTGCTTTTTACTTTTTTTATTTTTGTCTTGCCATTTTTTAAAGAAATCTAGGCTTCAATTTATGCCACCATTTTTAGTAGTCTCCATACATCCTGTGATGCCATTTTGCTTCTCCCTTATTTTGTCCCCTTTCTCTCTTTCCATTTCTCTTTTACCTCAGTCCACCCTCTAGGCCACCTGTGCGGTAGGATATGAGAGTGGTTCATGGTGACTCGCCTTTGGAGGTAGAAGGGTGGTTAAAACATTTCATTCCATTTCTACTCAGCCCCTATCCCCACTTCAGTTCAATAATTCCAGAAGAAAGAATGTGCTGGTCTCTGTGAAAAGGAAAGACAATAAATGGTATCTGCATAAATTGTGAGTCAAATAGTATAATACTTCCCAATACCTTCATATTTCAGTCAGCATTTTACAGTGAAACTCCTCTCCAACTTTTACCTTTCCTCCACTATCTAGTCTTATTTAAGAGACTTCTATACAGAAAGTTTGCAAGAAAATGGCATTTTCTGGTTTGACAATGCATATTCTATTATTTGATGACATGGTGGCAGCAATAGGGATAATGGGAATAACAATTTGTTCTAAAATATTTGCAGGATTCTCCTGACATTTTGTAAAATTCTTCCCTGGCATAAATTCCTCTGGCATTGGCCTATGACTTTAGGGAGAGGGATTGTCTTTTGGAGTCTACCACAGCATCAATAAAAGAATGAGAAATCTCTTCTCTGAGAGGCACCTAGAGAGTTAGACCAGGATTTAACAATGTATAGATCTGAACCCTGCTTCTGACATTTGCTAGCTGTATGGCCATGGACAAGTCATCAAAGTCTCCAGGTATTCATCTTTAAAGGGGGGAATCAAAGTAATTCTGCTACCTACCTCATAGCATTGTTGTGAGACTCAAATGTGAGGAGTGCAAAGCATTTTAAAATGTCAGTTATTCTTGGCAAGAGCCACCCCATCCACTGGAGAAATCGACTACAGGCTACAAATTAATGCAAGGAAATTTAATTTTTTAAAGAGAAAATGTAACATTTAACTGAATTTTAAAATTAGTAACAGAAATCATGCAGTTTGATTCAATAAATAACAGATATGTTAACCTCATGTTATGGGAGGCAAAAGAAGAAGAGGTTGAGAGAAGGGAGAAGAAAAAAGATGGAGAGGTACAGAGAGGGATAGAGGTGGAGGAAGGCTGGAGGAAGGGAAGGAAAGAAAGCAGGAAGAGAGAAGAGGAAGACTGGAGGAAGTGGGAAGGAAAGGGAAATACCTATGTAACAAATATTTGAAAGAAAAGATGAAAAAAGATAAAGGAACTAGAAAGAAAAGAGGGAAGAGAAAACTAAGAGATAGAAACCGAGAGAAACTTAGTAAATTCTGAAATGTAAACTTTAAATAAATTATTCATTTCACCCTGAAACTCTTTTGACCTGTACTAGGCCTGTGCTATCCTAGAGAAGCGGAGAGGAGCAATATTGAGTTCAAGGCATGGCAAGTAGTCTAGTTTGACTGGAACGTAGAGTTTGTAAAAGGGAGGAGTACAAACCAAGAAAGGATGAGAGAACCAAATTGTGGAGGGTTCCTTCCATTACACCACACTGCCCTTCTTTCTATGGGAAAGCAAATGGGTATAATCTGTTTACAAAAAAAAAAATTCCCCAAATCAAGTGGTATTTTTTATGAGATACAATCATGTCAGTGCAGAATTTAAATTTAGATCATCCTGTCAGTTGTTTCATTTTCTTATGAAGTTTTTGATTTTTATTTGCAATGATCATGATCAGTACGAGTCAAGCAATTGATCATTCAATCAACGAGAATATAGGAAGCAGTCATTCCAGGCATTGTGCCAGATGCTAGGAATACAAAATAAAAATGGAATAGTCCTTGCCCTCATTGATATTACATAGTATCATGGGAATAAAGGTTCTCCCCACTCCCATCTCCACCTATATCTATATATACATATATATGTGTATATATACATATATACACATATATACACACAACCAGAAAAATATATGTATATGTGTATGTATATATGCACATTAAGCATAAACTATACACATATGTAAGTAAATAGAAAGCTTATTTCTTTGCATACTTATGGCATAATACGTATAATGGCAGAGCTTAGCATAAACACAAAAAGTGCATATATAATAAGCATCTACAGAAGAAATAGAAGATCATTTGGGGGAAGGGCACTAGCCACTGAGATCAAGAAAGTCTCCATTTAGATTATTAGAAGAAGATGACGGTTCATCTGTCCTTATTGTCGAGCGAGCATAAAATAGATATGTAAGGGACCTTAGAGGCTATCTAGGCCTACTCCTTTTTACAGGGAATGAAACTGAAGCCTGGAGAGGAGTAATAACTATTCTGAGGACATACCAATAAGAAATAACAGGAAAAGTCTTTGAACCCATGTCTTCTGACCTCAAATCCTGCAATTTGCCTCCTATCCCAAATACTTTGAATGATATGCTCCTACTCAGATGAAGAACAAGTAAAATATGAGCTCTATTTTGCTACAACTAAAATAAGGATACTGTAACAATCTTTCAAAAAACTATGGATTTTATATCCTTTTCATGCTGATACAATGATACCTCCTTTCTAAGAAAGGAATTCAATATTTCTTTTTTAGAATATGTGTATGTGCATGTAAGTATATGAATGTCTATATATATAGATGTATATATGTGTGTATATATACACACACATATGTGTAAGTATGTATGTGTGTGTGTATGCGTATAACCGTGATAGACCTTTTCTTATTAGGAGGAACTAAAAGTCTGTGTACTTTGAAAAAATGAAATGAAAAGCAACCTATAGATTCTCTCTCAGACAGCTGTTCATTTTGTCAGAAATAAGTGAAAATGGGTTTTATCTATTTGCGTTAAACTCTATAAGATCACCAAGGTCAGACCTATTCGCTTATAATTACGTCCTTTTCCTTTTTCCTCCTCCTGTGTTCCGGCCTTTTGCTGTATCTTCAAAAGCTAAATGGATTGTTCATCCTTACCTCTGGGGGAGGAAAAAAAAAGAAAAAGAAATTATATCACAGACCCAATTTAACATGGACAATTAGGAGTCCTGAAAGCAGCCCGAACCTGATGTGGATGACTGGAAATTATAACCCCAACCCAATCACTGTGTTATATGATATTAGACTCATTAATTATGTTTCCATGTTTCCACAATGAGGGTAATCACGCTCATGAGCCTCACAAATGGATGTAATCTCCTGGCATAAGCAAATTCTAATACAAAGGCTAAATTTGATTACATCTGATATGTCACATAAATATAATGGTAGATCACAGCACAATATCTTTTTTTGCTTTTGGGGTTTCATTTCTAAAAGAAAACTGATCACAAAACCAACAGCATTCTGAATATGACCTATTTCAGGCATTAGATTCATTCAAGTAACCAAAACTACTCAGATTTTCAGAATTAATTACATACACCTCTAATGTAAATCTTTAAACTGTGCTAGGAAACCAGTAACAACTTCCAGATGTCTATCTGGTGACTCTCTGTGGAATCTGAGACCCAGAGCCCTGAACAGAGGGAATTTCCAACAGATCCTTTGGTGGACTTTTGTTGCTGCGTTGCCATAATAAAGAGAAATGGTGAACAGAGTTGTGATAGAGAACCAGCCTCAGAGTAAGGAAAACCTGGGTTTTAGTCCTGCTTCTGACCAATGCTGACTGTGTGCCCCCAGGGCAAATAATTCAACCTGCCAGAGATTCAGGTAGCTCACTAGTGTTGCAATCCTAAAACAATTACAGATCTGTATGTAGAGGGAATTTCTGCACCTCATTCCCTACATAGATCAAATGACAGGTCTGGTCAAAAAAAGAAAATCAAGTGAAGTCAACCAGTATTAAATGTCTACTATATGTCAGTTGGACAGGTAGATGGCAAAGTGGATAGAGCTCTGGATCTGGACTCAGTAAGATTCATCTTCATGAGTTCAAATCTGGCCTTAGACACTTACTAGCTATGTGACCCTGGGCAAGTGATTTAGCTCTCTTTGCTTCAGTTTGCTCATCTATAAAATGAGCTGGAAAAGGAAATGGCAAACCACTCCAATACCTTTGCCAAGAACACCCCAAATGGGATCACAAGGAATCAAACAAGATTGAAAACAACTGAACAACTGAAAAACAGCTGAAAATGTGCCAGTCACTGTGCCAAGCACTGAGGATACAAAGAAAGGCAAAAACAGGCCCTGTCCTCAAGAAACTCACATTCTAATGGGAGAGATAGGATGTAAATACCTATGGAGTGAAAAGATATATAGACGTATAGATATATATGTATTGTGTATGTACGTGTATACACACATACACACACACACACACACACACACACACACAAGGTGAATTGCAGGTAGCCCTCAAGGTAGCACTGAGGAGGATTGGAAAAGGATTCTTATAGCAGATAGAATTTTAGCTCAGAACTGAAGGAAGCCAAGGAAGTTAGGAAGTATAGATGAGGAGAGAGAGAATTTCAGGCATGGGGAAGAGCCAGTGACAATGTTTGGAATTGGGAAATGGATTGGTTGCATGAGGGACAGCAAGGAGGCCAGAGTCACTAGATCATAGATTACATGGAGAAGAAGTAAAGTATGAGAAGATTGGAAAGTGTAACAGTGAGCACCCTAACATGCACGGGGGTGGTGCTGCTATCACAGGTTCTTAAATCTGCATTCATAAAAGGAAAGTTACTTTCAAAGGGTTAACAATAACTTTAATCAAGCACATATATCATTCCTTTAAGCAAGCACATATATCATTCACCTAGTTCAGTGGAGTCAGAACCTGGAACTTCAAAGAAAATACAGAGAAATCAAAGATTAACAGACATGGCTTCCTCTGCCTGAATTCAAAAGGCAAGTGTAACTGTCTGGCCATAGATACCAGAGAGGGAAGCACCAACATCTGGGTTTTCAAATCTGGAGGGACTCGTTTAGCAGCTTCCCAGAATCCTCATCTGGCCAAACAAACTCTTCCAGTCAGTAAGTCCCAAAGTAAAACCTCAACTCAGAGTATTTATACCTTTTTTAGAGCCACAAGGCATCACAATCCTTAAGAACCAGTGCCTCATTAACAAAAGTCTTGGGCCTTCCCACAAATCTTCCCTAATGAAACTCCCCTTAATAAGCAGGCCCATTAATGGGTGGGAAAGATCTTTAATCACATTAAAATAATTAACAATACAAATACATATACTGTTTCTAGTTAAAGAAACTTCATTTCTGTACTTCACTCCTTGTAAAGACTCTTGATTGACAAAGGCAAGACTCAATCAGAGGCCCTTGATTATACTAAAACACAAACAGCAAAAGATCCAATTTTGCTTGCCGTCACAGAGAGGTGGGAAAAAGTTCACAATATTTTCATCTATGAATGTCCTTACCAATATAAATAAGGAAGCAAAAACAGAGAAACACAATTGCCTTAGTAAAACTGGAGGCTGCAAAGTTGTCATCTGGGGAAAATATCACATAAAAAAATCTCAGCTAAGCACTTTTCTATCAAAGTCAGAATGATACTAGGAATTACATCATCGAAAATCCCTCTAATTTCTCCCAAGACACAGGAGTTCAAATGCTAATGTGGGTAAAAGACAAAGATGGTTCACTTCACAGTTTGGTACCATTTCCATGGTAAAAATCAAACAAAAAAGCACCAGTCATCTTTGGGGAATTGGATAGCATTCATTAGAAAGAATATATACACACATACATGATAAATACACACAAATATACATATATTATATATACTTACAATATGTACTCACAGTATATTACCTTTATATGTAAGTATACATGTATGTTATATGCATATATACAAATAATATACACATATTTTTGCTTTTAAAGTAAGACCTAGACTCTCCCCTGATCAAAGAAATAAAAACCCAGCAACAAAACCAGTATAACATGTTCTTCAGACTGCCACTATTGTATCATCCACCTAGTGAAGGCCAGTCTATATGTTTGGGGTCAGAGTAAGGAGAGTTGCATAAGAGAGAGTCAGGAGAGAGCTTTCATATGCAGACATGGCAGAAGGTTGAGGATTTGGTGGAAACATAGAAGAATTGAGCAAGGTCAAAACTAGATGATAGTGTATCTAATCTCCTACAGGCTGGGCAAAGCTGGTGAAAGGTTGGGAAGGGGCTGGTGGAACACAGATGTTATCATACTTTTCCTGGGCTACTGACTGGTTAGATCAGACAGGTGTGTTTCCTAGATAGATGATGGTTTCAATAAATCAAAATGAAAAGGGAAAAAAAAAACAGAAAAAGAAAAGCCAATTCAAGAATTTATAAACCAATGAGAAACTGCTAAAGGAAAAACTGCAGTTAGGAAAACAGAATCTCTCTTTGGACTTCCACTAAGGCTATCACTAAAATAGTTTAGCCATAAAGTACAGGAGAAAATCAAATAAAACTAAAAACCTTTATTTTTTTGTCTTCCCTGGGGTTTATTATAGTGAGAAGACCAGGATATATACTTTTATTTGCTTGGAGAATTGGTACAGGGGTCAGAGAAAGTTTTGTATCTTGTCATGAGAAGTGAGTTATTTGGTTTCTAAAATCTTCTGGGGGAAAATCCACTGAACCAACTGAATGAGCATTACACAGTTTAGCCATGTGCAGGTGGGAGAAAAGATTGACAATTTCTATGATCTTTGCTGTTGTCATTGTAGAAAGCAAGGAATACACACCAATATGTAGAAAAGTAACCGGAGGTCCCAGTATTGTTCAAGGAATAGTATTTTATGTGAAAGCAATAGATTATAGAATGAAACCAGATATAAAATTATAGTTAAAAGGCAAAAACCAATAGTTAACTAACAATAATGTTGCTGAGTCAAGTCCAACTCTTCATGACCACATTAGGGGTTTCCTTGGCAAAGATACTGGAGTGGTTTGCCATTTCCTTCTCCAGCTCATTTTACATATGGGGAAACTGAGACAATCAGGGTTAAGTAACTTGCCCAGGGTCATATAGCTAATAAGTGTCTGAGGCCAGATTTGAACTCAAGAAGAATAGTCTTCCTGACTTCTGGCTGGTCAGTCCACGTACTATGACACTACCTAGATGCCCTTCAGTAATAATAATAAAAACTGTTATTTATATAGGTTTTAAGGTTTACAAAGTGTTTTTCATTGACTGATCCTTACACAAAGCCTATGAGGGAAATGTCACATTTGCTGTCATTCCCATTTTACAAATGAAGAAACTCTAGGCTAAGAGAGTTAGGAGACTTTCACAGGGTCATATAGCGTCTAAGGTAAAATTTGAACCCAGTATTTCCTAACTCCTAGTTCAGTCTACAAATTTCACACAGTAGAAGGCCCAAAGGAGAAGAGACCATACTAGCCATGAAGGTAAGGTAACAGTATTATGTAGGCAGAATTTGGGATGTGAGGAAAGAGGAGACTCTATTTTAACTATAATTAGGCGCCTCTTAGAGTTATAGTACACTTAGGAGAGTAAGAGAAAGCCCAAGTAGAGGTAATTGTATTGTTTCACACCTAATGCCATTCCTCCAGCCTTCTCTTCTTTATTCATTTTTACATTTCTCCTTATTTTTATTGAATTTTTTACAAAAATGGGAAGATATGGAGAAGATAATGAATTCTTTCAGTCTATTTGGGACTCTAGCATTATTAATCTTTCCAGATCAAGCAGTTTCCTTTATTTTTTACATATAGAAATAGGCCCTTCATTTACTCAAATTCTTAATTATTCCTATGTTCTCATCAGGGTGGGCACTAAGTAAACATTTCAATGCCTTTTCATCCTGCATGATTCTTGTCCCTCCTCAACAAATCTTCCATAAAATATCAACCAAATTGGAAACCTTCTTTTTCATTTATTATCACAATGGTAGGAAAGTACACTCAACCTGTCCATCTCTTGTCCTTGAAGTATGCCCACTTCTGTTTTCACTTGTCCTTGATAATATTTTTACATGAGGTCTCAGAGGCAAATTATTATCATCATTAATATTATGTTGTAGCTCATTTAAACTCATTCCATTGTCCCTGAATAAGCTACCATTTTGATTCTTCTGAGATCATGGCATTCCACAGTTTGTAACCAGATAGATCCTTGGGGAACTAGTGGCCTTAAAGAGGATGGGCTTTTGAGAAAGTAAACAGCTTGGGATTTTTGAAAGCATACTGTGATTTGCTAAATGTGATCCAGTCCAAAGATCTCCCATTCAATTTTCAGCTTGGTTTATTGATCATCTGCAGCTGTCATTCATGATAAATTCAATGGGCTGTCCAATCAGCTATATGTCAGATTCTATGCAGTATGTCTTTTTCATCTACTTTGTTTTTCTAGTGTGGGTGGTTAAAACACTTTTTTTAAAAAGTTTTATAAACTACAGATTTTACCGGAGACATTTTATTGTGCTAAATTTGGTACAATTACTATGTCATATGGAACACTGAGAGAACTCTGTAATCAATAGGTAATCCTTCTTTTATGTAGGAGAAGGCATTGGACTTATTATAACATTGAAAAATGAGCTTGCCATTAAAGAGAGGTGTTCAGTGGGCAGTGACTTTTTCATTTCAGAAAAAAATAGCAATAAAGTGACAAATATAGTGATCCCTTCACATACCACACGGCACACGGTCACATGAAGCTCAATGCACTCATATGTTCATTATGCAACATTTGTACCATGAATAAAAGTTTTGGGTCTCTAAGGAAGCACTAGACAACAAGAAAGTCTGGTTCTGTTCAGGTAATCTGCACTCACTATTAGCAGTAGCAACCAGAAAACCAGTGATACCTTGTTATACGGCCACCAATTTAGAGTTGGAAAGGACCCTCGAGATTTTCTGGTTCTGTCTCCATTGTGTTACAGATATTGAAACAGAATCAGTGAGGCTAAATGATTTCCCCAGGTTCACACAATATGCAACAGAACTAGAATTCACTAGGCAAAATTCCCTGACTCTGAATCCAATAATCTTTCTACACTTCCATCCTATCAACATAACTGTAGGAGCCATTTTGTTGGTCATGGGCAATGGGGGAAAAGAGGTATAAGCAACTCTACAAAGCATTTTAAAAACAAATGGACTGCTTAGGATACCAAAACAAAGAAATATAAATTCTTTTTTTTTAATAAATAATCATTGTCATTTAAAACAAGTTCTACAGATTCTAAGTACAAAGGCAAACTTAGATGAGAGGCACAGTGGACAGAGGACCACCTACTACCTTTAAGGCAGAAAAATCTGGGTTCAATTCCTGCCTTTCACTCCCATAGTAGCAGTATGACAACTATGCCTCTCTGCGCCCCAGACATTTCTCTAAGACCTTTACTTTGTTTATCTGTAGCTATGGAGAGATTTTTCCACACATGTATTTTTCTATCCTCACATCCCTGGACTAGATAAAAGAGTGCAAAGGTGTATTTTGTCAACTTATAACAAAACTAAGTTAGTGGTTATTTGCTTTTTCCTACAAAATAACACAGGCTTGTTTATAACTTTGGCCCTTAGTCCTCCAGTTAACCTTCTTTCCAAGTTAACCTTTAACCTGCCTATCTATATAGAAGGACCAGCAGTATATCCACTGACTCTCAAGTTTAACCATGTTCTACTGTCTTCTGGAGCAAGTAATAAGAGAAAGGGAGAAACAGGGATGGTGGAAATAAACCAGGAATTAGGGGAAGGAATATTAGTCAGTATTCATATGGGCATGGGTGTGCCAAGACCCAAGCAGCAACTTTACAACTAAACCTGATTCCAAAGGTCCCTCTGGATGAAATACCCAATAGAGCATTATGATTGTTTATTCCTGATCATCTTTGATAAGTCAAAAACTGCCATAGAACAATACAGGTCCTTATTTAGAAAAGAATTTTTTATTGTCATTTTCGATTCTCCTTTTTCTCATGTCCCTTGTCTCTTTTTTTCTTCCTCTTCCCTTCTTTCCCCTCCCTCTGCTATTTTTCTCTAAATTTTTCTTCCTTTTACAAGCCACTTTGAATAATCTGGGGGAAAATGTCTGCATCCACTAAATAATGTTATTTTTCACAGCACATGTACTTTAAAATTTGCTTGGCTACCAAATTGCTACACTCTCTTTGACCTTCCCTTTTTTTTTTACATTTAATCTGCCTTTGCTGAAATAGCTGGCTTGCACATATTTATTCTAGCTAGAACTTAGAGCTAATATTCAGCCTGTGCTCTTGTTCTTTCTTTAATAATCCCCTAATCAAATATAAAACCAGAGAGAGTAGAATATCTGTAAGATCTATGTATTTGTAAACAAGAAGATTGCTAATTTTGCCTACAGATATTATCTATACACTAGAGATGTCTTAGTACCTCTGTTAAACATTTGCACAGAATAGATCTCAAGATATTAAAAACTAGATAAGGGAAAAAGAGACCATGTTGGTGAGCATTTGGAGGGGAATGTATGAAAATATACTGTTATCTCACTCCTGAGAATCAGATAATATATGATTCATTGTTTTTGCCAAAAGGAGAGGAGAGGACAAGAAGAGATTAAAAACAGCTGTGTGTTATATTTCTGAGAGCTGACAGGTTGCAATTATTGTCATCCAAGTTGGAGATGAATTGTTTTCTTTTTTCTTTTGCTTTTCAACCTTGAAACGGTAAGAATGAAAGACTATGTCATTTTCGGGTTAAGTTTCTCAAAAGTCCCTGTTTTGCTGTGTTTCTTCAGTATTTCAATGATCTCTGATTTCAACATATAATTTTATACAATGTCTAGTTTTCAAAATAGTTCATAAAATGTTTTAGAAAAATGGACAAATCCCAAATGTTTGGGTGGTTGCTAAGTAATAATAAATATTTATAGTCTTTAGTCCAGTATCTGTGTCCAGTGAATAAAAATTTGAAATGAATGAACATGTGTCTATATATGTGGGTAGGGCAGTTATGCGGTGCAGTAGACAGAGTGCCACGCCTGGAGTCACAAAGACTCATCTCCCTGGGTTCAAATCTGGCCTCAGACACTTACCAGCTGTGTAGCAAGTCGCTTCACCCTGTTTGCCACAGTTTCCTTATGTGTAAACTGAGCTGGAGAAGGAAATGGCAGTATCTCTGCCAAGAAAACCCTAAATGGGTCACAAAGAGTCAACTGAAACCACTAAACAACAACCTACGTGTGGGTCAGTCCTGGGAAAAGAGGGGAAAAGGGAGGGAGAAAGGGAGACAGATAAAGTGACTGACAGGGACAAACATGGATAGATAGAGAAATGGACAGAGATAGATGCTAGATAGATAGATAGATAGATAGATAGATAGATAGATAGATAGATAGATAGATAGATAGATGATAGACAGACAGACAGATAGATAGATAGATAGAGGCAGACAAATGAATGGATAGATGGGTAAATAGAATGTAATGATTACAAGTCTTAGAAGGGTTCTATTACAGGTTACCTTTACTGTGATAAAGCCCTAATGACATGTGCCAAGTACCTCTGGTGAAGATTTGAAGTAAATGATCATGAGATATTTATCTGATGCTTCTACTGTGTAGGTGAGAAACATTGAAAAATCTAATTTGTCACCCTCCGTTGAAATAACCAATCAATCATTCTGCTTTGCTCTATAGGAAATTTCGTCATTTTGTTGAATGGAGTACATTTGGGGGTCTGGGCCAGCAGCCATCTGCTCAGGATTAGTGTCTTCATTATGGGAGATATATAGGGCATGCTACCTGAACATTTAGTTTGAAGCATGGCAAATGGAAAAAATGATTTGATGAGAAAACAAAATTTAATCTTAGGGATGCTTGCCAAAACACAGTTAGTAGACACAGTATAGGTAATCCTTTAAAACATGCTGTCAAAACAAGCCTAGTAGACACAGCTTGAAAAATCAAGACACTAAACATTATACTTACCAGATAATACGATGCACAAACATGTCTTGATGGCGACATTTAAATGCATCTAAATCGTACCTATACATATATCATATACATATATGTATGTGTATGTATATGTGTATATGTACATGTAAAGATAACAGTGCCCTTTTTTTCTCAGCATCTTTTAGTCCTTTTTTATAAAGGACATTTCTTTAAAAACCGGATTCGTGTTTTTCTAGAAAACATCAGCATGTCAGGCTTATTTGTCATCCTGAGTCATTATCTTCTGTTGGAACAAGCTGAAAGCTATAGCAAAGGATGCACATGTTGTGACAGATTATGATGATAGGCTCAGGTGAGTAATATACTGTAATACAGGAGGACCAAATTATCCTTGCTAGTCTTATAAAGAGTAAAGAGAAAGCTATAGAAATAAACTGACTAAAAGTTAAGCCCAGTAGACTGGTGCTCTATCGGTCAGTCGACTATATACAATTAGCATGTACATATCTGTGTGGCACAGTGGATAGAGTGCTGCGCCTGGAGTCAGGAAAACTTAGATACAAATTCTGGCTCAGACACTAACTGTGTGACCTTGGGCAAGTCATTTAACCTCTTTTTTTGTCAGTTTCCTCATCTGCAAAATGGGGATAATAATAGTATCTACCTCCTAGGGTTGTTGTGAAGATCAAATTAGATAATAACTGTCTCGTGCTTGGCACAATTCTTGGCACATAGTGTCATATAAATGTTCGCTGCAATTATTATTATTTAGTACTTTAGAGATTTACAAAGTGCTCTACAAATACCATCTCATCTGAATCTCACCATTGTTGACTGTTACATATACACAAATAGACAAAATTCAATTAAAGAAAATATTCACTTTCTGCATTTCTTTTGTGTCTGTTATTATTATTAATTGCACTTTGTGATTATTATTATTTGTTGTCTTTTGTCCTCAAAGAGGACCAAAGTGACATCACTGTGAAGGATGTGCCCAACTGTGTGCCCAGTACAGTGCAGTGTGCCCAGCTGTGACTGGAGACAAGCTTGGAAGGATCTATGAAAGGTTGGGCACAAATGTCCATGTGAACATTTGAAGTGGAGATGCCAATAAAAAATAAAATACTGTAATAAAGAAGGAAAATCTAATGGATTTATTGTTTTAAAAAATTATATTAGCTAGCATTTATAGGATACTTTAAGATTTGCAAAGTGCTTTATAAATATTATCTCATTTGATTCCCACCACAACCCTGTGAAGTAGGTGCTATTATTATTCCCACCATTTTACAGAGGAGGAAATAGAGGCAGACAGCACAGCATGTAAGTGACTTGCCCAGGGTCACACAGCTAGCAAGTGTCTGAGGCTGCATTTGAAAACCCAGGTCTTCCTGAACCCAAGTCCAGTGTCATATTCACTTTGCCACCTCACTGCCCCCAAATTTGTACATATATATTGATCAGTCCAAGTAATTAGCACAGTTTCTGTTTTCAGACCTTAACTTCTGCAAATCTGTCAACTTATCTTCCTTCCTAGTCCAAAAAAAAAACCAACGGAATTTATTAAGCATTAGGCACTTTCCAGGTACTGTTCCAAGTAAAAAGAAACTCTCTGTCCTCAAGAAGTTTACAAAATAATGGGAAAACCATACAAAAGAAAACTGAAGGAAGAAGGGAAGGCCCTCTAGCCTGGAGGCATGACAAAATCCAAAGTCATTCTTTCAGCTCAGAAGGAAATAAGGAGTTGGCCAGCCTGGGCTCTCTTCTTAAATGGAGTTTTGGAGAGGAACCCTCCAACCCATCCTCCCTTCAGAAGGGTCCCCAAAGCAGAGGGCACTGATGGGGGGTGAGTACCAAGGCGATAATGACTTCCCTTAGAACATGATGAACAAAGGATGAAGGAGGGCAATCAGGTGGGAAACTATCATAGCTGATCAAGGAACATTATTTGATTTTAATTTTGAAGAGTTTCTTTCACATGAAACAACAAATGTACAGATTTTTCTTTTAATTCCCACACATAAGCACAATTGATTTGTTGTTCAGTTGTTTTTCAGTTGTGTCCAACTCATCATGACCCCATTTGATATCTTCTTGGTAAAGATATTGGAGTGGCTTGCTAATTTTATGGCCTAGGATCACTACCCCAATGGCTAGCTCATTTTACAGATGAGGAAATTGATGCAAACAGGGTTGAGTGATTTGCCCAGGGTCATCCAGGTCATCTGATAATAAATGTCTGAGGCCAGATTTGAATTCAAAAGCTGAGTCTTCCTGATTGCAAGTGTGATGCTCTATCCACTGTGCCACCAGCTGCTCCATAAATTTGCTAAAGAGTCACAAAAATTCTGTTTCCCTAGTAAATTTTGATAAAATTTGAAAGGACTACAAAAGAAATGCGTCACAGATATAACATTTTTATTTTCTTGATTCAGCTTTTAGTTTCAAAACAGTTAATATAAAAAGAATAAAATTCAGTGTTGAAGATATTAATCAAATTCAGTAAAGTATTTCACATAGGAACTAAAACTTGTACTTGCCAAACACAAATATTCCACCTTGCTATGCACTTTCTGTTTCATTGTTCTAAATTTGAAACAAAGAGAACGCTCCATTTGGTCACAGGATGACAGAATCGAAGAAACTCAATTCTCTTTACAATCACTGTGCTCTCATTGTTTATTTCAAATCTATTATTTAAACTCAGGAACATCTAATACCACTGGGACTGGAGATAGGAACTGCTCCTGAGTGGGCTTTATTGATTCTGAGTGATGGGCTACCAATTTACTCTTGATACAAATGTGTATAATTGAGTTCTACACGTGTCAGAGCAACTGGCAGGTAAGGGAGGACTCTGTGCCTGGAGTTGGGAAGACCTGAGTTTAAATGTGACCTCAAACACTTACTAACTGTATGACCCTGAGCAAGTCATTCAAGCTCTGGTTTCCCAATCTGTAAAATGGGCTTTATAATAGCACTTTCCTCCTAGGATTACTATGAGGATCAAATGAGATCCTAATTGTAAACTGTTTAGCACAATACTTGCACATGGTAAGTGTTATATAAATATTAGCTATTATAATTATCATTATCAATAACTGGGAGTTCTCTAAATTAACTTCCCTATACAAGGCAATGTTTTTTGCCTTTAAATCCACTACAGACAATGTACCTCCTACTTATTACTTCCACCTAGAGTTGGTGATCTGCTCCCATATTTCCAATCTAGGTTCCCAGAACTGAGAATTTAAGTGATTTGCTGTGGATTTGGATTTGTTAAAAGTTATCAGAAGAAGGTCTTGAACTCAGGTCTCCATTCTGAGACTGGGTCTCTGGCCACTAAGTCATTATCTCTTAGTTATATATTCTTAATAGCTCCAGCACATTATTCAGTTCTGTTTGGTGATAACACTAATACACAAGTAGAGCTTAGTCCTCCCCTTATACCCAAGGAACAGATTTTCCTAAGAGCCAGCTACAACCTCTTGGGTCTTATCTCATATTCTACACTTAAATGGAGGCTGTGGTGAGCTCCAAGTATAATGAAAAATCAAGGGGTGCCTTCTATAGCCAGCTGTCTACACAGGCTGCCAACCACACACGACATTTTCATCCAGGTCTCTAAGATACATGCAAAGAAATGACACAGGAAAATTTGTTGGAAAATAATTCCAAATGTTGGAAGCTATTACATGGAGGTGCATTCATTGTTCAACAAGATTTGACTAAGTACACACTCTGCTTGATGGAATGAAATGCGAATACATTTATAAGTACTGACTATATGCTAAGCAATGTGCTAAACCCTGAGGATATCAATAGAAAATCAAGATGGTTGTTTCAGGCAAAAAGCTCACATACTAATTAGGAGAGTAAATACATAGAGGAAAGCAGCTGCAGGCTAGATAGAAAGGCTTGGTGGTCCTTCAGGTGCAATAACATGGCAAATGACAGAGCCAGGAGTGCTTAGAGTGCAAAAGTCACATGGCAATGCCTGGAGGTCCAGAGGGCATAGTGGTCAGACAATAAAGCCCAGTGGCCCAACATCTTACCTAAAGGATCATAGCTGGCAACTATGCCCCTAGACAATGAACGATCATTGGGAGTGGGGTAGTGGTCCTAGGAGTCAAGGTGGGACTGGCCTCAGGGTTACCTGTGGCAGGAGGAGTGGGGGAAGAAGCATCCAACCAAGAGGGATCATTTGGAGCACTGCGTTTTGGAAATCCCTTTCCAATCTCAGAGATCTGTTCCCCTTGTGTAGAGATGAAAACCTGCTCCTTGCATTGCTCTTTCTTCATCCCTTGAGACAAATAAACTGACAGAAGGCTTAGTATAAACAGAATAAAAACTAATGGAAAAATTGTTCACACATGAAGATTTTCCATCCTACCCCATAGCATGTGCTTCTGTGTAACAAATGTAACAGGATCAAGGCATTTGGGTTATTTTTTCACTAAAGAAAAGAAGCGTTGCATAAATTCCTACAGATATACTCCTATTGTTCTGTATAAAAACATGATGATGGACAGTTTCTGTAAACCCCAGAAAATATGTTTTGATGGGATAAAAAGAGTATTCACTTGCAGCTGGTACCTGGGACTTAGGAGGTGAATCTGAGATTGGGAGCCTCCAGGATAAATTTTGATTAAGTCATCAGATTAGTCCATCCATCTGAAATGTTTTTTTAAATAGATGTTAAATTATGAGCAATTTTTATGAAATTTTCCATTTTTTTAAAGTTACATGACCCAGACAACCTTTGAAAATCTCATCGAAAGTGAAAGAAACAAACTAGAAAGCAGGGCTAGGAAATCAACCTGTGTCTGAGAACAGATCCACAGAATATCTGGTTGATGCTGATACCCAGTGTGGAGACAATAACAACTCCTGGGCGTTTCTTTGAGTGCCCTGGCCATGCTTTTATTAACTGCAAGGAAATAGATGACTGAGTGGAGAAAAGAAAAAATTTAATAAGGAAAAAAAAAGCTTTGTCAATAATAGAATTTTCAAAGCCCCAACAAAAATTAATTCATAAAAATATATAAGAACAAATGAAAAGAAACAAAGCCCCTCATCAGTCATCACCTCATAGATACTATCATAACACATAATCAGCTGCTGCTGTGTTTTACATCGACTCCTACATCCACCTCTGAGACACAAAGGAGCTCTGAGTGTGCTGACTGCCTGGAGTTATTAAAATCTTCTCGAGCACAGTCACGCGCCTACGAAGCCAAAGATAGAAGACAGCCATACCCTCAAGATGAACCAAGTGGTGCATTTATTTGATAGGCATTTTCATGACATTTGTTGCTTTGCACAAAAATGGAGGGTGGGGGAAAAGAAAAAGAAAGAAAATAAGGCTACCTCTGTTAAATACAGTTAAAACCAAAAAGCATTGTAATAATGGGTGTCAGATCCAGGGACAGTTAGAAATTTGGGACCCACAATCAACCTTTATAAAGAGAGCACTCCTATCTGTGGTAAAGTGCAATATTGCCTTTGCAGATCACTTTCAAGATTGACTCTCCTGGGATGGTGTGAGAATTTTAAAAAGGAAACCTGGGATAGAGGTTAGTTTTCTTGATCAGACCCTATCTTGCTTTCCATTGCCATAGGTATTTTCTCCATGCAATCAGTATCAAAATTAAGCCCCAACACAAGTCAATAATATATCTTAATCAAATAGGTATGTCATGAATGTTTAGTGACTTTAAATTTTATAAGTCCTAAGAAGTCCAGCAAATATAATGCCTGATTCCTGAGGACCATCCTACATATACATACACACATGCATGTATGTATGTATATATAAATATATGCACACACATATACACACATACACCATATACATATGTAGGTTGGCCACTTGCTTGTGGATGCTTTGACCATGGAAACCTGTGAAACAAAGAATACACATATAACTGAATATGTGTCAAAATCTAGGTACTCTTTGCCAAGTCGTAGAAATAGAGAAACAAGTAGATGCCATGTTGTCTCCCCCATAAGATTATGAGCTCCTTGAGAGTAGAGGCTGTCTTTCGCTTTTGTATTACCAGAGCTTAGTACAGTACCTATAGCATAGTCGGCACTTAACAAATGTTTATTGCCCAACAAGGAAACTGCTCAGCAGTCATCTTGGAATAGGTATACATAATGCAGCTACAGGAGTAATGTTTAGTCTACCACACTGAAAACCTTACTTTCCTCAGTTTTCTGACAGTTTCCTGGATGATCTCAGAACTAAGGTCACTGATATGGGGTCTGGAACCAGCCTAAATTTGGATTCTTGCCATAGTCTGATACTTTTCTATTTTCCAAATGGCAAAAATTGTTTTGATCACTATTAGGTTGGGGAGAAGAAGAGAATTATTTATGTCCTATGCAACTCTCTTTCATTTTTGAATTGCTGGTGAGAACTGTCTACAGACATTAACTCTTGGTACTCTAAATATACAATCCTTGTCCAGTGTTCACGGAGTGGATATATTACTGGAATAAATGGATCGCATTAGTTTGGTAAAATTATGGCTTGACTGTATATTTGATGCATATCATACATATTTTATTGCTGGCTTGTACATTTCACCAAGGGGAGAATTCTTCCCCGCATCTCCCACTTGACTGGCTAAGACCTGGTGGTTCTGTCAGTTAACTAATCATTGTTGCCTGCGTGTGCATGTGTGTATGTGATAGCTCATTAGATCAGATGGATACAAAACATACATCTTTGTCATATGTGTGTATGAATATTTTGTGTGAGTGCATACATATATACATATATATATATAAAATATTGTTTGTACATGGTTATTGGGATACTATTTCCCCATTAGTCTATGAGCTCTTTACAGGCAGACCTTTGCCCTTCTTTGAATGCCCAGCACACAGTAGGTGTTTAATATATGTTTTTTCACTTGACTACATTCATGACTTCCATGAAAATAAATATAGCTCATGTGTCCAGAGCTGTTGCAGAAGATGAAGTGATAAGGAAATTCTCCAAAGAACTTAAGAATACCCTCCTAATCAACATATGTTTTAATATGCAATGACTTCAAAGCAAAGGAGGACATGGAGGGAAATAGACCCAAAAAGGGGTAGGAGAGAAGGAAAGTAAATTTCACTGTTTGAATAAATCACTTAGGTGTTACCAAAGCCTCCAGCAGAACAGAAAAAAAAATGAGCTTCCAAGTGCCCTGGCAAAATTGTGAAGCTACTGATCACTGGTCTATGTGATGTCTGACCTTGAACCCAACCAATCCAACGCTTACTGTTTCCAAAGACAGGTGAGCTAGAGTTTCAAATTGTTACTTAGGAACTCATTGGCAAAGGACCATCCAGGAGAGGATGTCGGCCTATCTATAAAGCCACATTTTTATAAAGCCACATTAACAGTATTCTTCCAATGTGACAGCAGTGGCATATTTATACTTCTACAGTAGTGCCATCCTTGTGGCACTGGTAGCTTCTCAACAGCACAATTTTTCTTGAGTCTCCAATAAATGGGATTTGAAGGTAGGTTCACTCTGTACTTTCAGTATCAAAAGTTAGCAAACTGAGATGAGACTCCTACAGCTCTTAATATTCTCACTAGAAATGAAACCAGAAAACAGAAAGGAAGTTGTAACTAAATGGAAGGACATCTCAATTTTTTTTTTCACTGAGAGATAAATAAGGGTTTGGTCCAGGTAGTTTTTTTGTATATCCAAAGGCAACAAGAAACATAATTTCATGAGACAGGAGGCTTTCACATAGTCTTCTAGCCTTTAGCCTCTCTTACTTCTGTTACGTGTGTGTGTATACATACACAATATAAATTGAGTATATTCTAACAGACAGAAAAAGACTGATTCCCTGCATGGGGATTACTTCTGACTTGCTGTTCTTACTACATTCATATTATTAATTTGATAGAACAAAAATAAAAATAAATGTCAAATTAGGAGAAAATTAAAATAAGAAGATACAATATATAATTGAGAAACTCCAACATGACCAGATCACATCTTTATAAGCACTGGGTTGACTGAAATGTGCAAAAAAATACAAGATCTCATGAGACTTAACAACAAAAATTTGCTTAGGTCAAAGCATATCTTTAAAGGCTCCCCAAGAATAAACTGCCTTCCATGTGCACGTTAAAATCTTAGGATCCTAGATCTAGAAGGAACACTAGCAACTACTTAGTGAAGTCCAATTACCTCATTTCATAGATAAGGAAACTAAGACTCAAGGAGGATGAATGAATTGCTCCAAGTAACACAGACAATATTTCTTACTCAAGGGTCAACATTCTTTCCCTTGTACCATGCTACTTACCTCATAATTACATGAGTCTATATAAATGTAAAGCAGAGATAACTTTCATTAACCACCTTATGTTAATAGAACACACATTGCTCATAGATAGAGAGATCCTCCAACGCTCTTTTTGGTGAATGACATGGCACTGATTGCATCAATTCCCAAACATCAGGATGTCTTCTAGCCAATTTTCTGGTGGTAATAAATATTCCATTATACAAAATATTCAGATTCCAGTGGCAATGCCATCTCCCAGGAAATTACATTGTCTTTTTTTTAATTCTTGCATTCAATGGGTATTTAATAAATGTTTGCCAACTGAAATTGTATTGAATGTAAACAAAATTCATATTCCATTAAGTGATTTTTATACATAATTTTTAAAAAATCTATCAGTTTTTACTTGGTTGCACACTACACCTCAACAAATACTGAAACTACTATCAGAGACATATTGCTGTAAAATCACAGGCTTTGGAGGTCCTACTCTAAGAAAAAAGTCAACATCAAATCTTAGGCAATACATCAAGAGTAAAATTCAAATGCTCTGTCAGTGAATACGCAAGTTTCAGCAAAGAAACTTATACATGGGGACATCGTTCTGGGAACTTGTTGGTGGGTAGAATAATTGAGCAAGGGTCTTCATAAATAAAATTGATGATCTACACATAATATATACTTAAATCTTTGTTGAATTTAATATGGTTCCTTTAATAGTAGTTGTGTCTATCAATTGTTCTTTATTAGTTGTTAAAATGGCCCTAATATGAACTCAACCACACCAGTGTTTGTTTCTTTCAACTCTATATAACTAGAATAGATCATTAAATCACACAACTCTTTTTACATTTTAATTTTCCATTTCAAAATGTCTCAGATTATGGTGGTGAAAAATATGGTGTGTCAAAGTGTAGTGAATGTGCCATCAGGGAACCTGGGTTCAAATCCCTGCTCTGCCACTTACTGACCTTGGACAGATCAATTAATTAGCCTTTCTAAGACTTAGCTTCTTTATCCATAAAACGAAGGAGCTGGACCCCATGAGTATTAAGGTTCCTGCCAACTCTGTATTCAATTGCCTATTAGACTGGAAGAAAGACTTTTGAAAATCATTTGAAAACTCTCTCAGCATCCTGGGGTTTCTGAACTTCACTGGATACACAAGAGAAAAGAATGTGCCGCTACCAATCCCCAGTCTGCTAAAGGAAAAAGAAAAAAGGAAGAAGGAAAAAGAAAAGATTTGACCATTACAAAAGGAGTTTCATAAGAATGAATTAATTATAATAGTAACTGGCATTTATATTGCATTTAAGGTTAGCTATGTGCTTTACATACAATTGCCCCCTTTTATTTAAAGCAATATGTCTGGATTAAGAATGTATCATTGAAACACAGAACGCTTACATTTTAATTTATTTCAAGCTACTTACAATAAAGATGAGGAAGACTCATCTATGAAAGTTCAAATTCAGTCTTACTTTTCTGTGACACTGGACAAATCATTTAACCCTGTTTGCATCAGGTCCATGGAAACCTCCACCTCTAATTATTCTCGATGGAAGCCTCATGCTCAATCATTCTCAGTTTCCTCCTCTGTAAAATGGGGCAACAATGGCTACATTGTCTACCTCAGGGGGTTGTTGTGAGATTTCCCTGTTCGTTATTGTTCAGTCATTTCAGTCATGTCTGACTCTTTGTGACTCTATTTTGGGGTTTTCTTGGCAAAGATACTGGAGTGGTTTGCCATGGCCATGGTCACCTAGATGGAAAAAGGACTCAACTTGGAGTGTCTCTTGCCTGAAAATCCCTTGATCTTTTTATACCAGTCTGCCTCTGTTTGATCAGGCAAATCATGTTGTTGTGTAATCAATAGATGGAACAAAATTGGGAGAGATAGATAACAGACTTCATATAACATAATTAGGACTCTAAAAGATCTAGACAGGCTAGAATACTGAATTAAATCTAATAAGAGGAAAATTTTAAAGGGAAAAATGTAACATCTGACATGGGAGCAAAAAATCAACTTCGCAAACATAACTTGGGGAGGAATGGGCAGAGAGTAATTGTTAGTACAAGCTCAGTATGAGTCAATAGTGTGATGTGACGGTCAAAAAGACTAATTCAATCTTAGGTGGCATAAGAGAGACATAGACTCCAGGGATAGGGAGGTGATGTCCCATTTGCCAGGTATGTTATAGTGGGGATCCTTGTATTTATATAGGTAGAACTACATGGTTGTAGGAGTAAATTTTGCTACCTCTGATACTGTTGACTCCCTTCTCCTTGATAATCTCTCTAGGTTTTCTGGACACCAGTCTCTCCTGGTTTTCCTCCTACCTATGTGACTGTTCCTTTTCAGACTCCTTTGCTGGATCCTCTTCCAGCAAAGCCTCAAACAATAGGTATTCCATAGGGTTCTGTCCTGCGTCTCCCTCTCTTCCCTCTCTATACTATTTCACTTGGTGGTACCATCAGTTCCAGTGGAGTTAATTACCATCCCTAAGTTGAAGATTCTTAAATCCACCTATCCTACCATAACCTCTTTTCTGACCTCCAGTTTCACATTTCCAACTACCTTTCAGATGTCTCAAACTGGACATTCCTGTAGATATCTTAAACTTAACATACCTAAAACTGAACTCATTACCTTTTCCCCTAAACCCTACCCTCCTAATTTCCCCTTTTCCATAATTTCTTGCCTAGAAGCCAACATCATTCTTCCAGTCCTTCGGGCTACAATCTAGAAGTCATTCTAAACTCTTTCCTATCTCTCTCCCCTCCCCCAAGATTTAATCTGCTGCAAGACTTATTGAGTTCACCTTAGCAATATTGTTCAAATAATCCCTTTTCCTTCTTATGACATTGTCAACAAAGTGGTATACACTCTCCTCATCTTGTGCTTGGACAATGGCAGTAGTCTACTGATGGATCAATCCTCTTGCCCACACCCCCAGTCTGTCCTCCATTCAGTTGATAGTGATATTCCTAAAGAGCAGGTCTGGCCATGTCACCCCTTCCATTCATTAAACTCCAATGGGTTCTAGATCAAATACAAAATCTTCTACTTGGTATTCAAAACTCTTTATTACTTACTCCTCACACCATTTTATTGCTCCTTGAGTATCTTATATCTTTCATTCTTCCAAGCCCATAGAGTTTTCCATGACCCTTAGCAACTCAATCAAAAAAAAATTCTTTTTAATACTAGGGATAAAATAATTCAAAATTTGAGACTTTCATCCTACAACATGAGATAGTATTGAACTATCCTTCTTCCCTTGCCACTACCTTGAACCTTGATAATTCATGCCCTTGTAACATGGTGTGATAGAAACAATGCTGGCACAGAATAGATCTGGAAATAGGAAGAAAGGAAAGGTATGTGTAACAGGAAGGATCCCAGCATACACAGGAGGGTCTGCTGTACAGGTTCTTAGTTCTGCTTTTCTAAAAGGAAAGCAACTTTTGAGGGGTCAGCAATCACTTTAATCATTCACTTAGTTCAAGGGAAAAAATCAGCACCGTGAACTTCAGAGAAAATACAAACAGAGAAATAAAGACCAACAGACAGGGTTTCCAATTGTCTGACCCTAAGCAACACATACATCACAGATCAATAGACAGATCCAACTGTCTGACCATACATACATAGTTACCAGAGAGAGAAGCACCAACATTTGAGTTTTCAAAGCCAGGGGTTTGCTTAGCAGCTAACCCAGAGTCCCATCTGGCCAAACAAACACTTCTAATAAGTAAACCATAAAGTAAAACCTCACTTCAAAGTGTATGTAGACTTTTCAGAGCTAGGGGGCATGCCCCCTCTGACCCAGTGCCTCAGTAGCAATTAACAAAAGGTGTGGTCCTTCAATCCTTCCTATAAAACAAATCGCCCCTAATCAAACTTCCCTTAATAGGCAGGCCCATTAATGGGTGGGGAAGAGCTTTAACATTACATTATGGTCCTAGCTCAATAAGCCAAAGATATTAATTATCTTGTGACTCAAAAATTATCCTTGATGTACATTATATCACATAAAACATAAGTATATTAAATAGCACATCAGTACCTTAGGTAACTAGCCTTATCTTAGGATGTTTGTATTGTTACAGAATTATATTAGAAGACCAAGAATCCTAGAAGGTTCTGGGAACATTCTTAGAATATAATTATATCAACAATTTGTAGAAGTTGTTTTTTGTTGGGTACACATCTTTGTACTGGGAAAGAAATTATTCCTAAAACCCATATGCTTTCAAATACTCATTAAATCTCTCTTCCTCTTCCAAGAAAAATTATTTCTGTTCATTTTATCAAAGTTCAGCCAGTTTAGAATTCTGTCATCTGTTTACTTTAACAGAATCCTAAGATACGTGTCTGGGAAAAGCAAGAGTCAATTGTACACCCTAGCATATAAAGGAGGAATCCAATTTTATAACACTAGTTCTCAAGGCTCAAATACATTAAAAAAGAGTCCATCACTGCAAAATGAGAGCTAGGTACACTTTAAATGTTTTACTGGGGATCTAATAAAGTACCAAAAATGCACATTCCTATTTCAAAAGCCATAAATGTTTCCTTCTGTACTTTGCTGGATTTTCCCTGGTGTGACATATGTTTTTATGATTAAATTGAAAGCGAAAACATGGGAAAGAGACTAATTGCCCCTCAGAATTTCTCAGCATTCACTGAGAACACTTCTACCCCAAAGTGACAAAAATGAAGAGGGATATTTTTAGGTCGTAGGAACATGATACTAACTATGTTTTATCTGCCCCTCTCCCCAACCTGGTCTTTGTAAACTTGTCTTAAAGAGGAAGTGAAGGATTAAAAAAGCTATGAATATAATGACCTCGCCTGAATGTAAAAGGAAAAACAATGTCCTTCATCCTACCTACTTCTAAGTAAAGCAATACTGATTTCTCAGCCTCTATTTAGAATAAAAAGAAACTTAGAGTTGAAAGAAACCTTAAAGAACAGAAATCCAGTCCAACATTCTACCCATTTACATTAGCTATCTTCAGGTAGGAGAGTTGAACTTAGATATGTATGAAATATATCCCAAGGAAGTCCAAGGTTACACTATGGCTTAGTTACTAAATCAGAAATAACAGCCAGGTGGTTGTTGCTGTTTTAAATTCCCAACTTAGTACTTTGTCATTTGCAATAACTTCCCTTCCTCTCCCCCACTTCCCCAAAAGTGGGTAGATCCCATAGTTGGGAACTTAACTTGAAGACCCTCTTGTGAATAACAAGATGACTAGGGTAAGATGACAGCCATCTAGGCACAGAATGCCATACCTGTTACCATGATGAAAAGTTAATTTCTAAATGCTTTTGGAGGCAAGAATAGATTCCTATCAGTGTTTCATGACTTTCTAGTGGCTATTTCATGTATTCATAGTGCACAAGCACACACAAGGTATGTACTTGAAAAATGATTCTTTTCCTGAGAAAAAAATCACCTTTACAGAAATGTTTTTACTCCATCTAACTTCTTGATTCATTTTTGGCAACAATGAAAAAAAACTAGTATCAACTGAATCATTGAAGTTTTTAAAATTATTTTCTTTTCAGTTTTAAATTCTCTCCCTATCACCTCCCTCTCCCCTATTCATTGAAAAAGTAAGAAAAACAAAGCATGTTACAAATATATATAGTCAAGCAAAACAAATTCCTGCATTGGAAATATGCTTCCATCTATACTCTGAGTCCTCTTTATCTGGAGGTGGATGGCTTATTTCAATATGAGTCTTCTGAAACAGGTTGGTTCCATTGTGTTGATCAGAGAATTATGCTAAATTCTTGAATGTATGGGTTAGATCAATAATAAAGGCCAACAGGTCCACAGGTAGCAATTTACAATCGTACTTGGGTGATATGGTAGAGTGCTGGACTTTGCATCAAGAAGACCAGAGTTCAAATTCTGCCCAAGTTGGTTATTGTCCTTCATTCTCGAAGAGGGCAAAATGACATCACTATGTTGAAGTCAAGTTATAGTGTGTTGGACTGTGGCTGATTAGACCAGTATGAGCTTGGAATGCTCTACCACAGTTCAGGCACAAATAGTCCATGTGAACAATTGGAATGGATTTTAAATTTTCACATCTCCCATTTCTTTGTAACTACTTCAATTCTGCTAGTGTCTACCCCAAGACACTTACTGGGTGTATGGCCCTAGGTAAGTCACTTGAATTTCTTTCTGTTTCAGTTTCCCCATCTGTAAAATGGGAGTATAATAGCACCTATTTTACAGTGTTTTTGTGAGGATCAAATGAGGAAAATGCTCTGAAAAACAAAAGGGTTATATAAATTATTTATTATACTTCTAAGTACATTGTTTTCTTTGAACTTGAAACTGGCTGTTTTAAGCATTTAGCATTTGTGAGCACCTGGCTCAGTTGACAACACAAGAAAATTCATATAAAAAATACAGGAGGAAGAGAAGGAGATAATTGCTGATATTCATCTTAAGTACTGGCAGTATTATAAATGAAATGGTTGGTTGCCTTGAGATATCTGGGCTGGCATGGAATCACTGAAGCCATCACCAACCCGCAGGCTGATGCTTCACCTCTTGCATGCTAACTCTTTAAATTTAATGCATCTTTGATGGAACCCCTTCCTGTTTAAAGAGAAACTGATCATTTTCCTTTAATCCTGTCTTGCTCTACTCTCAGTTTAAAAAGAATGTCAGTTACAGTTTTGACAACAGGCACTGTTTTCCCCTTCTCAGCCCCCTTTGCCAAATCATTCTTTTTTTTTACTGGTTTCTCAGTTCAGTTTTGTTGTGTGGAGCCAACTGTAGCAAGACAAAGGCATATTCCATAAGGTACTACTACTTAATTGTACTTAACTAATCATTTTCCAGATCTCCTTGAGTCTATCTACACACAACTTTCACATCTACAAGACCTGGAGTCAGGAAGACCTGAGTTCAAATCCAACCTCAGATACTTTCTGATTGAGTCATCCTGGGCGAGTTACTTATTAACCTCTTTCTGCCTCCTTCTACAGTTCACTCAACTGTAAAATGGAGATAATAATAGTATCTACCTCCTAGTGTTGAACTTTAATGTTGTACTGTTCTCACTAGTCATTTAGCTATCACCCCCCTAAGACCATCAACACCCCTTCCTTGGACAACTTCCACTAGTATTTTAATTCTCCCTTCCCAAGTCTTTACACTCTCCATAGCCTCTACTCACCAGCCAAAGTGATTTTCCTAAAGAGAGGTCTGACTAAGTCACTTTTTTGTTCAGTAACCTCTACTGGCTCCCTGTTACCTTTAGGATCAAAAGTAAATTCCTATTTAGCATTTGAAGGTCTTTACAACCTGGACTCAATCTACCTTTCCAGTCTTATACATTACTTCCCTTCATGAAGTCTGTAGTTCAGCCAAATCGGCCTTCCTGTTGTCCTTCACATGGGACACTCTTTTTCCTCTCTCTGTGGTTTTTCACAAGCTGCCGCCTAGCTCCATACTTGGAACACACATCTACCTTGCCTTCATTTTGTACAATCCTAACATCCTTCAAAGTTCAGCTTGAGTTCCACCTTCTACATGGAATATTTCCTGATCCCTCCAGGTGTCTGTGCTTCTCCTTTCATTATCAATTTATATTTTTATAGTATATGTACATGCATATAGTTATCTCTGTGTATATAACATTCGTGTGTGTGTGTGTGTGTGTGTGTGTATTTATATGTCTTCACCAATAGAATGTAAACTCCTTCAAGGCAGGGGTTTGTCTTTTCACCTCCAGTCTCAGGACAGTGCCTGGAACATAGTAGGAATGCAGTGTTTGTTGACTGATTGATTGAGAAGTCTTTGTGGACTCATGCCTTACACTGGAGATGCCTGGCCATCCATAGGCTCTTCAGGTAAATCCAGCTATAACTTAAGCAGTTCTTTGTTGCTGTTAACAAAACATACTAATTGAGGTCAATGCATAGCATATTTTTCAGGCTGACATTCTGGTTGCTTATGAAATTCACTGATGCATTCATCCATTCAATAAGTACCCAGTTCTATAAAGGAATGTACTGTTGAGCAATGGTTGGGTGCCAAAGACAGACAAGACATGGATTTTGTCCTCAAGGTGGGTGGTGTGTGTGTGTGTGTGTGTGTGTGTGTGTGTAATCACTTTATTGTATACATAAGAAAATGATCATTATTGACTTTCAGTGTCTGAAAGCAATTTATCATTTTTAATTCAACGGGTCCTCCTGGTCACTAATTACTGAAGGAAAGAAAGATGTGAGCATTTATTAAATACCTACTATAGATCATCGCAAAAACTCTGGGAACTATGTCCCATTATTATCCCCATTTTGCAGTTTATGGAACTAATGTTCCCTAAGGAAGGAAACAAGCATTTATTAAGCACCTACTCTGTATTCTCACAACACTAGAAGGTAGGTATTATTGTTATCTCCATTTTGCAGTTGAAGAAACTGAGGCAGGCAGAGGTTAAGTAACTTGACCAGGATCATCCAATTAGAAGCTGAGGTTGAGGCTTGATTGAATTCAGGTCTTCCTGACTCTAGGACTTGTGCTCTCTACACTGTACCAACTAGCTGCCTCTGAGGGAAGCAGAACTAGGGAAATGATATGGATGCCATACAGCAGAAGTGATCTTTGGAGGTTCTCCTTGAACAAGAGTTGAGAAGATAAGGGATTTAATCCAGTTTTACACTCCTTTCAGCACTTATAGAAAACTATATTGTCCAGCCTTTTGGGAGATCTGTCATGCAACGAGCAGAATGCATGAAAACAGTCAGGGAAGGCAGACTCCAAGAAGCTTGAAAGGGCGTGACTATGGGGAACTCCTGTTCCTTCCTCCCTCTATATTTGTTGTATGTGATCCAAACTCTTGGCCTTCTCTGGAAGTCAGGTGGCATGCCTGATCCCCTAAGTATCTGTCTAAATGTCAAATCCTGTGCATTAAAGGTGGATCAGAGCAATAGCAGCATGTCATGTAGATTCAGTCTGAGAGCAAACTACCCATCTGGTTTCCTACAATTGAGCTCAATCCCCAAGACCACAAAAGAATGCAGAGTAATGGTCATCACAGCTGACAGGAAGTATCTATTCAATGCCCTCATTTCACAGATGAGGAGACCAAGGCTCAGAGAAACTAAGGGACCTATGTAGCCATGGGCTAGTGCAGAGGTGGGACTAGAACCCAGATCTCTGGACTTCTAGTCCAATGCCCTTTCCACTTCATTGCTCCAGTACCTTTCTCTACCAGCCTCACCACAGAAGGTCATTTTGCCCTTGACATCTCACACTGGAAAGTGCCCAGCCAGCCATGCTTTCCTTCTTCTCTGGGCTCCATTCTTAACTCTCTGGACTTTCTTCACCATGTCCCTATGAGGGTAACTTTTTTGTCCCTTCTTTTCTTTCATCTTCCTTTTATGTGTTGTCTTCTACTTCTTACCATATAAGCTCCTTGAGGACAGGAACTATCTTTGTTTTTTTCTGCTTGAATTTGTATTTCCAACACTTAGCACAGTGACCAGTACTTAGAAAGTGCTTAATAAATGCTTGTTGACTTTCTGACTTGACAGTATCGATGACATTTTGCCCTCAAAAGTCCAAAACATGATACTATCATACGGTAATATGTAGCATACTGTTTATCTGGAGTAGCAGTGACATCACTAAGTATTACATCTGGTAACACTGTAGAGCTTTCACAAAGGAATATATTTGTTCAGAAACATACAATCACAAATATACAAACATAATTCCCTTTCCCCCCCCGTATCACCTCAGTCTCCAGAGACAGAAAAGGGGTTAGGTTCCTGGCATAGCTCAGTTCCCATAGAGCACAGTGCCTGTTCCAAGCCCAAACACTGCTCAGGCTCAAGTCCTAGGCACTCTGGCATCTCAGGGTATCCATATTAGCCTAGCTACCCTACCCCCAGTCCTGACTTCAAGGCTGCCATGACTTAAACTCCAGTAAACAAGTATACAGCCCAAAAAATAGCAGAACACTTTTAAAAGTGGTGGTGTTGTTTTCAATGGTGTCTAACTCTTTGTGACTCCATTTGGGGGTTTTCTTGGCAAACATATTGTAATGGTTTGCCATTTCCTTTTTCAGGTCTTTTTACAGATGAGGAAACTAAGTTAGACAGAGTTAAGGGACTTGCCCAGGGTCACACAGCTAATAAGTGTCTGAGGCTAGATTTGACCTCAGGAAGATGACTTCTTGACTCCAGGCTTCGTATGCTATCCACCATGCCACCTAGATGCCACTTTTAAAGGTGAAGGCAATCAATCAAGACTACCCTCACCTACCTGGTAGGGGACACAACGGGGATCCGTGTTAAACAAACTGGGTATGCTCAAAGACTGGGTTACAGTTTACTAATAAATTACCATATCATTCATTACATACCCTGAGGCTTCTGGTAGCCTCTGTGCTTTCTGATCAGGTATTAATTACACAAGACGGTCCCTGAGGTTACTTCTATGTCTTAGATTCTGTGATTCTGAGTAACTGAATTTCAAATTCAGTTGACTCTTAAGGTACTTTACAACCTGGCCCCTTCCTACCTGTCCAGTTTTCTTACTCTTTGTTTCATTCCATTATACTCTATGATCCAGTGACCCTGACCTTCACGTTCATCCTTCTACATACAACACCCTCACTCCATGTCTTTTCTTTTTTTCTTTTCCTGGTAACAAGTATTTATTTTTTCCCTCTCACCTCCCATAATATTAAAAAAAAGTAAAAATAAATAAATAAATAAAACTCTTGTAACAAATATGTAGTCAACCAAAACAAACTCACACACTGGCCCCATGCCTTGGTTACTCACCTCCTAGCTTGCCTGGCTTTATCTTGTCTTGTCTAACCTTCTGAAGGAGGCCTTTCTTAGTTCCTCTATTGTTAGTGCCCTCCCTCTTTCTAAATAGATAATTCTGAGGTTTGTTAAACACTTTGTATGTTATATCACTCAGTCCTTGTGTGTGTGTGTGGGGGGGGGGGGTGTCCTTCCTTGCCTAAGAAGACCAGGCCATCAGAGAAATAATGACATGACTTGCCCTTGACTTTGTTTTGAGTGAGGGAGGGCTGTGCAGGTCACCAGCCTCACTTCTCCTCCAGAGCCATCTGAATCCAGTGACCAGATATTCATCAGGATGACTGGAGATGACCCAGGATGAGGCAATTGGGGTTAAGTGACTTGTCCAAGGTCACACAACTAATGAGTGTCAAGTGCCTGGGGTGAGATTTGAACGCAGGTCCTCCTGACTCCTGCACTGGTGCTCTATCCCCTGTACCACCTAGCTGCCTTGTATTTTTACCTTTCCTTGTATACTGAGTTCACAGTGCCAAAAAATGCTTTGCTGACTGACTTACTGAAATCTAGTGTTCCAAGTGACAATACTTTCCTACATAGCATACAATTAATAACTATTTGCTGAATTAAATTGAATATGCAGGTTGAAAGTTGTAGTCTGACTAGAGTAGTAAGGGATAAAGGAAAAGATGGGAGAGTAAGGAAAGGATCAGGAGGAGAATCACAAAATGATAGGACTTCAAACCCAATTTACCCATCTCTTCCTAAAAAATTCATGAATCCTTCTTCTTTGTACTTTAGCCTATAAAATTTCCCCTGTAATCTAAAAAGGAAGAAAGATTCAGCTTGTAATATTTATCTGTCCTATGTGGCAGGTGAAAGATGAAATGACTGAGGAAACAAAGGTTTTCAGTTTATTAAGAAATGCATGCCAATTGCCTAACAAATCAGGCCTAGACCTTTTCCTCAGCTTAGGGCTGGACCCCAAAAACAGGCAGAGACAGACTTTCGTACTTTAAAAATATTAGTCAAATAAGGCTAATTAATTAAAAGGAAACAATAACAACATTGGGTAATCTGATTTCTAATTGGAGGAAAGATTAGGAACTTTACAAATTGGGAAGGAGAGAGCAAACAGGTACAATTCCCTGAATTCAGAAAAAGAGGTGTACTACTCTCCCCAAGACTGTAAATAATCAAAAGAATGAGGAAACGATAACTGATCGATCAGTACAGGGCCAGTTTTCAGATAAGACATGTGGATTGCTTGAGATGTACAACTGGGAGAAAATCCCTTGCGTCGATTTTTGAATCTGACTGAGTTTCTGGTCAGAGTAACCTGACTCCTTAGTTAAGGGTCTCTAAGCAGCAGGTAGAGGTGGTCCAGCTTCCCAGATACACAGGACTAGGTTCAAACAATGCATTATGGTTTTCTTCCTATTCCCACAATTGAATAAACCTTTCTCACAAGACAGAACTTAGACTAGACCCATAATTGAATAGAAAAGGAACTGAGCTAGCTCCAGAATTGAGTCACAAAGTGGAGTCAGTGTGGTTCACTCAACTACCACTACCACTTGCTGTGTAAATCTCCTCAATTCTCTCATCTGCCAGCTAAGAGATTCAGAGGCAATTTCAGATTCATGTTCCTATCGTTGTGTATCTGTCTGATTAAATCATTTTTCTTGTTTTTCAAATCTTATTTTAAAATTTACCTTTTTTGCATAAACTTAGTAAATATGGTCATCTTACTATAAAAAGAATAACAGAAAAAAACAGGATTGAATAAGAAACCATGTTGATTACATTATTTTTCAATTGCCAGATTGGTTTTCAGAACCACCTCTAATTTTTTACATTTATTAAACATTTTATTTTTTTTAATTCTTATTTATTTATTTATTTTTAGCTTCCAACATTCATTTCCACAAGATTTTGAGTTCCAAATTTTCTCACTTCCTCTCCCCTCCACCCACCGCAAGACAGCGTGCATTCTTATTACCCCTTCCCCCAATCTGCCCTCCCTTCTATTATACCCCTCCCTTCTCTTATCCCCATCCCTTCTATTTTCTTGGAGGACAAGATAAATTTCTATACTGCATTGGCTGTATATCTTATTTTCCAGTTGCCTATAAAAACAATTTTTAAAATTCATTTTTAAAACTCTGAGTTTCAATTTCTTTCCCTTCCTCCCTCTCCACCCATCCCTACTGAGAAGACAAGAAATTTGATATATGTTACATGTGTAGTTATGCAAAAGACTTCCATAAAAGTCTAACTATATATAAAGTCTAACTAAGATATAGAAGTAACCTAAGAGATCATCTTGTGTAATTAACACCTGATCAGAAATCAAATATCAGAAGACTAACTATATTTCCCTCCATCCTATCCTGCCTCTCATTTATTCTATTTTCTCTTTTGACCCTATCCCCCTTCAAAAGTATTTACTTCTAATTATGACCTCCTCCCATTTGCCCTCCCTTCTATTATTCCCCTCCTCGCTTCTCCCCTTCTCCCCTACTTTCCTGTAATGTAAGATAGAGTTTCATAGCAAATTGAGTATGCATGACACTTTTTATTTTTAAAAAACATATTTGATTTTTCATTGATATTTCAATATTCCTGTTTTCTATCTTTGTGGTATTTTAAGGATAGATTTTGTTTTTTCTTATGCCACAGTTGGTTGTCTTGCACTGCTCCCATCTATTCTCTGGAATATGTATTGACTCTCAGATAACTCTGTTTGAGCCAATCTGAGATTCAAGCCTAATCCCAGGTGGCTGACCTGCCAGCATCTCCACTAAATAAAATCAGTCCCTGAGGACCCAATCTCTGCCTTAACTGTGTGATAGAACACAGAGAGCAGTGGTGCCCGAAGGACGGAGTCCTGTCCTAAGCCAGTCACCAAAGCTCTGAACCAGAACAGAGCACATGAAACTCACACAATTAGGGAAGAAAGACTCTGTCCCTCACTTCTATACGGAAGGTGATCTGGGGCTTCTGCTTGTCAATCAATCACACATGATTACAATGTGTTAATAAGTTTCAAACTAATAATAATAACCAGCACTTATACAATTTTTAAAGTTTGCAAAGCACTTTACATATATTATCTTGTCTGATCTTCACAACAATGCTGTGAGGGGGGTGAGGATGTGCTTTCTTCTCTTTGTTGTTGCTGAAATACTTCAGTTGCATCCAATTCCTCATGACCCCATTTGGGGTTTTCTTGGCAGAGATAGTAGAGGGATTTGCCATTTCCTTCTCTAGCTCATTTTACATATGAGGAAACTGAGGCAAATAGAGTTCAATTACTTGCCTAGCTAGTAAGTGTCTGAGGCCAGATTTGAACTCAGGAGGATGAGTCTTCTTGATTTCAGGCCCAGCACTCTATCCACTGCATCCCCTAGATGCCTTTGTTATCCTTATTTTACAGACAAGGAAACAGAGGATGAGAAGGGCTTCGGTAACTTGCCTAAGATCATGCAACTAATGTGTCTGAGGCAGAATTCAAATTCAGATCAAGTCCAGCAGAAGGTAGTAAATACTGCAGATGTTAATAACAAACAAACAACAACAAAAAAAAAAATCAGTGAGTATCCATCTGCTGACTCCCTTTGTCTCTGTCCCATTGTAGGGGAGCTTTGGGATTAGAAATCCTAGGTTCACATTCTGCTTCTGCTCTGTACTTCCTATGTGACCTTGAGCACTTAACCTCTTTGTAGTCCAGTTTCCTCAATGGAAAGTAGGCTGAGAGAGGTGGTGTCAATCAAGTCCTGACTGAGCAGCATGGTGGTGAGTTTAGAAGTAATGAGTTTATTCTGGGAGAGGCAGCTTATTCCATGGAGTTGAAACCAGCAGGGGAGCAGATGGAAAGTGAAATGAACAGAAAGGATCATTGATGCCCTGGAGATTTGTTCAGATAAGCCCAGATCATCAGAAATGATTAATTTAGCCTATTTTAAGGTCTCATTAAACTGGCATAATATGAGTCGAACTGCTGAGTTGTTAGGAAGAATGCATTTTGTAAACCTTGGAGTTCTATACAGACATTAACCATCGCCATCAACATTATCATCATCATCAAGGATATAAAGTAAGTCAATGATTGCATTACTAGATTGTTGATTGCAACTGAGTGACATCAGAAATTTTGGTTATATTCTGCTTGGAAAACATTTTTTTATTTTAAAAAATGCATAGAATCTTAATGAGAAGGATGTTAGAGTTCATCTGGTCCAACCCATACCTCTTCAACCATTTGTAAAATTAACCTATAATAGAGTTCACAACCACTACGACCCAGATATGAGTTTGAGAATAGGGTGAAGTCACACAGGATGTCAGGAGGCAAAGTGAGATTTTGTGTAGGAGCTCAGTCCTGGCTCCTAAATCTGTTTTAATGGGTTTTTCCTGGTTCATAATACTACCTTATTCTTTCCATGTGGCAGAGAAGAGAAAGACTAGATTCCCACCTTCCATTTATTGTTCCATACCATTCTTCTTATGCAGCCAGGAGCAGAAGGGGGAAAGGAGGACTTGGGAGATCTTGGGAGACCATTGACTGCAGCCTATGTGGGAAAAGCCAAGGAAGAGATTGGCCACATTCTGGAGAACCAGGGTGGTTATACAGAGATGTGGGTTAGCAGGACAAGATCAGGTGTTACGGTGAGAACTGGACCAGAGGGGACTGATAGAATTGTCTATTGCCTCAAAAATCCTCAAAATGAGATCTCTAGTAGGAGGTGCCAAACCCCAGCCCTTGCCTTGTTTCTCCAAGTACTTGCTTAACTGTCTTGGTGAATTCTAAACCAATAGTCCTGTCCCTGATTCTTCTGTCTATGATCTAGTCAGCCAGGGGAGAGGGCAGGAAAGTCAAGAGGGACTTTCATAGTTTGTAATTAATAACCTTACTGATTTTCAGTAAATCATTAGGGCATAAACTACGTGATCTATGCTCTATGAATATAATTGAAAGTTTAGGGCCATAAAAGAGAATATTCTGTTCATGTGTAGGCATAGTGCCCTCTGCTGAAGAGCTGAGTGAGCTATTTCAGCCATGGGGAAAGTTTCTGTCTGGGCACTGACTGCTCTCTGACATAGCCACTAAATTCATGGATCCTGCTTACCAAATATTGATTATACTCCCTTCATACTTCATATAATTTATAACTTCATAATTATTGCTAACTTTTTACTTATTATACAAGCATTATAATTAATGAGCTAATTAACTATATGAAAGCTTGCAGAGGTAAAAAGCCATGTGATTTTGGATATTGCTTTGATAACACCACCAAGCACACAGCACCTTTTACAAACCAGTACCTCTGTGCACATCTGAAAGTTTATGAGATATGTAAGGATTTTCTCATCCTGAAAAGTGACCGCCTTACTCCAAGTATTTTTACTGTGAATGAACCAGACTTGGGTCTTCTGATGTTCAGCTAGAGATCAAAGGGAATAGGGAATTTGTGCTGATGGGAACATGACTGGTTCAGGGATAAAAGACATTACATTCAGACTATCCATTCTCTCTCATGCACAATTGATTTTACTGTGGGTCATTTGTGGGTCATTTGTCCTGATCTAGAAAATTTTAAATGGGAGAAAACATAGTCCCTTATCACATTGGGAGAAAACAATGTTGACAAATACTTTTGTTCTGAATAGAGGTTTCTAGGTATAAATTAGGGGTGTAGTTTGTTCTCATGTTCTGTTCAAAGACCTCATGAACACTTTCTTTAGCACTCAGTCCAGTGGAGCTGGCACCTAGAGGTAACATGGAGTATAATTTACAAATTTTTCTGATCTTTTCAAAGGAGAAAGTCAGAAAAAAGTTGCAAATCTCACTCCATGTTACTACCAGGTACTTGTTTTTCCCCCTGGAATTTTCTGTTATACTGGGCATGGTGGGGCATATCTATAATCTCTGACATTGAGGAGACTGAGACCAGAGGATCACTGGAGCTTGGAAGTTCCAAGATGCAGTGGGGTTAAAGCCAGTTAAGTGTCTGCCCTGAGTCTGGTATCGATATTGTGAGTCTCCTGGAGCAAGGGGACACCTGCTTTCATGCCAGTTAGTAATGGGATTGAGTCTGTGACTTCCACCCTTCTCAGAATGTTTATAGGTGCATAAAATATAATACATAGAATTACAAAGGAAACCAACCATATTGAAATACAGTTATTAAAATATTTTTTAATAAACAAGTTCACAGATATCAGTTTAAAAAACTCATTCTAGACTCATGAGAGGAGTTGATATAAGTACTGTAATTCCTACCTATGTGCTGGGTAAGAAGGACATCTTAGTGTAAAATTCACCTTGAACCCATGTATGATACTGGTGACACAGACCCAGAAGAGACATGAAGGGCACATTATATATCTGACACTTAGACATGCTTTTACATGTCCCAGAGTCATAGGACCATTGTACAAATGATAGTTTCTAAAGTAGACATACTCTAGGGCTATGTTCTGTCATGACAGGAACTCTAAAGTGCTCTGACCCCTGGGAGCCATGATGGAGAATGACTGATACTGTCTGCTAAGGATTGAAGAGAACTGCCGCTGGTGACACGCTAAATATAGGATCCCTGGTAGAGTAGCTGCAGAAAGCTGCAAGAAACATAACATACAGGATAGAGCTTCTGGAATCTAAGGACAGCCAAAGAAGAGACCTAGTTCTAAGCAGAGCAGCGTAGCAAGAGGCACTAGCCACAGAGTGGTAATGGTGACTCCAGGTGGGAAGATTCTCTAAGTGAATGGTACTACATTGGCTTCTGGGGAGGATAGTTGGTGTGTAATGTTACTTTCTATGGGTTTTCATATGAATAGAGTTCAACCCTACTTGTGTTTTTTAGTCTGTAAAAACCTGTAACTAATTGATCATAAGGGAAATTGGTTGTTGTGGCTGACTTTTGTCTGATTCATCATGATTCCATTTTGGGGTTTCCTTGGCAAAGATAATAGAGTGGTTTACCATTTTCTTCTCCAGTTCATTTTACAAATTAGGAAACTGAGGTAAACAGTGTTAAGTGTCTTGCTCAGCGTTATGTAATATGAAGATGAGTCTTCCTGATTCCAAGCCCAGCGCTCTATCCACTGTGCCACCTACCCCCACATGAAATAAGATAAGAAATTCTTAGATTATCTGACGGGAATATTCTGAGATGTGAGAAGCTTCCCAGTAGTGTCCCCAGACACTATTATTATTGTCAAATGAGAACTGACACAAGGATTACTTTTGAATCCTTGATGTCATGCCATGAAATTCTACAGCAAGGTTTACATGTAGAATGCCCTAAATTGTTTGGTTTCTCCTTTATGAATGAAAACTGGAAAGATAATAAAGGTAGAGGCTATAATATTGGCACTCATAACTTCACTGACTGTGCTTGTCCATTGGGAGAACATTTGAACCACTTCAAGAAGTTCCACAACTGTATTGCCTAGATCTACTCTGCCTTACAGTTCTTAGATAATAGCTTTTTTTTCCTTCTTTATTTATTTATTTAACTTTTAACATTCATTTTCCCAAAATTTTGGGTTCCAAATTTTCTCCCCTTTTGTCCCCTCCCCCCACCCCAAAACACCGAGCGTTCTAATTGCCCTTGTCTGCCAATCTGCCCTCCCTCCCTCCCCACCCCTTCCCTTTGGAAGGCAAGCAATTCAATATAGGCCAAATCTGTGTAGTTTTGCAAATGACTTCCATAATAGTAGTGTTTTGTGAGAACTAATTATATTTCCCTCCATCCTATCCTGTCCCCCATTACTTCTGTTCTCTCTTTTGATCCTGTCCCTCCCCATGAGTGTTGACCTCAAATTGTTCCCTCCTCCCCATGCCCTCCCTTCCATCATCCCCCCCACCCTGCTTATCCCCTTAACCCCCACTTTCCTGAATTGTAAGATAGGTTTTCATACCAAAATGAGTGTGCATTTTATTCCTTCCTTTAGTGGAATGTGATAAGATTAAACTTCGTGTTTTTCTCTCACCTCCCCTCTTTATCCCTCCACTAATAAGTCTTTTGCTTGCCTCTTTTATGAGAGATAATTTGCCCCATTCCATTTCTCCCTTTCTCCTCCCAATATATTTCTCTCTCACTGCTTGATATCATTTTTTTAAGATATGATCCTATCCTCTTCAATTCACTCTGTGCACTCTGTCTCTATGTGTGTGTGTGCGTGTGCGTGTGCATGTGTGTGTGTGTGTAATCCCATCCAGTACCCAGATACTGAATAGTTTCAAGAGTTACAAATATTGTCTTTCCATGTAGGAATGTAAACAGTTCAACTTTAGTAAAGTTCCTTATGACTTCTCTTTGCTATTTACTTTTTCATGCTTCTCTTCATTCTTGTGTTTGAAAGTCAAATTTTCTTTTCAGCTCTGGTCTTTTCATCAAGAATGCTTGAAAGTCCTCTATTTCATTGAAAGACCAATTTTTCCCCTGAAGTATTATACTCAGTTTTGCTGGGTAGGTGATTCTTGGTTTTAGTCCTAGTTCCTTTGACTTCTGGAATATCCTATTCCATGCCCTTCAATTCCTTAATGTAGAAGCTGCTAGATCTTGTGTTATCCTGATTGTATTTCCATAATACTTGAATTGTTTCTTTCTAGCTGCTTGCAATATTTTCTCCTTGACCTGGGAACTCTGGAATTTGGCCACAATGTTCCTAGGAGTTTCTCTTCTTGGATCTCTTTCAGATGGTGATCTGTGGATTCCTTGAATACTTATTTTGCCCTCTGGTTCTAGAATCTCAGGGCAGATTTCGTTGATAATTTCATGAAAGATGATGTCTAGGCTCTTTTTTTGATCATGGCTTTCAGGTAGGCCCATAATTTTTAAATTGTCTCTCCTGGATCTATTTTCCAGGTCAGTTGTTTTTCCAATGAAATATTTCACATTATCTTCCATTTTTTCATTCTTTTGGTTTTGTTTTGTGATTTCTTGGTTTCTCATAAAGTCATTGGCCTCCACCTGTTCCATTCTAATTTTGAAAGAACTATTTTCTTCAGTGAGCTTTTGAATCTCCTTTTGCATTTGGCTAATTCTGCTTTTGAAAGCATTCTTCTCCTCATTGGCTTTTTGAACCTCTTTTGCCAATTGAGTTAGCCTATTTTTCAAGGTGTTATTTTCTTCAGCATTTTTTGGGGTCTCCTTTAGCAGGGTGTTTACTTGTTTTTCATGCTTCACTTGCATGTCACTCATTGCTCTTCCCAGTTTTTCCTCCACCTCTCTAACTTGATTTTCAAAATCCTTTTTGAGCTCTTCCATGGCCTGAGCCCATTGAGTGGGCTGGGATACAGAAGCCTTGACTGCTGTGTCTTTCCCTGATGGTAAGCATTGTTCTTCCTCATCAGAAAGGAAGGGAGGAAATGCCTGTTCACCAAGAAAGTAACCTTCTATAGTCTTATTTTTTTTCCCTTTTCTGAGCATTTTCCCAGCCAGTGACTTGACTTCTGAGTGTCCTCTCCACCCCCACCTCGCCTCCAGATCTGCCCAGCCAGCACTTGGGGTCTGAGATTCAAATGCTGCTTCCCAGCCTCAGGGCTTTTGGCAGGGGCAGGGCTGCTATTCAGTGTGAGATTAAGTTCAGGTGCTCAGGTCAGGGCAGGGCCACCTCTCAGGCTCAGTTCCCTCAGGGGGTTTATGCAGAGACCTTCAACAATGGATCTGGGCTTCTGCCTGCTTGGGGAGCCCTGGTCTGCTCCCGCCACTGCTGCTGCCTCCTGAGGGGGCCTGAGTTATGGGGGCACCCCACACCCCTCTCGACCCGCTGAAGAGACCCTCTCACCAACCCTTGTCACCTGTGGGTGGGGGACCTGCGCGGCTGCTGGAGATTCCATCCCTGAAGCCTGCTTGGATCTGTTCCTTTCCATGCTGCACTGCTGAGGCAGGGTTGGGCTCTGCTCTGGGTCCGGGGCGCGAGGGACCTTTTGCAACAGGTTTTCAGGCTCTCTGGAGCAGAAATCTCCTCCTTTCCATTGTTCTGTGGCTTCTGCTGTTCCAGAATTCGCCGGTGGTTCTTTTTTTACAGATATTTTATGGGCAGTGGGTTCGGAGGTAGTGTATGTGCGTCTTTCTACTCCTCCATCTTGGCTCCGCCCGATAATAGATTTTATTAAAGTGTAGCCATTGTCTTTTTATTTCTAGCTTTAGTAAATGACAGACTTTTTTGACCAAGCATTCTAGAGTTCTATGGGAGGCTAGGGATTAAATGAGGGATGCTATTTATAATCGTGTAGTACTGCAGTGTCAATTTTCATTAATGTTTATCTTTCCCATACTCAGAGTAATCCATGACCCAGAACTCCCTAGTCTTGGGCTCACAGAGACTGGATCCAGTCTTGGGGGCTGCCTATCTTCCTCTTCAACCACCACTTGCTGTGCTTCTATGACGTCTCCTTAAAGAGAGAAAAAGAGAAAGGAAAAATTCAAAGGCTGAGAGCAGTCTAATGGCTCCCTTTTTATGGTTCAGTGCAAAACAGTGGTTCTTCCCACAAAGGTTTACCCAAGAGCCTGAGCCAATCAATTCATTTTGGCCCCCATCAGTAATCCATCTTCCAGGAGGTGCCAAGGGTAGTCTCCAAACCAAATAATGAGGCTTAGGGGCAACCTCAGCTCCTGGGGACTTCACTAGATATCTTTAGACTTCTCAAAAAGGCACTTATTGATATTGTTGCCTATATCCTCCATGGAGCTATTCAAGAAAAAGTTTTAAACAAAGGTTTGCTGCACTGCAGGTTTATCAATATACTTCATCTTTTTCAAGAAATCTCCTGATGCATGGCCAAAAACTGTATTTCCCGATAGTGTTAGAAATAAAGATTCTAATTGTAGTTGACTTAAAGAGCAACAAAAAGACTTATATTTGGTTTTAGTAGCAAGCAACATATTACCAATGTTGCCTTCTCCAGCAAAAAGTGAGTACATATCTATAGGTATATATAGATATTTTTATATGTGCATGTGTATGCTATTGTTGTGTTTGTCCTTCATTCTTGAAGAGGACCATGACAGCAGGGAATGATGACGTGACTTGCAGTTGACTTGGATTTCAGTGAGGGAGGGCTGATGTGTATGTATATAGCATATTATAATTATCTATAAGTATATGATATTTATTATATACATGTTGTTTCCTTTGATAGGCTAAAAGGTTATTAAGGGATAGTTTCATTTTTCCTTTGTTTCCATCACTGGCATATAACAGGCACTTAATAAATGCTTGTTGATTGATTGACTTATATGCATTCAAGAAGTGGTATGAAATATATCAGCAAAGAATCATAGGAAAAGAAAATAAGCTGGCTATATGGCAAAGGATGTGGGATAACAGATGAGTAACTGAAGTGCTGCAGAATAATAAATGACCAAGAGAAATTTTCTACAGGGATTCATTGAAGGGCTCTGACAAGGGTCATGTAGGATGGATATGAATAACTAGGCTATAATTTGCACTGATGGATGGGGTACCTAAATTGGAAGCATCACAGATTCATAGAAGTATGGAAGTTTAAAAAAATGAAATATGCCATAAAACCCTTCCATTAATGTCCATCAAATTAAGTCACAGGAAGGGATAGTAAATAGGCACTAGAAATACCAAGAAGCAAAAAACAAGAGCTAGATGGAATTATTACAGCATCAAAAATTAACACTAATATGCTTTGGATATGTAGGTAAAATAAGAATGATAACTCCCACTCACTGTATTGTAACTCTTAGATGTTACCCAATCATTTAACCTTGAAGGGCCAACTGAGGGTTGCTAAAATGAGGTCACTGATTAAAACATTAAAATATTCTTATGCCTTCTCACCTGGTTCCTGATTTCCATCCTAGAAGAAAGTAAAAGTCTTATATGCTAAAGGCTGCTTGAATTATTGCAAAATTAGAACAAAAGGGAAATTTTTAGGATAAATGAGGCATATGGAAAACAGCTGGCATGTGCACAACTGTGAATTTAAAAAAAAAGACACTTGTTTTGAACTTTTTTTAGGATAAATTATCTTGGCATGTGTGTGAATGTATGACAAAGCAAATCAAAGAAATCAATATCTAAACCAGATTTTTTTTTGTCCTCTTTCTGCCTCTGAATTATTTCTGCTTTGCCAAGATCAAAGAGTTCCCTCAAAGATTCCAACTCAAAATGTGACCTAGTTAAATGCTGATAAGCATTTACTGATGGTCCAAAAACATATGCATGAACTTGTATACACATACTTTCTCATCTTAGTGTTATTAAGAAATTGTCTTTGTTGCATTTTATTTTTAATAATTTATCATTTAAAAATCTATATTTTTAATAAAGGGGCAGCTAGGTAGTGCAGTAGATAGAGTACCAGTGCAGGAGTCAGGAGAATCTGAGTTCAAATCTCACCTCAGACACTTGACACTCACTAGTTGTATGACCTTGGGCAAGTCACTTAACCCCAACTGCTTCATCCTGGGTCATCTCCAGTCACTCTGATGAAAATCTGGTCACTGGATTCAGATGGTTCTGGAGGAGAAGTGAGACTGGTGACCTGCACAGCCCTCCCTCACTCAAAACAAAGTCAAGTGCAACTCATGTCATCATTTCTTTGATGGCATGGTCTTCTTTGGCAACGAAGGACAAACACACACATTTTTAATATGACTTCTGTTTTATTTTATTGTTACCAATTAGCAAGCATTAATTTTATTTTACTGCCACTTCTCCCAATTGAAAAAAAGAAAAGCAAAACTTTTTAACATATTTACATAGTGAAGCAAAACATTCTTACCATTACTTGTATCTAAAAATGTATGGACAACCAGGTGGCCCAGTGAATAGAATTCTGGCCTGAAATCAGGAGGACCTGCGTTCACAACTACTAACAATGTGACCCTGGGAAAGTCATTTAACACTCTTTGCCTCAGTTTCCTCATCTGTGAAATGAACTGAAGAAGGAAATGGCAAACCTCTCCTGTATCTTTGCCAAAAAAAACCCCAAAAGAATTGGATATGACTGAAATGATTCAGCAACAATAAAAATGTAAGTCTCGTTTTATACCCTGAGTCCATCACCTCTCTGTCAGGAGGAGGGCAGCATGCTTCATTGCCGGATCTCTAGAATCATGATTGTTCTCAAGTTACTACTTCAGCTGAAACATAATTGATTTTGATCTAGCCTTTTTAGTGGAACTCTTTGTGAATCTTTATGTTTCAAATGTGATTCTTGTAAACAATTTATTATCACATTCTGCTTTCTAGTTCATCCCACCATCCTCTTTCATTTTATATGTGAGTTCACCCCATTCACGTTTATTCACAGTTAGGATTGTCATCTGTATACTTTCCTCCACCCTCTCCTCCTACACTTTTCATTTTCTTTGTTTCCTGCCCCTCTTTATAAAGAAGAAAGTAATGAGAGAGGATTTTGATCAGTAACAGTGCCCCAGGTTTAGTATGATCTGCTTCCCTCCCCTGTCCCTCTTTTGTTTCTCTCACACAGACCACACAAATATTCCAATACTTTCTTTTCATTTAAACCCCTCTTCATGAGCTGTCCTTCGTGGAATTTTTTTTTCCCTTTTGCTTAGGATTCATCCCTCCCTTAACTTCCCCTCACTCTTCTTCCATCTCTCTCCCTTTTCCACTTTCCCTCCTCTTTCCCTGTTAAAATTTATTTCTGTCTCTGCATTCTTCCTTCATTTCATGAAGGAAGTTCAGATGAAAGTAAAGTTCAAGTGCTGTCCACTCCCCACACCCTTTCCTTCTAATTTGTTATAACAGCAAGGACCCCAACATACACAGGGAGGCCTGCTATCACAAGTTCTTAGATCTGCTTTTCTAAAAGGAAAGCAACTTTTGAGGGGCCAACAATCACTTTAATCAAGCACATATGTCATTCACTTAGTTCAGGGGAAAAAGTCAGCACCCTGAACTTCAGAGAAAATATAGAGAAATCAAAATCAACAGACAGGGCTTCCAGTTGCCTGATAGTAAATAATACATACATCACAAATCAACAGACAGATAACTGTCTGACTATATATACATAGTTACCAGAGAGAGAAACACCAACATTTGGGTTTTCAAAGCCAGGGGACTGCTTAGTGGCTTCCCAGTCTCATCTGGTACACAAGCCTTCCTAAAAAAACTAAGCCTCAAAGTAAAACTTCACCTCAGAGTACTTATATACTTTCAGAGCCAGAAGGTGTTGCAACCCTTGAGAACCAGTGTCTCAATAACAAAAGATGTGGGCCTTCTCACAAAAGTCCGCTAATCAAACTCCCCTAAATGGATTGGCCTATTAATGGGTGGGGAAGATGTTTAATCTCTCTGATTAGCACTACATTTGTATAGTACTCTACATGCTTATTCAGATTATATGAGATAATTTTACCCACCCTTCCTCTTCCTTTCTCCTTAGTGTATTCTTTCTCCTTTCCCTTTATTTTTTTTTCTAAGATCATCAAAATATACCAAAACCACTTCCAGTCCCTCTGTCTTATTAAACTCCCTCTATGACCAATCCCAGGGGACACATATATAATCTCCTCATATTAGAATGTAAATAGTTTATCCTTGTTTAGTCCCTTATGATTTCTCAGTCATGTGTACTTTTTTATATTTCTTTTGATTCCTCTGTTTGTATTTCAAAATGTTTACACAGCTGTGTACTTTTTTATCAGAAATACTTGGAAGTCCTTTATTTCATTAAAGATCCTTATTTTTTTTACTCCTATAAGGTTATGTTTGGTTTTTCTGAGCAACCTACTGTAACTTTTTCTTGGATTTACCCCCAAAAAAATCCAATATGTTTTCTAGATCTTTGTAGAGGAGTTGAGTGGGAAATCATCTCTGTACTTCTGGCTACTGTGCCATCTTGGCTCCTCATCTTCATTTTAGAAGATCAAACCAAATCATTCCTCATTCAACTAACTTAATTCTTCCCTCAGAGATTCGGGTCCCTAGTTTTGTTTCCTGTAGATCCCTCTGGAATATACTAAATGAATTATCATCTGAAGCCCAAGGGAATTTGGTGTAATCTGAAGGGATTTACTGAGTCCAGGTCAACTAGAGGACTTCACTCAGTCCCTTTTTTATCAGGTATGACCCCATAATAACTACCCCAAAGGTGTGTAAATCCACCCTAATTTTTATTACCACAACAAATGAAATGTGTCAAACTGCTCTTTAAAAAAAAAAATGACATTAAAAATCAGTGTCTTTTCTGCTGAATAAAAAGTTACTAAAATTTTTTGGCATTTTAGCCATAAATGTTAAGACAAATAACTGATTCCAAGGAGACAGCAGGTCCAATTACTGGGCATCCTTGTGAAAAACAAAACAAAACTCTGCCTGTAACATCTTGACATCTACAGAGACGTAGCCAGAGTCTAATCGGCTTATTCTTTATGCCCCAGATTTCCCTTGAGTAAAAGTTTTTCACAAATAGGCTGAGAACAAAGGCACTGGATGACATTTCAGCATTTGAGGGAAAGGAAAGCATATAGAAAATATTATAACCATATATGACACAAGGAAATTTTTCCTGTCTGACAAATTCAGTAACCTAAGGCAGTATTGATTTCACAGACCACAGAGCCATGGTTAAAAATAGAGCTGTCCATCTGTCACAAATGCATTTCACAGAAAATCACAGAATCTTGCCAGTGAAAGAGAACTCTGAGTTCTTCTAGTCCAGCCCACATCTGAGCAAGAATTCTGTCTCTAACATCCCTTGTATGTTACTGGTCTCTACCTAAAGACCTACAGAGATAAGGGTCTCCACCAGTCTAATCTAAAGTACCCCATTCCACTTTTGGATTTCTAACTGTTTGGGGATCCAGTTATTTCAAAGTCTTTCCTTGAATCAAGCTGAAATCTACCTCTTTAAGTTTCAAATACTAGTCTTAAGTCTGATGGCTTATGAGGTCAAACAAAATAAGACTACCCCCTCTTAAAAAATTCCCAAATTACATGTAAAAACAATTTTTAACATTCAGGGTTTTTTAAGTTTTGAATTCCAAATTCTATCCTTCGCTCCCTCCCCCCAGCCTGAGATATAGCAAGCAATCTGATAAAGGTTATACATATTCAGTAGTATAAAACATTTCCACATTAGTCATTTTGTAGAACTCTAAAGAAAAGGAAGAGTAAAATGAGATGTTTGGGTCTGTATTCAGACACCATCAGTTTTTTCTCCGGAAGCAGATAGCATTTTAGACTACCCTCTCTTTAGAGGAAATTTGAACCCAGAACTTCCTAACTTCAGGTCCAGCACTCTATCTCTTTCACCACACACTACCTCTTAAAACACAGGTAAAAAAACACCACCTCCAAGGGATAAGACAGTAGTCTTGGAGTCCATCTTTATTCATCTTGATAAACATTTATTGATTGCCATAAAGAAATGCCTAAGTAGCAAAAGATTTGCGATACTTGAAGCTGGATTTCAGACCACTTTCCCCAATGAAAGTCTCATACATCAGCTATGCTGGGGCAGTGGTCCCCCTATCTGTGGTACCACAAATGCCTGCCTGGCCTCCAGGGCTTTGCCATTCCCCATTGTTCTTCCGACTTACTCATGAACAAACAAATAAACAAAAACCTTTCCCTTAGTACATCTAATTCAAAGATTAATTTATAAAAGTGCTTTATAGGAGAAAGTATAAAATAAGGCAATTGGGTGATACAGTTGATGGAGTTGAAATTAGGAAGACCTGAGTTCAAATATTGCCCCATATCACATTTCTTGCCTTCTCAATGTGTAGAAGGGTGAAGAGAAGGAGAGAATTTGGACTGAAAATAGATATTTAAAAAATTTTTTTAAAAGAACCAAAAATCATCTTGCCTCAGTCATTTCCTAACTTTGTGGTCCTGCACAAGTCACAAGATCTCTAGATCTGTTTTCTTATCTATGAAATGAAAGAGTTGGACTCCATGGATTCCAACTCCAACTTAATTATCCTATGATAAAAATAATTTACAAAGTAAAAACATTGGTGAAACATGGAAATCTTATTCTTATTCTAAGTAGCTCCCATTCCCATCTAACTAGCCTTCAAACTTGAATTTGCCATGTGGCCAGTCCCCATGCTTCCTCTGGGAAAAGTTTGTTTCATGATGACTCCCATTGTAATATAAATCCCACCCTTCTCCCCAGCTTCAAAGGTAACTCTTAGTCTGCTTTCTCCTCCCAAGGCCAGACTTTAAGGTGCTTCTGGCTCTTAGCTCATTTGTAGGGCTAGGATAATTGACAACTTGCTGTCCAATTAAACATTTTATAACTGTTCCAATCCTGGGAGTTAGGTGGAACAGTGAAAATCTCTTTTATCTTATTATCCTGACATCAAGTCAAAGAGTGCTGGACTTGGACTCAGGAAGCTCTGAGTTCAACTTCTGCCTCAGGTATTTATTAGCTGTGTGACTCCGGGCAAATCACTTAGGTTCTTTCAGCTTCAGTTTCCTCATCTGCAAAATGGGGATAATAGCACCAATCTCTTAAGGGTAGGTCTTATTGTAAGCAACGATGCTTTGTAGATTTTAAGGCGCCATATAAAATGTTACCTATTCGTAGTTTCTCCCTCCAGCCACCCACTTTCCTGTTCATAAGACGGGTCATTTGTTCCCACCTTAACTGTTTCTACCAACTCAAAAAGGCAGTCCTACCACACAAAGGAGACAGAACACACAGTTTCCACTAGCAAAAGAGAAAGAATCATGGTATCACAGTTCCTCCTTTTGAGTTAAAATCATGAATAATAATAGCTCACATTTCTATATGCATGTGTAAAAGTTTAAAAAGTGCATTCTTCACACAGTCTTATGGCAGAGAATTATCAAGTTCACGTTACAATGAAGAGACAAAGTTACAGATTTTCCTAATAAACCTGGCAAATTTCAGAGTTGGGAACTGAATTCAGTTCTTTTGACTGAATCCAATGTTCTCTCTTTCCACTACCCCTGGCCTTTCGACACAAACACTTTTGTTTTTTAACTAATTCCCAGTATCTATGAAAATTAACCCTTCCTTAACACTTTCTGATGCTTTGTTTTGCCATGCTTCACCTTAAGGTATGTTCTTAATTTTTCCAGCTAAGAAAAAGACTGGTTTTGGAAAACAATTACTTGAAAAAAATAGACTTTTGTGCCAAAAGATAATTGTTTTTAGTAAGATTTTGCAGCAAGAATGAACTTCTCAAATCAAGCACAGTATAAATAGTGTTTCTTAAAATCTTAAATGCAGTCTCTTAAGTATACCTCTAGTAGCCAATATTAAATTCGTTTACCCTCTGATAGGATTAGCTCTGAAGTTCCCCTGCGACTGCTGGTTCGGTTCTTTCCTGGGGGCATTCTCTTTACTTTTTGCCTTATTGTAGGACTGTGCTAGGGATGCGTTAAAAAAAAAAACAAAAAGATTTAGACCACAAGATCTCTACCCAAAGAAGACTTACAGTCTAGCTAAGAAAGGATATATGCTTTTTAAAGAAGGTCACAAAGCAGCATATTTGGTCATTTTAAAGAATATTTCTCAAAGAGTAGGTTTAGGATATTTTTTTTTTTGCTAGCCTTGAATATGGTGTGGGATATAATAGATGTTTGCCTGAGATTTGCAAGATACCACCTGCCATGAGAGACCAGAGATTTGGAATAGAATAGTCACATTGCATCTTAAAACTATTCTTGGTTTAAAAAAAAAAAACATAGTAAAGGAGTGGATAGTAGGGTAGAGGACAGAGAAAGGAGAAAGAAGAGAAGCTCAGGGAGGGAAAGAGACAGGCAGGAAGAGAGAGACTAAGACAGAGAAAGAGAAGTGCAGGGAGGGGAAAGAGATATATATGCAAGAAGGAGAGAGAGACAGAGACAGAGAGACAGAGAGAGAGAGACATAGAGACACAGAGAGACACAGAGACAGACAGACAGAGACAGGGAGACAGAGACAGTTAGAGGGACAGAGAGAGACAGAAACCGAAAGAGTCAGAGAGATACAGAGACAGAAAGACAGAGAAACTAACAGCTTCAACCTTGCAAAAACAAATTTGTGTCTCTTACACAAATTATACAAAGCTGCCACAAATGTTTCACACAAGAATGAAGAAAACTGTGGAGGGGGGTGGGAGTTGTTCACAGGGAAGTGAGGACAGGAGCTCCTGCTAAGTTTGATTATGTCAAGACTTATAAACAAGAAGACTGAGAGTGTAGAGATGTCACAGACTTGATTAATTTCCAAATGGGACATATACAAACAGGACAAATTAGTGCTTCAGTTTTCCTAATTAACTTTGATAATTCATGGGCAGCAAGCAAATAGCTGAGACTTCAACCTCTGTCTTCCAGCAAGGGAAGAGCTTGCTCACTGAGTCATGTAGCGTACTTGATTGATCCCTAAAAAACTTCAATCTGACAGCGTAGTATTTTTCAGGCTGGAATTCTGGCTGTTAACAGAATGTTGTCTGTGTTCCAGCTTATTTCAAAAGGTGATAAAAATGTTTATAAGCCTCAAATGTCCATACTCTTTGAACCAGATTCCATTGCCAGGTCACTGACAAAAAAGAAAGGCTCCATATAAACTACACAGAAGCCAGCAGACAGATAAGCTTGGTCGGCTCTCTCCTCCCCTCCCCCTGTCTTTCTGTGCCTATCTCTCTGTCTCTCTTTCTCTGTCTCTCCCCTCTCCTCACTCTCACACACACTTTCTCTCTTTCACTCTCTCACTCTCTTCCTTCTTTTCTCTCTTCTCTTTCTTCTCTCTCTGTCTCTCTATCTCTGTCTCTCTGAGTCCTTCTCTCTGTCTGTGTGTCTGTGTCTGTTTGTGTCTGTGTGTCTGTCTGTCTCTCTCTCTCTCTTTCTCTCTCTCCCTCCCTCCCTGTCTTTCAGTCCCTTTTTCTGTCTCTGTGGCTCTGTCTGTCTTAGTCTCCGAAAGCCTAAATAGCCTGAATCTGCTTTCAAACAAAGCAGACCTGGGTTCTGCAGAGAAAGGAAAAGAAACCCCATGTGCATTTCAGTTTCTTCCCTTGTCTACTTCCCTGCCCCCCAAAAGGAGCCTTGTCTTGAAGTACTTGAATGAAAGGCTCTCTGTGGAAGAGAAGGTCCATTTGAATTGAAAGCAGAACTGGGGGCATTGGGTGAAGTGGAAGAGACCGATTCAGTACTGAGGTAAAGGAAGAACTCAGCAATCAGACCTTTACCCAAATGGACTCAGTAGTCTCAAAGGCTGGAGAACTGCAAGAAGTGCCTGCTTGTTGAGTAGATCATAGAGAGGATTCTTTTTTCAGTCACAAGCTTGGGTTAGATGGTCACCGAGGCGCAACTCAGCTCTGAAGTTCTTGAGTTCTGTGAAATTAAAAATTTCCCTTGTGGACGCATAGGATATGATAATGGGCTTAATTTCTCTTCTATTTTAGCCTCACTTCTTTTTTTACTCCTAGGGTTTTCCATACCTCTAAAATCCTTGGAGTGGCATTTACAGATTCCATAAATATACTAAAAATAGTATCTCAAGTCTTCAGTCTTCCAAAATTAACTGGGGAAACGCTGGATCAGAGGGTTACAACTAATAAGCTCCCTCCAACCCCCTCCAAAAATAGATTGCCTTTGCTTTTAGCTATGGGACTCAGTTAGGTGGTTCAATGGGTAGGGTTTTGAACCTAAAGCCAGGAAGACCCAAGTTCAAATCCAATCTCATATACTTACTAATTGTGTAAGTGACCCTGAACAAGTCACTTCAACCTCTCTACCTCAGATTTCTCATCTGTAAAATGAGGATAATAGTACCATCAACTATCATGGGTTGTTGGTGAGGATAAAATGAAATGTTTGTAAAGTGCTTTGCAAATTTTAAGAACTATATAAATGCTAATGTTCTCCTAGTTGGCACAAACTATAAAATATTTAAATATATATTTTAAAATAGTTTATTTTTTAGGTAATTATAAATGTATGTTGAAGTTTTAACATAATCCAGATGATCTTGGAAGTAGACAATGCAGATCATTCTTCCCTACAGTTTATTAACTCGCATGGAAATGTTGTTCCCTAAGGAAACAGAAATAACAGGAGGTCAATGGAGACAGTTGCTTTTTCTGTGTCAGAGTAATCTTTCAGTTTCAAATCCACAACCAGACGTAATTTGCTCAGCTGTTACCCTTGGATAGCAAATTATTGTAACAAATAAAGTGTTTTTTAGTTTCTTGGTATTTATTTTTCACAATTTCTTACATAACTAATAGCATGTAATAATTGTATTACATGAATATGATTCATCTTCTAGAAAAATCATAAGGCACTTGTAAAATTGCAAGTTATAAGCAAGTCAGGCATATTAGCATTCCCTTGTGGTAGATGGAGATATTATCTGCATCATTTATGTACTAGCAACAGTTTTCAAAAATGGAGTAATTTTCCTAATGGGTTATAAACCTTTAGGAGCTCACATCTTTCCTCCTACTCCTTCACTCCAATTCCTTTTTCTCCTTCCTTCTTTCTGTCCTATCTACTTCCCCATCTCCAACTTCCCTATCTTCTTCTTCTTCCTTTCTCATTCTCTCTATATCCTTCTTCTCTTCTCCCCTCTTCTCCATCCTCTTTCTAAGTCTTGCTATGCTCTTTCTGCACTCTCTTGATTTGTTAGAACTGACCATCCTCTCTAGTCTGCCCCTCACTGGGAAAATTTGTAAGCATTCAATCATTGAGAGTCCCACTATATGAGAATCTTGAAAATATTTAAATGAAATTGTAATTTGTTTGGAACAGGTCAGTTTCTGCAAAATCTGTTTTTGAGAGCTTTAATTACTTCAGAAATTAAGCATCACAAAGATGGTAGCTAATTTTTAAAATTTTTGTTGCTAGGATCAAAGATCTAGAACTAGAAATAGAACCCAAAAGGCATCTAATTCGACACTCTCAGTTTACAGTAAGAATCTGAAGCCAAAAAGGGTTTTTTGTTTTGTTTTGCTCTGTTTTGCACAGAAAGTTTTAATGACTGGCCCAAGATCATGCAGGTTGTAAGTGACCAAGCCAAGATTTGGACCAACGTCCTTTTGACTCAAAATTCAACATTTTTTCCAATGTACCATGCTGGGAAGGCAGTTCTTGATCATCCACCTGAGGGGTTTCTATGGCACATTTTTAATGCTAGTTTTGCTTTCCTCACATACTACTTCTAGGTCAGCTTCAGAACTCCGCCAGTTGATGGGAAAGCTTGTTAATGCTTTAATGCTAACCTCAGACAAAAGTGGAAAGCCAATACCAAAACAATAACAACAAAACATTTCAAAGCAAAAATAAATTAGATTTGGATTATCTTCTAAGAGTTAGATTTATTTCTATTAAATAGTAATTGTTCCTGTCTGGGGTAGAAAACCTGAGGGTCTTCCCCTCTCAGATTGATTTTTTTTTTTTTTTTACTAGGTAAAGAGGCTATTCTCCACCTTGTTTCTTACCTAGTCTTAATCACTGAATGGGTGTTGCCTCAGTCAAACTGAGACCCATTAAAGACCTTAGCTTAAAAATGCCAAGGTCTCCCACTGTAGCCAGGACCATCTCTAGCTGTCCTGATCTATATCTTGCCATTGGATCCAGATGTCTCCAGAGGAGAAAATGAGACTGGTGACTTTGCACAGTCCTCCCTAACTGAAATCTAATTCACTTGCATTCCATGGTCTCACCTCCCTGATATCACAGTCATCTTCAAGAATGAAGGACAAATAACAACATTTCTATTCCAGCAAGAGAATTGAACTGAATAGTTAAGTCAAGAAAACTGTGTTCTACTCCTGATATATCTCTAAATAGTTCTGTGATCTTCTGAACCTCAGTTTTCTCATCTGTAAAATGAAGCTAGATCAGATGATCTCACAAAATCACAGAATCTAAGACCTAGAAGAGAGCTTAGAGGTAATCTAGTCTAACCCATCCTAGGACTAAAAAAAATCCCCTATATAACATTGCTATATAATTCCCTTCCACTTGAAAACTTCAGTGAGAGGGAAACCACTACTTCTAATTCATTAATGTCTTACTTAAAATGTAGTGACTAGAACTGAACTTTAAATGTTAGTTTACTAGGGCAGTGTAACAGCAAGGACCCCAGCATACACAGGAGGACCTGCTGTATTGGTTCTTAGGTCTGTTTTTCTAAAAGGAAAGTAACTTTTGAGAGGTAAAGAATCTACTTTAATCAAACACATATACCAACAGAAAAAAATACAAGCAGAGAAATAAAGATCTACAGACAGGGCTTCCAGCTGTCTGACCGTAAGCAATACATACATCGCAGATCAATAGACAGATCCAACTGTCTGACTATTACACACATACACAGTTACTAGAGAGAGAAGCACCACCATCTGGGTTTTCAAAGCCAGCGGGTTCCTTAACAGTTACCTAGAGTCTCATCTGGCCAAACAAATACTTCCAATGAATAAACCCCAAAGTAAAACCTTACCTCAGAATATTTATACACTTCTCAGAGCCAGAGGGCATAATCTTCTGACCCAGTGCCTCAATAGAAATTAAAAAAAGGTATTGAGACCTATTAATGGGCAGGGAAGATCTTTAACTCTTCTCCCATCACCACCACCACCACCACCATTAACCTTACATTAACATTACAGACAGGGGCTGGAGCAAGACTACTGCATACTACAACTAAGCTCTCTTGATGGAGAGAGACAAAGAGACACACAGAAAGAGAAAGAGACACAGACATAGAGAGAGACACACAGAGAGAAGAAGAAGAAGAAGAAGAAGAAGAAGAAGAAGAAGAAGAAGAAGAAGAAGAAGAAGAAGAAGAAGAAGAAGAAGAAGAAGAAAGAGGAGGAGGAGGAGGAGAGGAGGAAGAGGAGAAGAAAAGAAAAGAAAAAGGAGAAGAAAAAAGATGAAGAAGGAGGAAGAGAAGAAGAACTTGCAAGTAACACAGTCCCTACCCTTAAGGAACTTACATTCTTTTTTTTAATATTTTTTCTCTCCAATTACATGTAAAATAATCTTTAACATCTGTCAATTTTTTTTTAATGTTCTGAGTTCCAAATTCTATTCCTCTCTCCCTACCTTCATCCCTCCCTGAGATAGTAAACAATCTAATATAGGTTATATTTGTGCAATAATGTGAAATATTTCCATTTTAGTAATTTTGTGCAAGAAGAAAGAAAGAAAAAAGAAAGGAAAAAAGAATGAAGGAAGGACGGTAGTCTACTTCAGTCTGTATTCCAAGACCACCAGTTATTTCTCTGGAGACAGATAACATTTATTCATCATGAGTCCTTTGGAATTGTCTTGGATCATTGTATTGCTGTGAATAGCTAAGTCATTCATAATTCTCCAGTATTGCTGTTACTGTGTTCAGTGTTCTGGTTCTTCTCACTTCATTTTGTATCAGTTAGTTCACATAAGGCTTTCTAGGTTTTTCTGAAATCATCCTGCTTGTCATTTCTTATAGCACAATAATATTCCATTACAATCATATATCACAACTTGAAGAATTTGCATTCTAATGATGGCGAATAATATGTGAGGAGATCTAGAGCATGAGAGGTAGGAGTTACATGGTGTGGTAAAGGCAGAGAAGTGTCAGTGGAGACCTGATTCTGTGAAAGATAAAATGAAAGCTCAGATTTCAGAACCCATAGTGGGCAGAAGGTTCCAAAGGGGTGGAAGTTAAGGCGGGCGAGGAGGATGAAGGTGAGTGTTACATCCTGAGGGCAGGAAGCACAGTGTAGACATGCCTGAGAAAAATCTCAGACTGAGATTTCAGTTCACTAAGATATATCTTTTTTCACTTTCTTTGTTCCTTTGGAATGGTCTTTTTTTCTGGCCTCATTACGTTTCCTCCCCTCCCTCAGGGTTCTCCAATACCCTAATGGGGCTGGGGTAATCTTTGTTCTCTGCATTTGACTACAGCCCCCAATTATGTTTCCCTAATCTGAGGGGTCCAGGAAACACGATCACAGTTCTATTTAACATTCGAATAGCTTTTAAAAGAAATGTCACTGCAAAAGTATAGCAAGAACAAACCTAAAAGCATTTTCCCTAACACTTTGGGGGAATAATTCCCCCCTATCCTACCTCAGTCTCCATGTAAGGGAAGAGGATTAGCCTTGTAGTTTAACTCAGTTCCTACATAGCATTAAATCCACCAAGTCAAATTCAAAGGCTTCTAAGCTCCTAGTTCCTTCCTCTTGGCTCAAGGTTCTAAGTGGGAAACTCCACTCCCTGCACCCAGAATTGAAAAAAAGAAGGATAAAATTGAGCAAAATTCAAGCCTTTTTCTTGGGGACTCATGGCCTAAGCGGAGATTGGGAGGATGGGGGTGGCCCTCGAGCCCTCCCCTCCCTTACTGCATGGGGTTACTTGCTGTGAGTGAGTTCTTTACCTCAATCCTTCAATGCAAGAAAAAGTTTGATTGACCTCATTAAAGTACACAGAGAGTTCCAGTTAGATAGGCAAAAGAAAAGTACAGCTTCCCATCACACAGTAGGCTGATTCTGACAGAATGGCCATGTACGAGCCAGTTCTCCTGTTTCCCAGGAGCAGATTCCAAGCACCTAATAAGAGACAACCATTTCAGGTGGTCTGAGAACCCAGTCTTGTGAAACCTATGGACCCCTTTTCAGAAAAATGTTTTTGAATGCATAAAACAGAATACAGAAAATTACAAAGGAAATTAATTATACTGAAATACAGTTATTAAAGTATTTCCAAAACAAATTCCTGGACCCCAGGATAAGAAGCGCTGCTTTAAGTCAGTTGGTTTACTGAATTCTTAAGCATGATCACTCAATAAATATATACTGTATAAATACACACTACGTGCCAGGCACTGTGCTAAATGCTAAGGATACAAAAAAGGGACAAAAGACAATCCTTACCCCCAAGGAGCTTACAACCTGCTGTGGGAGACAGCATGCAAACAAATACATACAAAGCAAGACATATACAGGATAAATAGGAAATAATTAACAGAGGGAAGGCATTGGAATTAAGGGGCTGGGAAAGGCTTCCTGTAGTAGATACAATTTCAGTCTTAAGCTAGGAAGGTCAGTAGATGGAACAAAGGAGGCAGAGCACTCCAGGCATGGGGAATAACCAGCAAAAAGCCCAGAAACCAAAGAGGTGGAGTGTCTTATTCACAGGGCAGTAAGGAGACTCGTGTCACTGGATTGAAGAGTATGTGTCAGAGAGTATGGTGTAAGAAGACTGGACAGATAGGAAGGAGCTATGAGGAGCTTTTAATGCTAAACAGGGTACTTTGTATTTGTTCCTGGAGGCAAAAGGAAGCCAGTGAAGCTTATTAGGGGTGGAGTGGGGAAGTAACATGATCGGATATATGCTTTAGGAAAATTTGTTTGGTGGTTTAATGGAGGATGGATTGGAGGAGAGAGCGACTTGAGACAGAAAGACCCATCAGCAGGTTATTGTAATTATCCAGACATATGGAGATGAGGGTCTGCACTACAGTGATGTCAGCATCAAGGGAGTAAAGGAGTATATTTGAGAGATGTTGCAAAAATGAAATCAAAAGGCTTGGCAATAAGCAGCTGGATATGGAAGTGAGGGATAATGAGGCACCCAGGATGACTCCCAGGTTAAGAACTTGAGAGACTGGGGGGTTGGTGTTGCCCTCTACAGGAAGGTAGGAGGCAGGGAGGGTTTAGACAGAAAGATAATAAGCTCTGTTTTGGACCTATTGAGTTTAAGATGCCTCCAATTCAAGATGGCTGAAAGGCAGTTAGAGATGCGAGGTTGGAGATCAACAGAGAGTCTGGGGCAGGAAAGGTCAGTCTGAGAATCATAGATAGGAATTAAATCCATGGCAGCTGATGAAATCACAAAACAACACAACCACAAAATATCAAGACATCAAAGCACATGCAAACCACTGCTTTAACGGGTAACTACCTTTCCTTTCTAAATCTTGCACTCATCTTATTGTGCAATTGAAATGAAAACCTCTTGAGATCACTAGAACTATTTAGCAATTTTTTATTCATTTTTTTGTTGTAGTTACTATTCTTGCTTTTGTTATTGGCCAAGCCTGACAGCAATTTAATGAGAAAAACTCGTTAGTTTCTACCCCTAATCTCAATACCTTATCCAAGATAAGGGTTGAATGAATTTAGACAGCAATAAGAGGCAATGTGGACAATTCAGGGAATAAAACCACTTTCCTAGGATGTATAGAAATCACCTTAAAGAGAAAGGTACTATCTGAGCTGTTCAGAAAATAACTAATCTTCAGAACATGTGCATTTTAATCATGAAACTGATTTATGTGTTTAGGTTAAATGGGTCTTTCCGCTGGCAAAACTGAGATCCATGTCTGTTCATAAGAAGGAAGAATCACATAAGACTTCATGTAGGAGACAGCATGGGAGCTTGATTCTGAAGGAGAAGAAAGATTTCAGGGCACTCTAAGTACAGGCAATAGGCTGAGCAAAGACATGGAAGAAAGGAGGAGTTAGGGAAGGATGTGAGGGAAAAAAGGAGGAGGGCCATATATTCAAGAACTATTATAATAGTCCAAGTGAGAGGTGTGATGGCCTGAACTAGGTTTGTGGCAGTGGAAAAGGAAAGGAAAGGAGGAAGATTGATAAATATGAGGGAGCTGATAATGAAGAAAGTGCAGTAATATAATGGAACAGAGAAGGGGGAAAGTAGACTAGACATGGTGACTCGTTAAATGGAGCAAGGAACATGGAGGAAGCCAAAGGTAATGATGAGACTAGATAGAAGTATTACTGACAAAAATAGGGATGTCAAGAAGAGGAAGACTGAGAGGGAAGTTTGACCTCTATATAAGTTTAATGCCTGTTCCCTGTTTTTTCTTGGCCCATAGAGGGAAAAGAAAGCTAAGTACCACTGACAATAGCAGCATCCAGACCTCTATCCTCTGTCCAGACTAATCTAGGCAAGGTGAAAAGGGATGTGTGTCTATAAGTCCCTGGCACTTCTTTGAACATGTCTCAATATTTCTGCCTACTCCAATGACTTTGTGAGTATGAGACTCTCACTTCATCTACCTGTGTCACTTTAGGACTATCAAGAGGCCTCCAACTTGGAACAGTTTGTTACTAGGTTTTTGTTGAAGGAGACCTTGAACCAGCTGCAGTCTCTGCAGAATTCCTTGGAGTGTGCCATGGAAACCACAGAGGAACAAACACGCCAAGAGAGGTAAGCAGAATGTTTCTTCAGAATGCCCTCTAGAGACAGAGGGACAAGTGAAGAATTACAGGGGCTTGAAAAGAAATAGCCAAGGTACAAAAATGAAGAAAGGTAAATCTGGGGACAGCAGAGGACTACTTTCATCAAACTCTAGCACTGAAACATCTAAATAGCATTTCCTTTTGGTATCTCTCAGATAAATCAGAGGGAGTTGGAAATGAAGGAGGCCCAGTGATATAAAAGAACAGAGAAAATGAAGGATGAGTAAAGATGGGTATCACCGAACCTCAAAGTAGTTAAATCAGAATAGCTTGCTCACATGCAAAAGAAAGATAGCCAAACCAAAAAAAAAAAAATAGCAAAGGAAAAGATTAATTATACAAATCATTTTCAACCAGAACATTACTAAGGGTCATTGCCATCCAAGTCATCATTGCAATAACATTCCAAGTGTGGGAAGAGATTTAGAAAAGAAAAAAAAAGTATTATCATTTGCTGTGTTCAGCTCCTCAGTTGTTTTAAACCTATGCACAAGTCTGGTAGGATTGCTCATTAGAATTAAAGTCCAACTCTCAGCATGCTCCCCCAAACACACTTACATGGATTGGTTTGGGGTGTACTTTTTCAACATGTCACACATCACAGAATCTAAGACAGGACTTCAAGGACTATCTAGGCCAGTCTATTCATGGTAACAAAGTCTCTCCACAACATACCTCCAGTCTTAGCCTGAGTCAACCTCCAGTGACAGGAAACTCATTACTTATTTCAGGATAGCTCTATTAAGAAGCTTGTTTATTTGTTTTCTTGCCATTAACAAGCTTAAATTGGCCACTTTCACCCATTGCTCCTAATTCTGCCCTCTGGGATAATGCAGAACAAATCTAATCCCTTTTCCATGTGACAGCCTTTATAGGGCTATCATCTTCTCCCTCAGGCTTCTCTTTTCTAGGTTAAATATCCCCAGTCGCTTCAACCAATATTCATATGGAATAAACTTAACACTCTTCATTATAGTAGTTGCTTTTCCCCTTGATGTGTTCTACACATGTACAACATCCTCCTTAAATTTTGATGACCAGAGCTGAGTACAATACTTCAGGTGTTATCTGACCAGAAGAGAATACAGTGGGAATGTCAGTCTCTTCCTGAAAGCTATCTTCTTTAATATAGCCTAGGATTTTATTATTTTTCTTTATTCCCACATAATACTGTTAATTAACATTGCAGTTCTAAAATATACTAATACAAATAGCATCATTTGTAACATTGCAAAAAAGGTTTGGAAACAACTTGTGGCATTGGGTAAGTCTTTCCAGGTTTTTCCGAGAGCCTCCTGCTCATCATTTCTTATAACACAATAGTATTCCATCATAATCACATACAACCACTTGTTCAGCCATTCCCCCAGTTAATGGACATTCCCTCACTTTAGGACAACACTTCTGGAGGGTAGAAATGATGGGAGACGGGATCTAAACCCCTAAAAGGAAAAGATCATGTCTTTGGGATCTGGACCCCAAAAAGGAAAAGTCCCTGGACTTTCCCACTGGGATCCCGGATCGGATCCCAGTCATTATCCTGAGGCATCACCCATCCCTAGTGATCCTTTCAACTGTCCTTTCATTGTGGCCCTCCTGCCCAGTCCTTCATTCTCCATTACTGCTGACCCAGTCTAGCCCTTTATTTTTGTCTGTTATCTCCAGACCACCCCAGGTGACTTCCCACCCCTTAATCCCATCTAGCCCCCTTCTCTGTTACCTCCCAGTGACCTCAGACTGTTTGCCACTCCTTGATCCCATCCAAATCTCCCCACAATCTTTTTCCCAATAAAAAAAGATTAGCCTTATCCCTGCCAAATATATAGATTCTTAAAATCTCACTGACTTGTATTGGTGACACAATAAACCTTCTCTCTGACTGAAAGAAGACTTGAGTGGTCAAATTCTTTCATGACAGACCTGTACTCTTTGCCCTTGCATTTCAGGGTACTGGGAACCCTAGACCTCAACATAAATATCAAGAGAAGTATGCTTTTGTTTTGTTTAGGACAGAGCCTCAGGCTTCTCCTCACTTTAATCCACATCCCTTCAAGTTTCCAATCTGACCATGTCACCTCTAGACTCAGTAAATTCCAATGGCTCCCTATAACTCCTAGGAGCAAGTCTAGATTGTTTTCCTTGATTTTTAAAGCTTATTACAACCTGGTTCCTTCCTATCTTTTCCTTATATTTAACTCTTCTCCGTGTTCTGGTGATCTCCTTGCTGCTATTGCACACAATGCCATCTCACAGCTGTGTGCCTTTTCACTGGATACCTCCCATGCTCTCCCTCTTCACCTCCACGTTCTAGGTTTCTTGGTTTCCTTCAAAACTAACGAGGAATCCTATCTTCTCCAAGCAGCCTTTTCTAATCCCTACCCCAACTCTTCCTAGATGCTAGGGCCTTTCCTCTGTGATTACCTTCCATTTATGCCACGATATATATAGATGTTTGCATGTTGTCTCCCCTACTAGAATGTGAGTCCTGTGAAGGCAGGGGCTGTGTTTTTACCTCTCTTTATGCTTAATCCCCAGGGCTTAGCATAGTGCCTGACACGGTACATGTTTAATAAATGCTTGTGACTTGTTAACCAGATATGATGAGATGTGATTACATTTTTAAGTGAAGAGAAAGGAACTAATGGAGAGGGAGAAGATGAATGCACAAAGAAATGGGAAATGACCAAAGGAGTAGGTTCCTAGGGATAGCAGTTAGGAATGGACTCAGGAGCACATGCCAGGGTTAGGCTTGACAACTGGAAGAACTACCTTTTCCTATGAGACATAAGGGAAAGAGGAAAGGATGAGTGAAGAATTTGAGTGGCATGAAGGTATAGAGGAGGGAAGCTGGAAAAGCTGTCATCAGAAGGCCTTGTTTTCAGTAAAAGAAGCAAAGCCATCAGCTGAGAACAAAGGCGACCTTGGTAGGATTGGAGATTGAGAACGGAAAGGCTTAGAAGAGCCATTGAAAGGAAGGGTGTAGGAAGTTAATCAAAGAAAAATAAAAGGACTACAGAGGATCCAGCTGAGGTTAGACAGCATAAATTTACATTAAGCACAATTAACATTTCCCTGTTTTTCTTCCACATAGCTTAGCATCTTACTGGGGATTGCCCAATGGAAGGATTTAGTAGAGAAAGAAATGCAGAAGAACAAAAGGGAAAGAAATACCTGACCAAGGGTTCATGATTGGATTTTGAGTCGAGGAAGGAGGCCAGGAAGGATTGACTGGGAAAACTGGGAGGAGTTAAAGGGCTTAGTGCTGAAAGCAAAGAATGGGTTTGTGGCAGATGGCCTGCATCACCACACAGCTCGATGATGTGGTGAAGAAGAAAGCCACAGGAGGTGGAGAAGATAGGCCAACTCCATTTATTGATCCAAGGGTCAGGATATTTATAGATAGAAACTGCAAGCCTATGAGACCTTCTGCTCGTCTCCTGTCCTAGAGAGTTGGCCAGTCTTATTGTCTTTAAAGACTGTTAGCCTTGAGGGCATCTATTTTATATATCCATTGTATTCTGTAGTTCTCTTGTTTGTCTCACAGAGACAGCAACATGGGGGGGGGGGGGGGGGCATGGAGAGCCATTCGCAAGGTCTATCCTGAACTTGTCAACCGCACTCCATCCTGGCCCTCAACATGGGTTCTGTAGAAGTAAGGGTGTGCAAGGAAAGGAGGTTGTGTCCAGGAGGGAATTTTAGTGCACTGGTTCAGGTGATGGTGAGGTAACACACCAGTGAATGACAGAAGCAGAGGAGAGATGGCTGCCATGGTCATCAAGTGTATGGACCATGAAAAAATTAAAGCAAAGTACATCATTGCATTAAAATAACATTTAAAAGGTGCTGTTTAATGATTCAGAGTCTGCTACCCTCATGCTTCCTTTTCAAATAGCAAAGCATATCAAATAGCTTTAGAAAAACAAAAATAACGAATTCTCTGCTCTCAGCAATGGGAGACAAAATGTCTTAAGGCACAATAAAACAGATTTCATTTGCCTAATGAGAAAATAAGAGTTGTTCTATTGTCTGTTTTGTTTAGTATTACTGGAACTAAAATGGGTTCCTTTTTAAGAGTTAAATCATGTACCAGAGAAGAACAGTTTTACATCTCAGGCTCTCTAACCATATACCAATGCCTTGATTTTCTGTGGCTACCTGCAGTACATGTGTGTTCCATAATAAACACCATGCAGAGATATTTTTTTAAAGGAACAATGATTTTTCTTTGTTTTAGTCCCTAGGATGGCTTTGAGTTCATTCTCATTTGATCACTGCCAGCAGCTGCATAGCAGCTGTGTTTAATGAGAAGGAACTGAACAATGTAAGTCCAGGGGAAATGAATAGGATTAGAGTATTGTTCACGACTTGTAGCTTTCATTTTAGAGGTCACTGGCTCAAGCATAGCTGGAATTGGAAGTAAAGAGCCATTTCAAACTATTTGGTTATGTAGAATAATATATTCATTCCTGGAAACCACAATCCCAGGGACTAAAGAATTTAGGTGAAAGGTTCATGGAAACAAGGAGAACAAAAGCAAGAAATTCACCTGATACACAGAAACAATCCCTTTTTTGATTAAAGCCATTGGCAATGAGAGAATTATTCTTCTGGCTACATTTATTTAATGGTTCCCAACCTTCAGTCTTTTTATATTTTATTTATTTATTTATTATTTTATTTGTTTTCAGTGTTCTCCAATCACTTCCATACATCTTAGATTTTTCCCCTTCCTCCTCCCCTTCCCCCCCCCACCTCCCTACTCCCTCCCTGAGATGGCATACAGTTTTATATAGGTTCTACACATGCATTCCTATTAAATAGATTTTCACCTTAGTCGTGTTGTATAGAAGAATTAAAATGAATGGGAAAAATCATAAAACAAACCAAAACATAACACGAAAGAAAATGATCTGCTTCATTCTGCGATCCAATTCCACAGTTCTTTCCCTGGATGTGAAAGGTATTTTGCCTTAAGAGACCATTGGGAATTATTTAAGTCCTTGCATTGCAATGAAGTACTAAGTTTCTCAGAAAAATTCCTCGCATACTGTGGTTGTTGCTGTGTGCGAAGTTCTCCTGGTTCTGTTCCTTTCACTCAGTATCAGTTCATATAAGTCTTTCCAGCCCTCTCTGAAGTCTTCCTTTTCATCATTTCTTATAGCACAATAGTATTCCATTACATTCATATACCACAATTTATTCAGTCATTCCCCAATTGATGGGCATCCCTTTGATTTCCAGTTTTTGGCCACCACAAAGAGAGCTGCTGTAAATATTTTTGTACGTGTGGGACCCTTTCCCATTTTTGTGATCTCTTTGGGATACAGTCTTAGAAGTGATATTGCTGGGTCAAAGGGTATGCATGTTTTTGTAGCCCTTTGGGCATAGTTCCAAATTGCTCTCCAGAATGGTTGGATCAGCTCATAGCTCCAACAATGAATTAGTGTTCCAACTCTCCCGTATCTTCTTCAATATTTATCATCTTCCTGTTTTGTCATGTTATCCAATCTGATAGGTGTGATGTGGTATCCAGAGTTGTTCTGATTTGCATCTCTCCAATCAATAGTGATTTAGAACATTTTTTCATATGACTATAGATAGCTTTAATTTCTTCCTCTGAAAACTGCCTGTTCATATCCTTTGACCATTTATCAATTGGGAAATGACTTGTATTGTTGTCCATTTGACTCAGTTCTCTATATATTTTAGAAATGAGGTTTTTATCACAGATACTAGTTGCAAAAATTCTTTCCCAGTTTTCTGGTTCCCTCCTAATCTTGGCTGCATTGGGTTTGTTTGTGCAAAAACTTTTCAATTTAATGTAATCAAAATTATCTATTTTGTACTTCATAATGCTTTCTATCTCTTCTTTAGTCAAAAATTCTTCCCTTCTCCATAAATCTGATAAATACACTATTCCTTGCTCCATTAATTTGTTTATAGTATCAATCTTTATACCTAGATCATGTACCCATTTGGACTTTATTCTTGTGTACGGTGTCAGGCATTGGTCTATGACTAGTTTCTACCACACTGTTATCCAGTTTTCCCAGCAATTTTTGTCAAACAGTGAGTTCCTATCCCCAAAACTGGGGTCCTTGGGTTTATCAAACAGTAGATAGCTATATTCATTGGCTACTGTGTCTTGAGTACCTAAACTATTCCATTGGTCTATTCTTCTGTTTCTTAACCAGTACCAAGTGGTTTTGATAATTGCTGCTTTATAATACAATTTGAGATCTGGTAGAACTAGGCCACCTTCCCTAGCATTTCTTTTCTTTAGTTCCCTTGATATTCTGGACCTTTTGTTCTTCTTGATGAATTTTGATATTATTTTTTCTAGCTCTAGAAAATAATCATCTGATAATTTGGTATGGCACTGAATATGTAAATTAATTTAGGCAGAATTGTCATTTTTATTATATTGACTTGGCCTACCCATAGACAACTAACGTTTTTCCACTTACATAGATCTGACTTTATTTGTGTGAAAAGTGTTTTGTAATTATGTTCACATAGTCCCTGGATTTGTTTTGGCAGGTAGACTCCCAAATATTTTATAGTGTTTACCCTAGCTTTAAATGGGATTTCTCTTTCTATCTCTTGCTGTTGGGCTATGTTAGTAATATATAGAAATGTAGAAGATCTGTGAGGCTTATTTTGTAACCTGAAACTTTGCCAAAGTTGTTTATTATTTCAAGTAGTTTTTCATTTGAATCTCTGAGATTCTCTAAGCATATCATCATATCATCTGCAAAGAGTGATAACTTAGTTTCTTCTTTGCCCATTCTAATTCCTTCCATTTCTTTTTCTTCTCTTATTGCTACAGCTAACATTTCTAGTACCATATTGAATAATAGTGGTGATAATTTATACCAGGAATGCAGTGCTGGTTCAGTATTAGAAAACTATTGGCATTATTAATCATACAAACAACAAAACTAACAAAAACCACATGATTATCTCAATAGATGCAGAAAAAGTTTTTGACAAAATACAACACCCATTCCTATTGAAAACACTGGAGAGCATAGGAATAAATGGGACTTTCCCCTAAAATAATAAGCAGTATCTACCTAAATCATTCAGCAAGCATTATATGCAATGGGGATAAACTAGATGCATTTCCCAGCCTTCAGTCTTGAATGATGATTAATACTATAGCTGGAGTAAAAATAAAAGGATTTTATACCACATGAATTTGACCACTAGTATCATTCTCAGGAGTGACATATTTTGAATTGAAGAAATCAGAAAGAAACATGATTATAAATTCAGAAAGTTTATATTGAAGAAAATGGAAAAGGGTAGAAGCATGTCACGAGGATATGGCATGGAACTTGAATCCTATTTCAGTCACTTGCTAATTATATAGCCCTGGGTAAGTAATATATCCTTTCTATGCCTTAGTTTCTTCATCTATAAAATGGGAAGAATAATAATAACACTTACCTTACATAGTAAACATGAGAATCAAATGAGGTGATATGTAAACATTAAAGTACCATATGAAAGTAAGCTTCAGCACAGTCACCACTGAAATAGATCATTAGAAACACTGGAAAACTCTTCCAAGGAGTTAAGGAATGAAACAGTGATGACTAACTTTCCTGCTTTTGTTTGCTATAAGTGCAGCTAGGTGGTACACTGGATAGAGCTCAGGAATCAGAAAGACTTATCTTCCTGAGTTCAAATACAGCCTGAGACACTTACTAGTTGTATGACCCTGGGCAAGTAACTAAACTCTATATGCCTCAGTTTCATTATCTGGAAAATGAGCTGGAGAAGGAAATGGCAAACCACTCAAGTGTCTCTGTCAGGAAAACCCCAAACATGGTCACAAAGAGTTGAACATGACTGAAATAATGGAACAGCAGTAACAAATTTAATATAATCAACAAAAATAACCGTAAAGAAGTTTAATCATGACCTGAATGAAGCATCTTTTATGTACTATAATTTCCAAAATATGAAGAGGAAAGAAATGAATAATATTGATTCCTTCATCCCTTCCTATCTTAAATGAGTGTTCTTGTTTTCTTAATACAAACAGTTGCATTAACACAGGCTTGTACAGAATCAGAAAGAAATTCCAAGCAAGAATATGGACAGAGATGACTTTTGTAGGTATGCATATAATCTAAGTAAGGCTTCTAGTTCCTTAATTTAAAGCAATAAAGGGAATATTTTGGTAATTGGTATCAGCAACTATTAATGCTCCTAGAAATTTCTGAGGTCATAGAAAATCTTTACAGATCTTTAGCTTAAATGTTTGAAACTGAACTGCATCAGTGGCATTTATACCAAGGACAGTACATGGGTACAATAGAAAGAACACTGGCTCTGGAGCCAGGAATACCTGACTTTGAATAATGGCTCTGCTGCTTGAGGTAGGTCATCCCTGTGACCTCTGGCAAGGCTCCTCCTCTGTCTGTCCTCCTCCACAGTTTTCACATTTGTAAAATGGAATACTGAAATCAAGATACTTAGCATCCCTTCCAGCTCTGATTGATGCAACATAAACATGTTATTCTGTAATTACTCAGTTTTTGTCTTGTATTTCATCATCACATATGTATGTATGTATGCATGTAATATGTTACATGCATGGATTCTTTATTTCATAAGTCATAAGTTAGTAAATAACTTGGATCTTAGTTTTTTCTTTATATTTCCACAAAACTACTGAATCTTGCTTCCACACACAGTTGTCTACATACAGTTCCTTTTCTTATGTCTCTGGAGGCCGCTTAGAAAAACCAATTCTCTTTCCAGACTTCTTTTCCCTTGAGCAAACAATCACTGTCAGAAAATACATTTTTCAAATCTTAGTATTCCTTTTATTCTTTTTATATTTTTTTATTTTTCTCCAATTATATTAAACAATTTGTAAACATTTTTTTAAAGTTTTGAGATCCAAATTCTATCCCTCTCTCTCTTCCCCCCTCCCTGAAGCAGTAAGTAATCAGATACAGGTTATCTTTGTACAATTATGTAAAACATTTCTACATTAGTCATTTTGTAAAGGAGTTAGTATTCCCTTCGGATCTTAACATGCATCCCTCCTGTCCCCTCCCCCCTCTCTGAGATGGTAAGCAATCAGATATTGGTTATACATGTGCAATCTTGTAAAATATTTCTATATTAGTCATTTTGTAAAAGAAGGAATTAGTATTTCTAAAGAATCTTAACATGCTTGGACTTAAAGCAGAAACAAATAAGATGAGGTTTAATAAGGATAAATGAAAAGTCTTACTGTAGGTTAAAAAAAATCAACCTCACAGGTACAGGTTGGCAAAGGATGGTAAGACAGCATATCATACGTATCATATACATCATACATAGACAGCAGTTGATCTGAAAAAAAATCTTGGAGATTTGGTGACAGTACTACTAGCTTAATGTGAGTCATTAATGCAATAGGGCAGCCAAAAACAACCAACCATAACTCTGCTATGTAATCCTGGTATTAACTAAGATAGGCATAGCTTCCAGTAATCCAGTAACAAGGAGTTAATTGATCAAATCCCATTTGGAGCATTATGTTCTAGGTATCACAGTTGGAAAAGGTATTGATAATCTAGAGTGACCATGAGAGCAGTCAGAATGGAAAGAGGATTCCAATCAACAATTCAGGGTTCAAGTAAGAAAAACTTCTCTAACACATAGAGGCATCTAAAAGGGAGATGGGCTGCTTTGGAAGATACAGGTTCTCAGGTGCAAGGCTGGATGACCACTTTTCAATCATTTTGTAAATGGAATTTTTTGGGGGGGAGAGTAGGCTAGGGGGATGAGTTGACCCAGAAGGCCCCCAAGGTACCTTCAAATTCTAAAGTTCTGTGATTCTGTGAAGTCTACATCAAGATTCACTCTTTCTCCTTGTGGTTAAAGGCAAGGCCCAACCAAACCAGAAGTTCTGTCGATTCCATGGCCTGGCAAACGATCCAATCGCAGAGTCCAGAGACACAGCAGTTTCTCTCCCAACAGCCCTCAGTTTCATACAGGTGGCCCAGGTAAAGTAGGTGGCATTTCTGGCTTTCTCTACCAAGTTCTACAAATGAAGCTGAATAAGGTAATAAATTCTGGGCATAGAGCCATTTCTAGAGAGGGTGCTGACCCTAGATCTTGTACTTTGGGAAGATCCCAAGCAGCTACAGCTCCATGGTGCCTGAGAAGAGGGTCTGGTTCTGCCAAGAATCCTAGTAAGTAGCTGTGTTTCTATCAACAGTCAGCTGGAGATGGGGACAGAGGAGCCCAACTGAGAGAAAAGGAAGAAGCAGAGAGAATAATCAGACCCCAGGCTCATAGCAGGGCAGCTAGGTGATATAATGGATAGACAACCAGGCCTAGAGTTAGGAAGACTCATCTTCCTGAGTTCAAATCTGGCCTCAGACATTTACTAGTGGTGTGACCTTGGGTAAGTCTCTTAACCCTGCTTAGCTCAATTTCCTCATCTTTAAAATGACCTGGAGAAGGAAATCACAAACCACTGCAGTATCTTTGCCTACAAAACCCAAAACGGGGTCACAAAAAGTTGGCCACAACTAAAAAATGACTAAACAACTACACTGGACCTCAAAGTTGGAAGGCACCTCAATCAACCCATAGCTGACCAGAAGTTCAACTACAGTATTCCTAGCTGTGTGACTCTGGGCAGATCACTTAACCTCTCTCAGTCTCAGTTTTCTGGTCTATAAAATGGAAATGATAATAACCTCTACCTCACAGGGTTGTTGTGAGGGCCAAATGAATTAACATAAGCAAAGCATTTGCAAACCTTAAAGCAATATACAAATGTTCACTCTTATTATCATTCCCAACAAATTTCATCCAAACTTCCTTTGAATAACTCCAATATAAAAGGAATTCACCACTCTTGGAGGCAGCCCAATCCACCATTATGTAGTCCTAATCAGTGAGAATTTTTTCATGTACATTAAGGATAAATTTGCTTCTTCAAATTCTACCCATTGGCCCTCACTCTGCCCTGTTGGCCAGGCAAAGCAAGTATAATTCCTCCTGTATTCAGCAATGATAATCATAGCTCGCATTTACATAAGGATTGTCTAATTTTGTCCTGTAAGTGCAAGATTCCACTTTTATAAGAAAAGGAAACTGAGCCTTGGTGGGAGTGGGGAGAGAGTTAAACACTAAAGGGTCAAGCATGTTGGTTGATGCCAAAATTGTAATTGTGCTCATCCTGTCTCTATCTTCTTTGCCTTGTAGATTTTTTTAAAAATGCACTGTGCCAATTGACCCAGTTTAGTATTTAAGGTATTCCATCATGACATTCTTTCTATTAAAGGACTTTACTTGTCTAGAGTCACACAATTAGTGAGCATCTGAGGCAGGATTTGAACCCAGGGTGTCTTGACTTTCATTATCTCCCTTACACATTCCCAGTTATAATGATGATTATTGTGTTTCCCCAAGTCAACGTCATTTCCCTCAACTTGTCCTTGCCTAGGCATAGTTGCCAGGATCCTCACTACTCTGCCCTCTCCCTCTGAAAAACTCAAAGCCGATAGAGTCAGTTTTGAAGAAAAGAATCTCACAAATTATCCTAACAGGAGAAATGTGCCAGGAAAATTAATGACCCAGCAAGCATGTACTCCTCCTATTCTAATTACACATGGACTACTGAGTTAATTTAGGGCAGGTAGGTGGCATAGGGGAAAGAGCACCTGACTGGGAGTCAGGAAGATCTGAGTTCAAATATGGCCTTGGACATTTATTAGCTGTGACCCTAGGCAAGTCACTTAACCCTGTTTGCCTCAGTTTCCTCATCTGTAAAGTGAGCAGGAGAAGGAAATGGTAAATCATTCCAGTATCTTTGCCAAGAAAACCCCAAATGGGGTCACAAAGAGTCAGACAAGACTGAAGTGAATGAACAACAGTTACTTTAGTCAGATACACTGAGTTCTTCCTTCAAGGTAAAAGAAAATCTCTTAGCTCCTTCAGCATTGCTATTCTGCTTGAAGTTTAGATGTGTAGCAAACTGTCATCATGATGTCTCTTCCCCAAGGCCTGTTAGAGGAAGACAACCAGTGGATGACCCAGATCAACAGACTCCAGAAGCTAATTGATCGACTGGAGAAGAAGGTGAGTGCTCCCTTTTAGCTTTTCCACTTCTATTTGTGTTTGCTTTCTGTCCTGAATACTCATCACTGCACTGTGGTCATCGGAGCTTCCATGATATCAGGAAAAGCAGCCCATGCAGGTAGTGTGGCCCTCACTGATTTATCTGAGGATGCTCAGAGTGTGCACACGTGTATGTATTTACTGAAAATAAGAGTATTTCATTCAAATGCTGTGTTGGGAGTCAAACAAAGCCAGTGCATTGCCCAAGGTCCTATTTCTTAGCTTATCATTGAATAATAATTATATAAATAATATTTACATAGCATTTTAAATCTGGCAAAACACTTGACATTATTTCATTTAATCCTTCTTACTTTCTACTTGTATTTGTGCTTCTAGCACAGCACAGTGCTTAGCACATAGGGAATACTTTATAATTGCTATTTTTTTAATCCTTACAACAATCTGGAAGACAAGTTTATTATTATTATTTCCATTTTACAATTAGAAAACTGAGGTTGAAAGAAGTGAAATGATTTGCCAGAGAGGACTTTCAAGAGAAAGCAAGGAAGGTCCTCAGCATGTTGGGTGAAATCCCTATGGCAGTTTCATGAAAGGATACGGGCAAGATAGGCAGGCTTCCAATATTCAAACAGAGCTATGTTGTTCCATATCATAATACAGATAGGAGCCCAACCATACCTGCAGAGCCCAACCATGCCTGCAGATCCCATGCCTTTCCATAATTCTGCCACTGGGATTTTGTCCCACATGTTCTTCTTGTTGGTAGAATATTGTTATAAAATGATGGACATTTTTTTTCAAGAGATATTGAGGATCATTAAAAGTTTTTCAGTTTCCCAAGACAGTCCTGCCCACTTTAGTCCTCCAATTCATTGTCCATTTGTATGTTTGTGCATGCTATGTGTGCATATGTATATATGCATTATATATGTACATACACATCTATGTATATACATATGTATATGCATACATAAACATACACATACACACATATGAATGGACAGATGAGCTTTTTAGGCTGCCAACATAACTGAATACTATAATCTGAAAAATATGCACTCTCCACCTAGTTCATTTTCTGGAGTGGATAGTTTTAGGCAAAAGTTTTGGGTTATTCTGGATCCTGTCCTGGGGCCTCTGAAATATTCCCAGGCTTGATACAGAAAGAACCATGTCATACATAAACAAGATATCTGGAAGACCTTACCTTCTTTGGGGAAATATCTCTTCAATATAATATTACATATAATTGCTTTACCTATGATTTTTAAACATATTATTGCTAGAGTAAAGATTTCCCAGTTATTGACATGTTTAAGCTTTGTGTTTTTTTTTTAAATTTGTATTAATTTATTTATTTTAGTAAACATTCATTTCTACAAGATTTTAAATTCCAAATTTTCTCCCCATCTCTCTCCTCCCCCACCCCAAGATGGCTTACATCTAATTACCCCTTCCTCAAATCTGGCCACCCCTCTCTCACCCACCCCCTTCCCCCTCACTTCCTTGTAGGGCAAGATAGATTTCTATACCCCATTGCCTGTATATCTTATTTCCCAGTAGCATGTAAAAACAATTTTTAACAATTGTTTTTAAAACTTTGAGTTTCAGATTCTTTCCCTTCTTCCCTCCCCACTCACTCTCATTGAGAAGACAAGCAATTCAGTATAGGTTGTACATGTGTAGTTATGCAAAACACTTCCATGATAGTATGTTGCAATAGACTATATTTCCCTTCATCCTATCCCACCCCTCATTTATTCTATTCTCTCCTTTAACCCTGTCCCTTTATAAAAATGTTTCTTGCTGACTACCCCCTCCCCAATCTGTCCTCCCCTTATCATTCCCCCCCACTTATCCCCTTTCCCTTACTTTCCTGTAGGGTAATATACGCAATTGAGTGTGAATATTATCCTCCTTAAGCCAGATCTGATGAGAGTAAGGTTCACTCATTCCCTCTCACCTTCCCCCCTTCCCTTCCATTGCAAAAGATTTTTCTGGCCTCTTTTGTGTGAGATAATTTGCCCCAATCTATCTTTCCCTTTCTCCTCCCAATGTATTCCCTTCTCACCACTTAATGTTATTTTTTAGATATCATTCCTTCATATTCAATTCACCTTGTGCCATATATATATGTGCATAAATATATATATATACATACATACATATGCATATGTGTGTGTGTGTTCCCTCCAACTATAAAAAAGGTCTCATGAGTTACAAATATCATCTTTCTATGTAGGAATATAAACAGTTCCATTTTAATAAATCCCTTATGATTTTTCTTTCCTGTTTATCATTTCATGCTTCTCTTGAGTCTTTTATTTGAAAGTTAAATTTTCTATTCAGCTCTGGTTTTTTCATCAAGAATGCTTGAAAGTCCTCTATTTCATTGAATATCCATTTTTTTCCCCTGAAATATTATACTCAGTTTTTCTGAGTAGGTGATTCTTGGTTTTAATCCTAGCTCCTTTGACCTCTGGAATATCATATTACAAGCCCTAGGCTTTGGTTTTTAAAAGATTTTGATCGTCTTTAGAATTAGTTCATGTGATTCCAGATAAGTATTAGGAGAATCCAATTAATACAACAAAATAAATCTTTATAAACCAGAATATAAAATTATTATGTCATAGTGTAGCCTCCAATAAGTTTTAATAGAAAGAACAGTCTCTTTATAAATCAATTATTTGTAGGTATTGGTGTACAATACAATGAGGGAGGGGGGAGTACAAATATGTTTGGTACATGGTCTCTGCCTTCAATGAGCTTAGATGTTATTTGAAAGAGGTAAGATACAATTACATGAAAAACTATGGGACAGAAAGTTGATGCATTCAAGAGGCAGAATGAGTCATATTTTTGGGCACAGAGAATTGTAGGAATTTGTTTTGTTTGACTATGGATAAGAATCCTTAAAAGGGAAAGGGGTTAAAGTTTAGATCAAACCAGAGGAAGATGAACATAAAGGTTCAGAAGCAATAAAGGACATTGAATAAACAAGTCTGGCAGGCATGGAAGATTAACTTTCTAGAATAGCAAGAGATGAGGATAATTGAGGCCAGAATATGAAGAACCATGTACTGAGGAGTCATTTGGGCAAGAAAGTAACCTAACTATATGAAAGTTAGCCTGGTGACAGTGTAGAAGTCAGACTGAGAAGTGAACAAGTCATTGAAAGACTTTAAAAAAAACCAATCTGAGTGAAAGGATAGAAAGGAAAGGGCACATTTTGAAGAAATAAGCAATGGAAATCCGAGATTGATTAGATATGGAGACAAAGAAATGGAAAGAATCAAATAGGAATCTAAGTTGCTGAGTCCAGATGATTAGGATATTGGTGGTAATAATATCAGCTATTGGCAATACAGAAGAAGAAGATGGTTTGGGAGGAAAGATAATAGTTTAGTATGAGTCTGGGACAGCAGTATTCAATTGGAAATTTATAGCAGGCAGTTAAAGATATAATGCAGTAACTCAAGAGAGAGGGGTCAGAATCAGAGAAACACATTGGAGTCGCAACTACATAAGGCTAAGAGTTGAAACTATAAGAATAAAGAGAATTTTTTCAGGAAGGGAGTTTTGATAGAATGTAACAAAGAGTAGAAGAGTGAGTCTTGGAGATTGTCAGTTACCATAGCTGCCATAAAAAGTACTCCTCAAAGCATTCATCCCCAACTACTGCTCACATATTGAAATCATATTCCTCTCATCCCACAGCATCTATACCACAATTTATTGCTAATTACTTGTCCACTCTGAATGTCTAATTAAAAATATTCTAACAAATTAAGGCTTCAGAAATTGTTTTCTAGCATTAGTCGACAGAGAAATTCAGAACACCAGAATCATGTTTAATTTCCCATTTCAGACCAGGGAATAAATACAATGTATTACTTCATTTTCATTTTAGCATCATACATACATACATACATAGCATCATACATCTTTGCAAACTTGCCTTTGTTCAGGTGTCTAAGAATAAATTACACACTTATTTTAAGAAAAAAAATCCTCTAACCTAGGAAATGTTTTCTTCTTTTTGTAATTTTTTAATTCTTTAAATAGACTGTTATACTCTTCACATTTTTAAAATTTGGGGGGGGGGGGTTCTTTTATAAGAATTTCACTTTGAGAAATATATCCAGAAAATGTGCAAAAAGTAAAGTAAGCAGTGGTTTCTACCATGCATCTCTTGCTATGTGGGTCTCAGTATGGGATATCTCTTGGAATGAATACACAAGCCAATATCTCTTCAGATTTTTCCTTTACTTTATTTTGTTCTATGCCAAACCAGGCTTCTCCATAAGAGCTACTTGATTTTCTAGCAGTGAATGAGCATATTTTATTTCCATGCTTATTCACCTTGTTTGCTGACATTAAGCACATACTGTGATAACCCTATTGTAAAGGTGTTCTTGTAGAGGGACACAAGCTATCTTTCCTCACCAATGAGCAATTGTGGTGACCCTTGCATCCTAAGGTTGTGGCCTAACACTGCACAGATGAACAAAATGAACCTTTCCAACTTACTTTCTACAATGCATGTGTTGTCATCAGTCATTTCTTACTTCTATCCCACTGAGCTCCAAGCACAGGCAGGAGGACCACTTAACATGTTGTGAAAGTACTCCTACTTAGGTACATGTTGGACTACATGGCCATGGAGGACCCTTCCAACTCTGAGATCCTATAATTCTGTGAAGATTTAACTGGTCTTCACAGTATCAGCTACCAGTCTCAGCTATGTGTAAGGGAACTCCAGTATTAAGTTCACATGGACCAGGTGCACTATTGGGCAACTTTGTCTGTCTCATTGTCTTGGGTGCCTTGATTCCAAGTATTTAGGCTATATCACACCAGAATGAAATACAGATCTTGCTCTGATGTACCTGTGATTTTATTGACGTAGATACTTCTTCACACAACACAGATTACAATTCATTTGTGTCTTCTCACCCCATATACAACTCTCATATCTATCTTCCCATGTATCCACAAATGGGAATCTATGAGAATCTTCCTCTAATTGTCTCAACATCATATGGTTACCAACAGACTCCAAAGATCATTCAGTGATTATCACTCACTTTTCCTATGTGACTATTCCCCCCACCCATTACATATTTTTTGATGATATGCATCATTTGAAATGTGTCACAACCTATTCAAATTTACTATGTATCTTTTCATTGCCCTTTGGGTGAACTTCAAGATCAATTCTTGTGGTATTACATGATTTGCAACCAAATACTATTACCAGAAGAATATTACTATTTGTAAGAGGATTCTGTTTCATGGAGTAGCTTGGAGTCATCAAAAGAAATGTGCAGTTTCTAAAAGACATCCAGGCCACTCCTATTCAATTTTAGATCTGACTGATTGTCCATTTGTAGTCACTAAGATTCAAGTGCACAAAATGATTGTTGGCCCACAATTCCTTGGCAGACATATAGCCAAAGCCCTTCCATCTTGGTAAGATTTGCCTAAGTCTGTGCTTGGCTAACACAGCTTTTAAGAACCCAGAGTCAACTGCATGCCATGATGAGTCACTGGAAAACTTTACTGGAAGAATGTCTTATTTTACCTATAAATGAGTGAAAAGTTCATTGTTCCAACAGTCTAATATCAGTGCTCCTTATACATGTTGAAATTATAAGACTTCTGTTTCATTAACCATCTATTAAGCACCTACTACATGTGGTGTACTGATCTAGGTACTGGTGACATATAGTTCCCTGCCCTTCCTGATGTACATAGTTCCCAGCCCTCATGAAGTTTATAATCCCATTTATGATTTAGTAAAGAGATCCATATACACAAATAGTTATATATGATGCAATTTAAAATGTGATAAGTACAAAGAAAAGGTCAACCAGAGAGGGCAGAGAGGCTAGGGAATAGAGGAAGACTTCATGGAAAAAGGTAACATCTAAGCTGCTTACTGAAGGAAGAAACCTGGAGGGAATCAATTTCAGAAATTGAAGACAGTCTATCTTTCGTTTTGTTGTTGGCCAGTCATTTTTCAGTCATGACTGACTCCATGTGACACAGTTTAGGGGTTTAGTAGCAAAGATACTAGAACACTTTGCATTTCCTTTTCTAGTTCCTTTCATAGATGAGGAAACTGAGGAAAACAGGGTTAAATGAGTTGCCCAGGATCACACAGCTAGTAAGTGTCTCAGGCCAAATTTGTATTCAAATCTTCCTGAGTCTAGGCTTAGCACTCTATCCACTGCACCACCTTGCTGAGAGCTCAGGAAGAAATCCAGAAACAAGTAGTAGCACTGACTCCCAAAAGATTTTTCAAATGTATAATCTTATTCTTTTTATTTAAGTGCTAATCCTGTCTGCTATGGAATTTGTTTTTTCTTCCACCTAAACATAAGGACCTAAAGCTTGAACCTCTGGAGGAAGAAATTTATGAAGGAAACACTAAATCAGTAAGTACATTATTTTCAATTCAAGAAATGTCACAAACATTTACTTTGCATGCATGACTTAACTCATTCCCATGATCTCGTTTGTGTCAGTCTAAAACAAGATTGGAAAAGTGCATGCGCTATGAATCTGAAACATGTTCATTTCATCGACGCCTCCTTAAATAATTATTGCTAAAGGCTGACCAGTGGAAGAACATGTGAATGAAGAAGAAATAATTTATATTTGGAAGTGAAGCTATCCAACCAGAGTGCGCCAAATGGCACATAGAGAGCTAGAAAGACAGACGAAAGAATCATAAATGTAAAGTTTCCAGGGGTCCTGTTTTTAAACCCAGAAGTCTTAACTTTTTTTGTATCATGGGCCCACTTAACAGTCTGTTGAATCTTGTATAATCCTTCTCAGGGTAATGTTTTTTAAATTCATAAAATAAAAAATATACATTCAATATATTCAATTATAATATATAATATAAAATAAAATGTATTCAATTATGTTAAAGTATTTTCACTAAGGCACTGTCCCTTCAGGACCCTCAAATGCCTGCCTGCTGTTACTTAATGACCCCAAAATTCTCTCCCATATCATTATAGATACACTAGGGTCTTAGGTGGTTATATCATCTGAGTCATCTAGGTCTGACACATTGGTTCCCCACTGTTAACATCTAAGTAAATAAGGGCCAAATAATCACAGTGGGGCTGCAGGTATGACTAGTGATGAAGTCAACCTCCTACAGCCTTGTTTGTCAGTGTTGTGGGACACTACTTTGTAGCAGAAGGCTTAATTTTTCCAGATTCCATGCATACAGCACCATAACATAGATGTGTGCATTAGAAGGTACAAGAATCACATTCAGAGTTAGCTGGAGCATGAGGATGGAGGTGATATTTAAGCACTTTGTTAGGAAAGCCTATGAGATTCAGCCAAGTCAGCCTCCACTCACAAAAACCAGATGGAGGAGTCTCTGAAGTGTTCTGTGTAAATAGCATTATTACAGAGGAAGATGAGCTTTCACCTGCTTAGTTAAGGAAATATTGAAACTAGGAGCCTGGGGAAAGGAAAACTATAGGCTGTTTAAGCCACAATATGTTATCCAGCTACAAAGCCTTAGCAGGAAGCTATGGACTCATAGCTATCCAGCCTTGTTCCTGGATCCTGAGTGAGATAAGAAGAGATATAAAAGACAAGTAAATGAAAGAGCAAAGCCCAGTGGAAGTGCTAGGGAGCAGAGGTTCTTGAAAAGGGTTATGAAAAACCCACACAATGTAGGAAATGCTTAATGGAAAAAGAATGGGGTCTCTTCCTTCTTTTCAACTAAGGCTTCTTTTTTTCCCCAGATTTTTCTGAGTTTAGTCATCAGTTTAAAAAAATCAGCTTTTCTGTCTTCCTTACTATGTCCTGCTTTGACTGGGATGGAAATAGGTATACAGAAAGAGCAAAATGTCATGTGCTTCTTCTCTGCTGTTCTACCACCACCACCACGACTATGGACATGATTCTCCCCCATTTCTCCATCCTGAAATTTTTTCATCTTTTACAGTAGGCATTCTTTACCTGGGGCTTCTTGAACATTTCCCCAATACATTTGGATAATGTATTTGAATATAATTGGGTTCCTTTGCAATCCTATGTGTTTTATTTTATACCTTTAAAAGCATTTTTTTGAAACAGCCATTTTGTGCTTTGACACACGAAAGGGTTAAGAATCCCTGTTTTAAAGACTATTTTTCTCCCTGAATATTTCTCTAGGTTATCATAATCTTCATTTTGTGTGTATGTGTGTCTGCTTTTTCTTCTTTTGACTTTCTAGCTTCTCTTAATCACTACAAAGTCAATCAATCAATCAATTAGAATTTATTAAGAGTCAGGTAGTATGCCAGGTACTGCATAGGTACTGGAAAGACAAATAGGAAAATTGAGATAGACCTTACCCTCAAGGAATTTATGTTCTGCTTTTTATCTATATTCTAAGAATAGCAGGTTTGGAGTCCAATTACAAGATGAAACTGATGATCCTCCTACTTACTCACCAATACTAAATGTCATATTCTTGGCTGCCACTTTCTCCAAACATTGCTTTCAAGCCCATGAACCATCCAGTGAAATAAAAGAGGGCCCTGTCAAACCAAGAAGTCTTTTAAATAGCGACATAAATGGTAAAAGTTGCCCTTTTAAACTCAGATTGACTGAGCTAGGCATGTATTCCAGAGCACAGGGAAAATCCACAGGAATATTAATTCCAGATGACTTCTTTTTTTAATACTATAAAGACTTGGTATGACATTACTATAACTGGAAGCCTGGGAAGGCCAAATATTAATCATAATAAGAACAAAGGCAGAATACTTTAAATGCAGAACACTTTATTTAAAACTCTTTTAGGATGAAAATTACCTTGTTCACAAAAATCCTACTTTGTTGTTTCACTATGGTGTATAGGCAAAATTGGGTTCTCAAAGTCAATGTCAGCGCAATAGAAATTCTGGCAATTCCTTCCATGCTAGAAAGGTAACAAGAACAGGCTGTACATACAACTCAAAGAGCAGCATAACTAATCACAGAGAAGTTCATTATCAGCAAGTTGGCCACCACCAGGTGATTGTGACCCATGAAGGAATAAATAAAAGAAAATGGCTTCCATATCTTCATGACTCTCTTTCATCTCTAGTGATGTAGTGGCAGAGAAGTTAGAGAAGAATACTACAATGATCTTAGTTTTTTGATTATTGTTGGTGTTGAGTCATTTCAATCTTGTCCAACTCTGCATGATCCCATTTGGGGTTTTCTTGGCAAAGATATTAGAGTGGTTTGCCATTTCCTTTTCTAGCTCATTTAACAGATGAGGAACTGAGGCAGAGAGGATTAAGTGACTTGCCCAGCTAGTGAATGTCTGAGGCTTAACTGAGGTCCTCCTGAGTGCAGGGTCAGCACACTATCTGCTGCACCACCTGACTGCCCCTTCTTCATCAGAGGCAAACACTAATTATGAGCATATTAAATATGAGGCCTTTTTCCAACAAATAAATTGATGTGCTCTTGGAGAACTGGAGCCATAGCCATACTTGTGTTATTATATGAAATCCTAAGACACAAAGAAGATGCAGTTAAAATTTCCAGTCTTCTTATTCTTCATTCCCCTTCCAGCCATACATCTGACTCTCCAGATTTTGCCACCATGCCCCTTAGTACCATGCCTGGCATATAGCAAAGAACACACTTGAGTTGTCTTGTGTTAAAGAAAGGGGGCATGAATTTTCTAGGGAAGGACAAGGTCTCATCCTTATACATCTGACTGGTTTCCTACCTCTACTTTCATCAGATGTTAAGCCCCAATTAGTTAGGGATTTTTTCAGCATGAAAGATTTCAGATTTTGAGGATTCCAGAGATAAGACAAGGTAGGTTTACCAGGCAAGAGGACACGGCTTATCTAGAGCTGAAATAGTCTAGGGCTGCAAGAAAGGTGAGGCCCAGAAAACAAGAGGTTGTTCAGACTTCCACAAGTCACGTATGAGAAATGGCAAAAAAAAAAAAAAAATCAGCAAGGATATATATCACCAGAAAAGGCGATGGGCTAGTCATGTCGTAAAAATGAGGAACAACAAGTGGAGAGTCAAGTGGACCCCAGCTAACTGTGAAATATAAAACCAACCAGAAATGTCTTCAGAATGTCTGCAATACTAGTTTGCTCTATTATTCATCACTAATAGTTTCACCTACAAATCTTAGAGCTTAATTTTTAGAATTAATTTTGATGGATTAAGGATGAAGTTAAGTATTATATCCTATTCTCAACATTTTATTCAATATATTTTTCTAAAAGTTATGGGTTTTTTCTCAAAATTGAGTCTTTTTTGAGGTGCTAAGGAGCAGAACAGATGAATGTATTCAGAAAAAAATTCTTTTTCATATTCTGTGAGTTCACAAGCAGCTGAGCCACATGATAGCTGAGAAAAATAAGAGCTTACTATTGCAAAACTGCTGTTTGTAAGGTTTGTTGCCACTATTTCATTTATTTCTCTCAAGAAATCTTTGAACATATACTGTTTTCCCCACATTGTTGAGACTCAGCAAGATAATGAGAGATAAAAGATAATCTGAATGCCTAGGACACAAAAAAATTGGACTATGGTCTTGTAAATAGGCAGAGTAGGACATGTATGGTCTAATTCAATTTCCCAGTATATCCCTTTCCCTAAATAGATGTCCCATCAAGTACCATGCTTTCTTTCAGAAACTGTACTGTTAAAAGATCTGTTCCCTGGGCCAAAGATTATCTACCATGAAATCTTATTTAAAATGAAAATATTCCCAGAATAACAACATTTTAGTGCAAGGTAATCTCTTGAATCTGGAAATCTAGGTAGCACTTGGATGGAGTGCTAGACTTAGAGTCAGGAAGACTCATCTTTGTGAGCTCTAATTTGGCTTCACTTACTAGCTGTGTGACCCTGGGCAAGTAAACCTTATTTGCCTCAGTTTTCTTATCTATAAAATAAGCTAGAGAAGGAAATGGCAGACCACTCCAGTATCTCTGCCAAGAAAACCTCAAATGGGGTCATGGAAAGTAAGACACAACTGAAAAATGACTCAACAACAATTTATTGAAGTACTTTCCTCAGTGACAGGAGGGACCCAGCTATGGGCACTGAGAAAGGAGGCACTAAATGAAATGAGGGAAAGGGCCACAGAAAATATTAATGTGTAATTCTTGTTATGAGTAGCGCAAGTGGGATAAGCAGGCCTTCACATGGTAATCCTATGTTGAAAATCTGCCATGGACTAAACTATCTTCTGGAATATCAATATATCAACATGCTGGTGACTCTAACAAGTTCTTCACTATTAGCAATTTCATTTAACACAGGTCCCTTATAACAATAAATAATATTTACATAGTGCTTTAAGGTTTGCAAAATGCAGTACCTGTACCATTTTATCCTCACAGCATCCCTGAGAGGTGGCACTATTTTTATTCCCATTTTACAGATGAATAAACTGAGGCTGAGAGAGGTTGGGTGCCTTGCCCAAGGCCACAACAGCACCTCTCTGAGGCAGGATTCTGCCCAAGCCCAAGTCCAACACTCTTATTCACTTTGCCACCTTGCTGTCTAATGCAATGCAATGGTACCTTGAAAAGGGGGCTACTATATAAATTGGCATTACTCATGACTTAGGAAAACGGGCTTGAGAACTGTCTGATGCAGAAGATGCCAGAAGTGTGCAACGAGTCTTTTTGTTTTTTTAAAGACGGTCTACAGTATATGGTGCTCTTTATTGAGATGCTCTTGATGACTGCAACATACGCTAAGGCGGGATCTTTTTTTAATATAAAAATGGGCAGGGCTTTAAATAATTTCTCCATTACAGCCACTAGCTCTGAATTTATTCAGAGCTTTTAGGCATAATGTAGTTTTATGTGTTTTATGGTTTATTATTCTTATGGGGTTGGTGATGTGGTTTTTTTTTTAATTTTAAAGTTTTCTTTGCTCTTAAGCAGCTAAGTCTGAGTAATATAGAGCATATGATGCCAGTATATGGTGCAGGAAATGAAGACCACTCTCTTGAACCATAGTCCCATTGGGAAAGCAGTGACTACTTTTGAGAGACACAAGATCTTTTTTTCTTTACTTTTTTCAAACCTATCTGGATAGACTAAAGATTTTTAAACTGAAATCAGTCAGGGGTGTAGAATGAGCTCCCCCCTTCCCTGGAGGAAGTCATGAAAAAGTCTCCAATTTCCCAAGACTCCTAAAAGGGAAATTGAAGCTGTTTTACAAATGATACCCAGAGTTGGACCCTGATCCTGGCCCTCAGATATGATGAATGACTCACTATGGAAACAAAATGCCTAGGAGGGGCAGCTAGGAGGGGCAGCTAGGTGGTGCAGTGGAGACAGCACCACCCCTGAACTCAGGAGGACCTGAGTTCAAATCCACCCTCAGACACTTGACATTTACTAGCTGTGTGTCCCTAGGCAAGTCACTTAACCCAAATTGCCTGGTCAAAAAAAAAAAATTGCATCAGGAAAGGTGGCTGTACAGTGTCCTAAAAGTCTTAGTGAAGGATCACATTGGTAAAACTTAGCTTAAGCTTTGTAGCACCTTGTATATAAATAAAAATTATATCTATATGTGTATGCATATGTGTATGCATATGTGCACATATACAAATACACAGTATATATACATACGTGAAAGCATTACATAACATGTATATGTATATTTACATCTAAATGTAGATCCATGTGTGATGGCTTTTGTGCCATTTTATAAGTTATGGTTACCGTGAGGCACCAGTAACGCACAGAACATCATCACAAATGAGACCCCCCAGCTAACTGAGAAACAAGCATGGAATTGGAAGCAAACTTCAAAAGAGCGGGCAGCAGGCAGGGGGAACAGGCTAATACATCCACTGTTCCAATTTAATACCATAACCCAGGTCTCTCCCCCACAGCATATCCTCCTTGTTCAGCGTCAGATGTCTGTGGTAGAGGAAGACTTAGAAGAGTTCCACCTGGCTCTGAAACAGTATGTGGAAAGTGCTTCCTCGCAGAGTGGGTGCCTACAGTAAGTCATCTATTACATACCCAAGAGCTGGGCCAGGGGGGCATACAGTGCATGCCAGGTATTTCTTTTCATCTTCAATAAGGGTAGATACATGAAAAGCACATTTTTGAAAACTGACTCTTAGAAAAGTTAATGCTTAAGCCATGCTGACACTCAAGGCCTTGTCTCATGTTTCTCTTAACTAAACATTTCCTAAACTGTCATTGGTCTCTACCCTGATTTTATCATAAATTGCACATTTTTAGAAATGTGAGGCTTAGGGAATCAGGTGGAGATCAGCCCTTAGGGTTGGGTGAAAGAGAAAAAGAGAAGAGGTTTTGAGATCATCAAAGACCCATCTATTGCATTCTGCCAAGCCTGATGGAATGATGTTTAACTGTTCCTGGGGGATGTGGGCTATCTCAACCACAAGTGTACCCAGCTATGACTGTTCTCTTGGCAGCCTGACCCAGTAAAGATTCCAACTGTCATAAAATTGCAAAAAAATTTGCAAAATTCCCTCAGCTACTCCCTTCAAAAATGTTCTAACTGGTGTCCATCAGTCAGCACCTACTACGTGCCAGAGACTGTGCTAAGTTATGGGGATATGACGAAAGGCAAAAGATGGGCCTAGATCTCAGTAAGTTCACAGTCTGATGAGGGAGACAACATATAAACAAATAAGTGTAAAAGATCTATATGCAAGATAATTTGGAAATAACCAACAGAAGGAAGGCACTGGAGTTAAGTAGAATTGGTGTCTAGTAGAAATATTACAGTAGAAATGGCAGCTAGGTGGTACAGTGAGAACTAATAATCAAATCTGGCCTCAGACACTAGCTATGTGACCCTGGGCAAATCACATAACCCTGTTTGCCTCAGTTTCCTCATCTGTAAAGTGAAGTGGAGAAGGAAATGGCAAACCACTCCAGTATCTTTGCCAAGAAAACCCCAAATGGGGTCATGAAGAGTCAGACATGACTGAAAAAATGACTGAACAGCCAACAACAGAAAGAGTGCTAGATTTGTAATCAGAGGACTTAAAATCCTGCTTTTCCGATTTACCAGCTATGTGACTGTGGGCAAATCACAACCTCTCTGACCCTCAGTTTTCTCATCCATGAGATGAGGGGATTGAACTGTATGACCAGAAACCAAGGGAAACATTAACAAATGAAAAACCAGGAAATATATGGAGAAGGGATGGCATACAGTTTGAAATCCTATTGAATTTACCCTGTACATAACTGATGAAACACTGCTTTCACAAGATTATAATAATCATAATAAATGACATGTCTAGGACACTTTAACAGAGAGAAAGTCTCTATAGGATACTAGAATCAAGTAGACATGACTTCTATTGCAATCCTTGTCCTGTTATGGTTTTAATAACCATAATGAAATGGAAGCTTATTTCCTGCCATGAAATATAACAGTGTCTTCCCTTTAACAGAGTGGAATGGGCTAGCTTTGAGAGGTAAAAAGTCCCTTCTCACTGGAACTCTTCAGGTGAAGAATGTTTGACCACTTATTGGTTTTTGTTTTATTTTTATTTTTTTTTTTGCAGAAAGGACTCTTAACCAGGTGTGGATTAGATTAAATAACTCCTAAGGTTTCTTCCAACTTAAAATTCTGTGATTCTAGAATTTGAAAACTTGAGTTTTTTGGCCTCTCTTCTTTAGCAGAATTATGATTGTTAGTGGTTCTTCACTCATTTTTGATTGTTAGCAGTTTTTATTCATGTCATACTTTTACCATGATTATCCCAAAATAGCCACTTTTCAGAGACTGAACTTCAGAGAAATGGAACCTACACCAGAAAGAATACTAATCAGCCTAGTCAAACTCGATTTTCCACTTGTACCATGTGATTAGTTCTCTCGATGGTCACTAATGCTATCAGCTTTAGTCTAATTCAGTTCATATGATTGACAAATTCTTGGCTGATGATGAAGGTGTCTTTACATGGCTACGAATACCATCCTTTGCCATGTACCTGATTTATCCTCACTTTCCCATTCCCTTTCAGTGGACTGACTGCATTTTTAAGAGTCTTAAGTCTTTTTAGTACCAACCTCTTTCTTCTCTCCTTACTGTTTCTCTAAGTCACTGCTCCACTGATAGCCCTTAAGTACAGAACCCAAAGTAACTACCTTGATAATTCAGAGAAGTTGTTGCAGAGTCTTAAGCTAGGTCTCAGAGGAGAAAAGGAATTAAAAGCTAAGGTAGGTACATAAACAAAAATTATGAATTTCCAGGTAAGTAAAGTTTATAAATAGCTATAGGATGATCCTAAGGGTTCTGAACCATTCTGGATGTACATTTGTCTAAAATATATCACATATTTAACTTTGGTGAGTCAATACCATCATCAGGAATATAAATTATTGTTCTTCACATTAATGCAGCAATGGACTTAGAATCTGGAAGATCTGCATTCAGATCCTGAACTAGCTTTGTGACTCTGGGCAGGTCACTAACCTCTTAGCCTCAGTTTCCTCATCTATAAAATGGGAATAATAAGAGAACAAGAACTTACCTCCCAGAGTTGTTGAAAAAATCAAATGAAATATGTATGTATTAAACCACTATCCTTCAGGGTATCCACAAGGTCAAAACTTTTTATAACAATACTAAAATGTTTAATTTTTATTATGGTAAACATTAACAGATACAACTCACATAAACAAAAGTTCTTTTCAGGAAGGGGCTCTCAGTAATTTCTAAGAGTGAAAAGAAGTTCTGAGACCAAAATGTTTGAATACTGCTGTTTTATAGCCTTATCTCATTTTATTCTTATAGTATATATTGTATAGTGAAAATAGTATCCCCATTTTTATAAATGTCAGAGGAAAGATTGGAATACAGGTCTCACCTGACTTCAAGTTCAGCATTCTTTGCACTCATTTACTTTTCTGATTGTAATAGAATCACAAATTTAAAATTAGAAGGGACTTTAAATGCTTAACTGGGGCCCAAGGAGGTTCAGGGATTTGCCCAAGGTAACACAAGTAGTAAGTTGAATCTGAAGATTTGAAGTCAAGTCCTCTCAATCCTAGATCTAGTGTTCTTTTCACACTCTGTCAAATAAGGCTGTTGGTGTCGATGATCCCCTAAAGCCGTTTCCAGCTCTGAATCCTATGATGCACTGGATCAAGGAAGACTAAAAGGAATGAAATTTTCATAAGGCTAGTAAATAGCTTGGTAAGGCTCTCTCCTTGGTAAAATCTGAGGCTGAGAAAATAAACCACACTTCTGTTGCATCTTTCCTGGCTGATTTATACTAGACTAGCCTATGGGAAAAGATTCATACATACATATATACACATGTATATGTGTATATACATACACACACATATGTAAAACTTATAGAACAGAAATAACTGGGTGAAAGCAGTAAAAACAAAACATGGTTGGTTAGTTGTTGTCCTTAATATTCAGAGGACCAAAATAACATAACAATATCGAGGTCAATGTACAGTATGTAAGTTCAGGTGACCATTTGGGAGGAAGATGTCTCTAAATCTAAAACTTAAGTGTATTACAGTGTCACCTAGTGGTCACTTTTAGATAAATCACATTATTTAAAACAAAAAACTCAATGAAAAAGAATCTTTGAGTTTATCTAATCCAATCTCCTTTGCAGATCACTTCACCCTGTTTTCCTCAGTTTCCTCATCTGTAAAATGAACTGGAGAAAGAAATGACAAACCACTCCAGGATCTTTGCCAAGAAAACCCCAAAAAGGGTCACAAAGAGTTGAACATGATTGAAATGACAGGACAATCTGATCTCCTCATTTTACCGAGGAGGAACTAAGGCTCAAGGTCATATAGAGATGACAAATGGCTCCCAGATTTACTAATCTACAAATTAAGTAATGTAAAGTGTCTCTAGGAATGTGTGCAATCTACAATTTCCTGGAACATTCTTTATGCTACTTTCTCAAGACTTGCTCTTCCTGATCTTCTGAATGGAAGGATTATTCAATCTATCTCCCAATTAGTATAAATCAGTACATGATTTCCTTTGAAAGACAGCTTGTCCTCTAACTGGGCGCACCTAGAAAAGAGATTTGCTGTCTCCTTAGTACAACAATAAAGTATCTATGGCTCCCAACTACCCAACTACCATTCTCACATAGCTCATGTTTAGAAAAATATGAACTACATTAGATGAGAAACAAAGTCTTAAAAGTAAACATTATTAGATATTCAATTTATAGGCTTGAGCCCAGTGACCTACATCTGAAATAACAAATATCATGTTGCAGATGGAAAAATGTTCCACTGACAATTGACTACAACCAAAAATATTTAAATATTTTAGTATTTTAAATTATGAGATAAAAGTGCGTTTCCTAAATTTAAAATTAAGCATGTCAATGATCCATGTGTTACATCATAACAATTTTTGCTTTATTCAAACCACTTCTATAAAATTTCCAAAAATTGAAAATCTATGTACATTTATCTTGATGGTGAAAAATATCATTTGAGTAATATATAACTCACATTTATATGACATTTTATGTTACCATTTTCTTTATAACCACACAAAATACAAGTCTAATTATTCTCATTTCATAGAAAAGTAAAGGAAGCCCTGAAGACATGCAGCGATTTAACCATAGGTACACAGCTAGTCAAGGGACAAATACTGGACTTGGGCCTTGCTGTACCAGCTCTCCAGCCTCTACTCTTTCCATGACAGCACTTTGCCTTTCCTAAATATCTTATTTAAAAAAAAAAGATTAAGGGTGTAATAAGTGTTAAGTGATGCCCTTGATTAACAAGTCATTGGGAACAGAAATAGTTTTAACAAGAATCATCTTAAGTAAACTGAAGTTTTGGAGAAGTTCTGGTCTCCTTGGGATGGAACAATGGTGGTGAGAGTAGCGAAGGAGAAGAAGGAGGAAGAGGAGGATCGTTACAAGTAAAAGGACCAAGGCTTAGTTAGACTAAAGTGTGAGTCCTCAAAGCCCAGTCACTTACCACTAATTGCAGGAGGCAATGGCCAGGAAAAAGTTTTGTGCAGCCCCTTTTTATCCTGAGGAGAGAATTACATCAGGAGAGGCAGAGGTGTCTCTCAAGGGGCTTTCTGGAAACCTGTACCCTGACCCCCAAAAGTGGAGGAAAATGAGAGTATACCCAGTAGAGTCAATCAGTCTGTAAACATTAATTAAGCACCTGCTATGTGACAGGCACTGTGTTAAGGCAGTAGGCAGTCCCTGCCCCAAAGAGCTCACAGCCTATTGGGGGAAATAACACATAAAAAAGCAGAATGGGGTGAGGGGTGGGGGACACAGGAGGAACATGACCAAAGACCCAGAGAAGTCTGCAGCCCGTTGTGAAATGATGATGACCGTCCTAGGTGCCCTCTTTAAATGAAGGTCCTAGGAGGAACTCTCCACTGTCCACCCTGTTCCCTCTCCAATCACAGGGAAAAAGGGGTGTCAGGGGGAGAGGGTACTGAGGAGACGTGAGTGGCACAGTTGATGCTATGTTGCAAGACAATGTATTGGAGGTAAGGCAGCAGGAAACCACATCCAAGAACGTATCCTCGGACACTTCATTTTTACATTGATTAAAGTGTCTCTGGGAACTTTATCACTAGAACTCTTCACTAATAGAGCTATTGCTAAAACATTGTGCGTCAACAAGGTACAAGTGAAAAAAGCACTGGCCTAATTAGGAGCTTGAAATTCTGGGTTCTAGCCCAAGATCCCCAAGGCAATTTCTTTTTTTTTTAATATTAATTTTATTTATTTATAGTGTTCTACAATCACTACCATAAAACTTAGATTTTTTTTTTCCCCTACCTAACTCCACACCTTCCCCCTGAGAGAACATACAATTCTATATAGGATCTACACATACATTCCTATTAAATACACTTTCACTACAGTCATGCTGTGTAGAAGAACTAAAATGAATGGGAAAAAACATATAACAAACCAAAACATAATACACACACAAAAAAATGATCTGCTACATTCTGTGACTGACTTCCATAGTTTTTCTCTGGATGTGGAAGGCATTTTGCCTTTGAAGACCATTGGGAATTTTTTTTTTAATTCATTTCTTTAACTTTTAACATTCATTTTCACAAAATTTTGGGTTCCAAATTTTCTCCCCTTTTGTCCCCTCCCCCCAAGCCAAAACACTGAGCATTCTGATTGGCCTTATCACCAATCTGCCCTCTCTTCTATCATCCCTCCCTTCCCTTGTCCCCATCTTCTCTTTTGTCCTGGAGGGCCAGATAACTTTCTATACCCCATTACTTGTATTTCTTATTTCCTAGTAGCAAGAACAGTACTCAACAGTTGTTCCTAAAACTTTGAGTTCCAACTTCTCTTCATCCCTCCCTCCCCACCCATCCCCTTTGGGAAGGAAAACAATTCAATACAGGTCATATTTGTGTCATTTTGCAGATGACTTCCATGATAGTTCTGTTGTTTAAGACTAACTATATTTCCCTCCATCCTATCCTGCCCCCCATGCTTCTATTCTCTCTTTTGATCCTGTCCCTCCCCAAGAGTGTTGACTTCAGATTGCTCCCTCCTCCCATTGCCCTCCCTTCCATCATCCCCCCCACCCTGCTTATCCCCTTCTCCCCCACTTTCCTGTATCGTAAGATAGGTTTTCATACCAAAATGAGTGTGCATTTTATTCCTTTCTTTAGTCAAATGTGATGAGAGTAAACTTCATGTTTTTCTCTCACCTCCCCTCTTTTTCCCTCCACTAAAAAGTCTTTTGCCTGCCTCTTTTATGAGAGATAATTTGCCCCATTCCATTTCTCCCTTTTTCCTCCCAATATATTTCTCTCTCACCCCTTAATTTCATTTTTTAAAGATATGATCCCATCCTATTCCATTCACTCTGTTGTCTGTGTGTGTGTGTGTGCGCATGCGTGTGTGTGTGTGCGTGCGTGTGTGCATGTGTGTGTGTGTGTGTGTGTGTGTGCGCGTGCGTGTGTAATCCCACCAACTACCCAGATACTGAAAAGTTTCAAGAGTTACAAATATTGTCTTTCCATGTAGGAATGTAAACACTTCAACTTTAGTAAAGTTCCTTATGACTTCTCTTTGCTGTTTACCTTTTCATGCTCCTCTTCATTCTTGTGTTTGAAAGTCAAATTTTCTTTTCAGCTCTGGTCTTTTCATCAAGAATGCTTGAAAATCCTCTATTTCATTGAAAGACCAATTTTTCCCCTGAAGTATTATACTCAGTTTTGCTGGGTAGGTGATTCTTGGTTTTAGTCCTAGTTCCTTTGACTTCTGGAATACCATATTCCATGCCCTTCGATCCCTTAATGTAGAAGCTGTTAGATCTTGTGTTATCCTGATTGTATTTCCACAATACTTGAATTGTTTCTTTCTAGCTGCTTGCAATATTTTCTCCTTGACCTGGGAATTCTGGAATTTGGCCACAATGTTCCTAGAAGTTTCTCTTTTTGGATCTCTTTCAGGAGGGGATCAGTGGATTCCTTGAATACTTATTTTGCCTTCTGGTTCTAGAATCTCAGGGCACTTTTCCTTGATAATTTCATGAAAGATGATGTCTAGGCTCTTTTTTTGATCATGGCTTTCAGGTAGTCCCATAATTTTTAAATTGTCTCTTCTGGATCTATTTTCCAGGTCAGTTGTTTTTCCGATGAGATATTTCACATTATCTTCCATTTTTTCATTCTTTTGGTTTTGTTTTGTGATTTCTTGGTTTCTCATAAAGTCATTAGCTTCCATCTGTTCCATTCTAATTTTGAAAGAACTATTTTCTTCAGTGAGCTTTTGAACCTCCTTTTCCATGTGGCCAGTTCTGCTTTTGAAAGCATTCTTCTCCTCATTGGCTTTTTGAACCTCTTTTGCCAATTGAGTTAGCCTATTTTTCAAGGTGTTATTTTCTTCAGCATTTTTTGGGGTCTCCTTTAGCAAGGTGTTGACCTGCTTTTCATGCTTTTCTTGCATCTCTCTCATTTCTCTTCCCAGTTTTTCCTCCACCTCTCTAACTTGATTTTCAAAATCCTTTTTGAGCTCTTCCATGTCCTGAGCCAATTGAATATTTATTCTGGATGTTTGGGATACAGATGCCTTGATTTCTATGTCTTTCCCTGATGGGAAGCATTGTTTTCCCTCACCAAGAAAGTAACCTTCTATGATCTTTTTTTCCCCCCTTTTCTGGGCATTTTCCCTGCCAGTTACTTGAGTAACAGAAGAAGAAACTTCTGAGTTTCCTCTCCACACCCACCTTGCCTCCAGTTCTACCCAGCTATGCTTGGGGGCTGCGATTCAAATGCTGCTTCCCAGCCTCAGGGCTTTGAGCAGGGGTGGGGCTGCTATTCAGTGTGAGATTAAATTCCAGTGCTCAGGTAGGGGCAGGGCCGCCACACAGGTTTAGTTCCCTCAGGGGGTTTATGCAGAGACCTTCAACAATGGATCTGAGCTCCTGCCTACTTTGGAGCTGCCGCCTCTGCTGCTGCCTCCAGAAGGGGCCTGAGTTATGGGGGCACCCCACTCCCCTGTTGGCAAGCTGAAAAGACCCTCTCACTGACCTTTGGCACCTGTGGGTGGAGGGACCTGCACCGCTGCTGGAGATTCTGTCCCTGAAGCCTGCTCAGATCTGCTCCTCTCGGTGCTGCGTGGCCAAGGCAGGGCTGGGCTCTGCTCAGAGTCAGGTGCACAATGGATCTTTCTTGTCAGTTTTTCAGGTCTCTCTGGAACAGAAATCTCCTCCACTCCATTGTTCTGTGGCTTCTGCTGCTCCAGAATTTGTTGGGAGTTCTTCTTTACAGGTATTTTATGGGCTGTGGGTTAGGAGCTAGCATATATGTATCTTTCTATTCTGCCATCTTGGCTCCTACCCCCCAGGAATTTTTTTTTTTAAGTCTTTGCATTGCTATGAAGTTTCAAGTCTACCAGAAAAAATACTTGCAAATTGTGGTCACTGCTGTGCACAAAGTTCTCCTGGTTCTGCTCCTTTCACTCAGCATCAGTTCATACAAGTCTTTCCAGGCCTCCCTGAAGTTTTCTTGTTCATCATTTCTTATAGCACAATAGTATTCCATTACATTCATATACCATAATTTATTCAGCTATTCCCCAATTGATGGGCATCCCCTTGATTTCTAGTTTTTGGCCACTACAAAGAGTGCTGCTATAAATATTTTTGTACATGTGGAACCCTTTCCCATTTTTATGATCTCTTGGGGATACAGTCTTACAAGTGGTATTGGTGGGTCAAAGGGTATGCACATTTTTGTAGCCCTTTGGGCATAGCTCCAAACTGCTTTCCAGAATGACTAGATGAGCTCACAGCTCCACCAACAATGAATTAGTGTTCCAACTCTCCCACATCCTCTCCAACATTTATCATCTTCCTGTTCTATCATGTTTGCCAATCTTATAGGTGTGATGTGGTACCTCAGAGACGTTTTGATTTGCATCTCTCTAATCAAAAGTGATTTAGAGTATTTTTTCATATGATTATAGATATCTTTAATATCTATAATTGCCTGTTTAATATCTATAATTTGCCTGTTCATATCCTTTGACCATTTATCAGTTGGGGAATGACTTGTATTGTTGTACATTTGACTCATTTCTCTATATATTCTAGAAATTATGCCTTTATCCCTGAGATTAGCTGTAAAAATTCTTTCCCAATACACTACATCCTTCTGAATTTTGGTTGCATTGGGTTTGGTTGTGCAAAAATTTTTCAGTTTAATGTAATTAAAATTAACCATCTTGCACTTCATAATGCTTTCTCTCTCTTCTTTAGTCAAAAATTCTTCCCTTCTTCATAAATCTGATAAATACACTATTCCTTGCTCCTCCAATTTGTCCATAGTATCAATCTTTATACCTAAATCATGTACCCATTTGGACTTTATTCTTGTGTACAGTGTCAGGCATTGGTCTGTGTCTAGTTTCTGCCACAGTATTATCCAGCTTTCCCAGAATTTTTGTTGAACAGTGAGTTCTTATGCCAGAAGCTAAGGTCCTTGGGTTTATCAAACAATAGATTGCTATATTCATTGCCTACTGTGTCTTGAGTACCCAGAATATTCCACTATTCCACTTGTCTATTCTTCTGTTTCTTAGCCAGTACCAAGTGGTTTTGATAATTGCTGCTTTTTAATACAATTTGAGATCTGGTAGAGCTAGGCCACCTTCCCTAGCATTTCTTTTCATTAGTCCCTTTGATATTCTGGACCTTTTGTTATTACAGATGATTTTTGATATTATTCTATCCAGTTCTAGAAAATACTTATCTGATAGTTTAATTGGTATGGCACTAAATAAGTAAATTAATTTAAGTGGAATTGTCATTTTTATTATATTGGCTCAGCCTATCCATGAGCAACTGATACTTTTCCACTTACTTAGGACTGACTTTATTTGTGAAAAAAGTGTCTTGTAATTGTGTTCATATAGTCCCTGGGTTTGTTTTGGCAGGGAAGCTCCTGAATATTTTATAGTGTCTACCCTAGCTTTAAATGGGATTTCTCTTTCTATCTCTTGCTGTTGGACTTTGTTACTAACATATAGGAATGCAGAAGACTTGTAAGGGTTTATTTTTTAACCTGCAACTTTGCAGGTTTATTATTTCAAGTAGTTTTTTACTTGAATCTCTGGGATTTTCCAAGTATATCATCATATCATCTGCAAAGAGTGATAACTTAGTTTCTTCTTTGCCTATTCTAATTCCTTCAATTTCTTTATGTTGTCTAATTGCTACAGCTAACATTTCTAGCACCATATTGAATAATAGTGGTGATAATGGACATCCTTGTTTCACCCCTGATCTTACTGGAAATGCATCTAGCTTATCTCCATTGCATACAATGCTTGCTGAAGGTTTTAGTTAGAGACTGCTTATTATTTTATGGAAAGTTCCTTTATTGCTATGTTCTCCACTGTTTTGAATAGAAATGGGTGTTGTATTTTGTTGAAAGCTTTATCTGTCATCTATTGAGATAATCATGTGATTTCTGTTAGGTTTGTTGTTGACATGATTGATAATGCTAATAGTTTCCTAATATTGAACAAGCTCTGCATTCCTGGTATGAATCCTACCTGATCATAAAATATTATTCTCATGATAAGATGCTGTATTCATTTTGCTAAAATCTTATTTAAAATTTTTGCATCTATATTCATTAGAGAAATTGGTCTATAATTTCTCTCTCTGTTTTGGCTCTTTCTGGCTTAGGTATCAAAACCATATTTGTATCATAAAAAGAATTTGGGAGGACTCCTTCTTCCCCAGTTTTCAAAAATAGTCTATATAGTATTAGAATTAACTGTTCTTTAAATGTTTGATAGAATTCACTTGTAAATTCATCTGGCCCTGGAGATTTTTTCCTAGGGAGTTCATTGATGGCTTGTTCAATTTCTTTTCCTGAGATGGGGTTGTTTAAGCATTCAACTTCCTCTTCTGTTAATCTGGGCAATTTGTATTTTTTTAAAATACTCATCCATCTCAGATTGTCGAATTGGTGGGCATAAAGTTGGGCAAAGTAATTTCTAATGTTTTAATTTCCTCCTCATTGAAGGCGAGTTCGCCTCTTTCATATTTGATATTAGTCATTTGGTTTTCTTCTTTTTTTTTTAATAAAAATGACCAATGGTTTATCAACTTTATTAGTTTTTTCATAAAACCAACTATTGGTTTTATTTATTAGTTCAATAGTTTTCTTAATTTCAATTTTATTAATCTCTCCTTTGGTTTTCAGTATTTCTAATTTAGGATTTACTTGGGGATTTTCAATTTGTTCTTCTTCTAGCTTTTTCAGCTGCATGTCCAAGTCGTTGATCTCATCTTTTTCTATTTTATTCATGTAGGCATTCAAAGATATAAAACTTCCCCTAAGAACTGCTTTTGCAGTATCCCATAAGATTTGGTAGGTTGTCTCATTATTGTCATTCTCTTAAATGAAGTTGTTGATTGTTTCTATGAGTTGTTGTTTAGCCCACTCCTTTAGGATTAGATTATTTAGTTTCCAATTATCTTTCTATGGCCTTTTATTACATATAATTCTTATGCATTATGATCTGAGAAGGATGCATTGACTATCTCTGCCTTTGTGCACTGGATTGTGAGTGTTCTCTGCCCTAGAACATGGTCAGTTTTTGTATATGTGTCATGTACTGCTAAGAAAAAGGTATATTCCTTTCTATTCCCATTCAATTTTCTCCAGAGATTTATCATATCTATCTTATCCAGTTTTATTTGCCTCCTATAACCTCTTTCTTGTTTATTTGGAGGTTATATTTATCAAGTTCAGAGAGGGGAAGGTTGAGGTCCCCTACTAGTGTAGTTTTGCTATGTATTTCTTCCTTCAACTCCTCCAATCTCTCCTTTAACAATCTGAATGCTATACCACTTGGAGCATATATGTTTAGCAATGATATTGTTTCATTGTTTATGGTGCCTTTTAGCAGGATATAGTTTCCTTCCTTGCCTGTTTTGATTAGAACTATTTTTTCTTTTGCTTTGTCTGAGATTAGGATTGCTACCCCTGCTTTTCTTACATCAACTGAAGCACAATACATTCTTCTCCAACCTTTTACCTTTAGCCTATGTGTATCTTGTTTCAAATGTATTTCTTCTAAACAACATATTGTTGGATTGTGGTTTTTAATACATTCTGCTATCCATCTCTGTTTTATGGGAGAATTCATTCCATTCACATTCACAGTTATGAATACAATCTGTGTATTTCCCTCTATCCCTTTCCCCCTTGTTTATACTTTTAGTTCTCCCTTCTCCTCCACAATAGTTTTAATTTTTGACCACCGCCTCCCTCAGTCTTCCCTTCCTTCTTTTAGCCCCCCTCCTTTTTACTACTCTTTACTCCCCTTTTCCATTACTATTTCTTCCCTCCCTTTTAACTCTCCTTTCCCTTTCTTCCCCCTTCCACTCCTATTGCCTATAGAGCTAATTAGAATTATATACTTAAGTTTATTGTTCCCTCCTTGAACCAAATCAGATGAGAGTACCTCTCAAACAATGCTCATCTGCCTCCCCTCTTGCCCTCTACTATAATTTTGTACTTTTGCCTGTGATGTAATTTACCATTTTCTTCTTACTCTTTTTCACATCTTCTGTTACAATCCCTTCACATGCTTAAATAATACTTTTATTATCATATCATTTACTTTATACCCATTCCCTCTATGTATATCCTTTTTATATTTCATAATAGATAGGCAATTCTCAAGATTAACAGGTATCATCTTTCCTTACAGGGAGGTAAACAGTTTGCCCAAATTGAGTAATAGTAATAGAATTTTCTATTGAGTTCTGGCCTTTTTGTCAGAAATGTCTGGAAATCCCTTACTATGTTGAATGACCATCTGAAATGCTGAAATGTTATGCTGAACTTTGCTGGGTAATTGATCCTTGGTTGTAGTCCCAGCTCCTTTGCCTTACGGAATATGGCATTCTAATTCCTTCGATCTTTTAATGTAGAAGCTGCAAGGTCCTGTGTGATCTTGACTGTAACTCCTCAATATTTGAATGGTTTCTTTCTGGCTTCCTGTAGTATTTTCTCCCTCACTTGATAGTTCTAGAATTTGGCAACAATATTTCTCGGGGTTTTTAGTTTGGGATCCCTTTTGGGAAATGAACAGTGGATTCCCTTGATGACTATTTTGCCTTCTGAATCTAGCACTTCTGGGCAGTTTTCCTTGACTTCTTGGAAGATACTGTCCAGACTCTTTTTCTCACTATGGCTTTCTGGTAGGGCAATAAAGCTTAAATTTTCTCTCCTAGATCTATTTTCCAAATCAGTTATTTTTCCAATTAGATATTTTATATTTTCTTCTATCTTTTCATTCTTTAGATTTTGTTTGACTAATTCTTGATATCTTACAGAGTCATTAATTTCTACTTGCCCAATTCTAATTTTTATCAAATTGTTTTCTTCAGTTAACTTTTGCATCTCCTTTTCCATCTGTCCAATTATTTCTTTTAAGGAATTATTTTCTCCAGTTAGTTTTTGAACTTCCTTTTCCATTTGTTCAGTTTTCCTTTTTTAAGAGACGTTCTCTTCATGGAATTCTTTTTTCATGCTTTTAAAATCATTGGCCAGTTTCTCTTCTATTTCCTTCTTCAGCTGTTCCAGGAGAGCTGTTTGTGCATGCAAACAGTTCATAGTCCATTCTCAAGTTTCAGATGGGAGGACAATCTCACTACTGACCTCTTTAGTATTCATGTTTTGGTCCTTGTTCCCATGGAAAGATTCTATGGTTTTTTCACCCTTGCTTTGCTTTTTCTTGCTCATGATTGTGTGGTGTGGCTTCTGGGTCTTTCCAGTTAGAAGCTGCAGAACTTGGGGTTGAGCTGACTGGTTTGAAAAAGCTAAGGGCAGGTGCTAATTTATCTTTTTGTTTTGTGTTTCCCCAATCAGACCTGGGGCTGGCTTGTTAAGTTGGGGGAGAGGTGGTCTGGTCACAGGAGATCTCCTCAGCTGAGCTGAGGCAAAGGCAAGCTTAGGGGTTGGTGATCCCAGCTGCCCTATTGTCTTCCCATTTCCCCTGGAGTACTGAGACACACCTGGATCCTAGTGTGAGTTTCCACCCTCTCTGTGGCTCCTCTCCTAGGGCTGAGGCTCGCCTGGGTCCTAGTGTGAGTTTTCAACCCCTCTGTGGTTCCTCTCCTAGGGCTGAGGCTTGCCTGGGCCCTAGTGCAAGTTTCCACCTCCATTGGAGCTCCTCTCCTAGGGCTGAGGCACCCCAAGTCCTAGTGCAAGTTTCTACCACCCTGGGGTCCCTCTCCTTCCAGTTCACCTCTGCCAGAGTAAAAGGAATCCTCCTTAGCTATTTTCCTAGCCTCAGGTGTTATGAGACTGTTTGCCCCATCAGCTGTTCCCACTGATCCAGGATTTTTCTGGGGAAATATTTTATGGTTCTTTTGAGGTCAACAAGGGGGGAGGAAAGAGCATTTACAGTTCACTCCACCATTGTGGCTCCGGGAAGTTCAAGTGCCCCAACACAATTTCAAGGGAAGGCTGGATGATCACTAATTGGGGATATCCTAGATGGGACTCTTGTTGTGGCTCAGTCAGGTCAGATTCTTTGTGCCCCATTTGGGGTTTTCTTGGCAAAAATACTGGAGTCATTTGCAATTTCTTTCTCTAGTTCATTTTATAGGTGAGGAAGTGAGGCAAACAGGGTTAAGTGATTTGTCCAGGGTCACATGACTAATAAGTGTCTGAGGCCAGATTTGAACTCAGATCTTCCATACTCCAGGTCCAATGTTATCCACTGGACCAGTGAGCTGCCCCAGAGGGGATGTTCAGTTAGGAATAGTTTAGATGATTTCGGAGGTCCATTCTAACTCTTGATGTTCTTTGGTTTGGTGATGTTTGACCTCAGGCAAGTCATTTCCTCTGGACTTTCAACTGTAAAGTGATAAAGCTGGGCTCAGTTACATCATTCCAGATCTAAAACCACATTTCCATTAGAACATAAGCTCCATGAGAGTAGGGATTATTTCAATCTTTATATCCACATCACATAACACAGTGTCTGGTATATAGCAGATGTTTAATAAATCTTTTCTAAGATTTTACTACCTAAATTTTAACTTTACTGGCTATAATTTTTATTAGCTAAATTTGTGTAGCTAAATTATAAGTTTCTTGAGGGCAGGGTTCATGTCTTATTCACCTTTGCATGTATAGCAGATAATACAGTGCCTTCCTTACATCTAATGAATACTGAATAAATGTTTCTTGACTATGGAGTCACACAAGATGTTTTATTCTCTGAATTCCTGGCTGGAACACTCACATCAATGAGTCAAACCCATGTGAGCATATATAAATTATACCCTAATTATAAATATGTTTATGCTATCAGATGCTTCCGATTTCAGGATTTTACAGTTTTTAATTGCTCATATTTCTTCACTAATAATTATTGTATAGTCAGAACTGAACAGTGAACAACAAATTGGAAACAAGTAGCTTTCACTAAGTCTTGAAGATTTTGTATTTACACCTCATGAAAATGGAGGTAGGAAGCTAAATATTTAAGATTTAGGGGGAATGTTGTCTTCCAGATAATTATATTGCAGTGAGGCCAATTTTAAAACTCCAGGACAACTTTAAAAAATCATTATAATTGTCTTATCCAGACAGAATCACTATCACAATGTTCCCATAATAGGAACAAAAGCTAACCTCAGGATCTGAAGGTTTTGAGTATGCCTCTGTAAACAAATTGGTATACCGTATGAAGATAATGCCGTTTGTCCCCAAACTGCTCAAGCTAGACTCAAAACCAGGTAGTCACTTCTGCAACAGAGGAGCTCCAATTCTTCCAATTTAACTTGAGTTCCTGTCTAGTCTAGGCTACCTTCCAATAATTTAAACCGAACAATTTAGAGTCAAAAAGCTACCATGTGTGCTCTCTGAAAAGTTGTGATTCATTTCTCCCAAACTGCAATTTCATGTAGCAACTTTTCTGTAATTTATAATCTTCAAGAGTTTACTGGGTACTAAGCAATTAAGTACATATCCCCTGCCCACATAGCTAGAATGTCAGATTCAAGACTCAGGTCATCTGCCCTCTACACCACACACTACTTGTAGAGACTGTCAACCTGATCCCAAAACAGAAAAAGTTTTAAAAAACACCATATAGGTATCTGGAACAATGTTTAACTTAGTATTTCAATGCATGCACCATGATTGAGATCATTCTCTTCCCTAGACCTGTTTCCACACATGTAAAATGGGAATGCTACCTTGCACTATTTATGACAAAATTTTTGTATACATGAACTATGATTATGACATATACAGATATAGTCGTTTCTAACAGCTAACTGTATTTTTCTTTTTTAATTCAGTGTTTCTATTCAGAAGCTTTCAACTGAATCCCGCTTTATAGTTTATGAGTTCTGGGAGAACAGCAGCATGTGGAATAGGTAAGTCAAGAGTGAGTTCAGTTTTTAATATATAGACCAAAAAAAGTAGGTATGGTTTCAGAAGTACTGGAAGATACTTCTATTACCTGGTATGGGGATGAGCAGCTATGAGGAATGAAAGAATAAAACTGGGGCTAGTAAAAGAAAAAAAGAATCATGTACTTTATTTTGCCTAGGGATAGCCCTGTAAAAGATATTATAGTTGTTTTTTTTAATGAATATCCCAAAACTCCACCCAGGTCACCCAATCCAGAGGCTTCTGAGAAAGTAAAAATGTCACATGGAAACAAAGTGAAGACATCCCAGCATTTTTGGAAATTCATGGTTTCATATTCACAATTTTCTTACTTTTCTACATTCTCCATCAATGTTTCCTTGATCTTGTCGCCACATGGTTCCCTGGTTTTGAAACAAACTTATTATAGTAGGAGAACAGCTCAGATTTTTCTTTTTCATACAAAATATAAGAAACCACATCTACCTCCAAACACAATTTAACTTACATATGTTTGCTGTCAGATGTGGAATGGATTTTATCTAGTTAAAACCCATTTTGCAGATGAGGACATCAAGTCAGGATTATTTACCCAAGGTCATGAAGGCAAACAAGTGAGAAGAACTGGAATTTGAACTGAAGCCCTCTGACACTAAATTCCACATTCTTTCCACTCTTTCTTACTACCTCCTACTCCAATACTTCTGGTCTTGTGAAGGCCATAGGTCCTCAAAGGTTAACTAGTTTTGCCATGTTCTACCAACCTGGAAAGGTTCCAATATAGGTCTGGTGACATGTTGCCTTTCTCAGGAGTCTAACTAAACCACAAATGCTACGTCTCAGGTGATTTTTTTTTTAATGGCCATAGCACCTCATGGAGATTGCCTATGGAGGAGTGGCAAATCATGTTGCACTCACACCAATATAATCATACATCCTTTAAGGATTTGAAGTATAATGTATATAGCCACAAACATTTTCCTCTCAGGTTATATAAAAGATTAGAGAACGAAGGCTGTCAATTTAGAAAAGCATGGGTCTTTTTACCACAGAATACACTGAAAAGGATCACAAAATTCCACTTATTTCAGCCTCTTGCCTGCTAGCCTATGAAGCAAAACAAAATAAAAAAATAAAAACTCCAAGGATGAAATCCATAATCTCACATGGTCTTTGTTGTTTGTGTCCAACACTTCATGACCCCATTTGGGATTTTCTTGGCAAAGATACTGAAATGTTTTACCATTTACTTCTCCAGTTCATTTAACTGATAAGGAAACTGAGGCAAACAAGGTTAAATTACTTGTCCAGGGTGACCCTGCTAGTGTCTGAGACTAGATTTGAACTGTGTCTTTCTAATTACAGGTCTGGCACCCTATCCATTTCATCACCTGACTGCCAATCTCATATGGTAGAGCGTGCCCCAATATTAATTTAGTCAACGTTTTCCACTTGCTTAAACTTATAGCTTGCTAAAACTTATGTGAATTACCTAGTGTTCCACCTTTACAAGAGAATTCAGATTCTCTTGATGATTATCTTTCAAATATCAGTAGTCTTGCAAATCAAATGATCCTCAAAAAGTCCTGTTATTCAGCTTTTTCATATCTAATCCCAAGGTGCATATGACTTCAGCCTCTGTTGCATTTTATTTTGGAAAAATTAAAAAGATAAATGAAAATGCACTGACATGTAATTGTTTATACAGCCACCTTCAGATGAATTACAGCAAGGCATTCCAAAGGAGCAATGTGGATTTCTTGGAAACTCCAGAACTCACGTCTACTATGCTAGTTCCTGGTAACTATGCTGGCTTTACCTTGCTTAGCTTTTCCATGTCATTTTATCTTCCCACCCCCAAGTACTATCACTTTTCTCCATACCATCTAGTGATTTATTTTTCATATCCTTTCCCTCCAACTCAAATGTCCATTTAGGAAAGGCTTTCTCTATGATTCTTAGAATTATCAGGAATCAGTACACGAGCAGATGTTTCTTTACAAAATAAGAGTAGCTTATTTTATATTCCAATATAGGTCAAATGGTATTAGAATAAACACCAAGGGATTTTCCAGTTCTCTCATAGTGGAATTTTATACAGTGGATTAGGTGATGGGCTAGAGTTTGTAAATGTTATGGAAAGATTTTCATTATAACTATTTGGTGAAATGGAATTTCAAACATATAGTTTGGAGGGAATGAGAAAAAAACCTCAAAATATATAATATTTCAAAGATTTCAGACCTGTCTTAAGCTAATTTGAGCCTCACCCTGAAAGCACATATAGAATCTCTGGAGCCTGATAATTAAATCTGTCTGAGATCCCTTCAATACAGACCTTGTCTGACAATTTTTATCTGTAGGGCCTCAGTTATAGGTTCAGTATTGGCCTAGAGGAAACAAACTCAATGAATGCAGAGTTCTGGGTGTTCTCTCTAAATATCAAGTATAAGCTTCAAATAGCAAGTTATCTCATGTGGTTAAATGAGTCTGTGGCTTAGTCATTTGACTCACAAATCTCAGTACTCTGAGGTTTAAGGGAAGGTGAAGGTGAGAATCAGAGAAGAAAGTAAACAAGACTCTAAGATTGAAATTGTTCATCTTTGGCATAACTATATTAAGCTTGAACATTAAAACATAATGTAGTACATTGGGGGCATGAGAAGAGAAAATTTGTAATGTAGATTCACTTTCATGTTTTATAATTTTTCCACACATTTGTGAACATAATGTGTTAGCTGATAAATTTCTCGGGTAACTAGTGGCTATCTTTATAGCTGAAGCATATCTTTGGGATAGCTGGAACATCCTAGGAGTCCCAATACAAGTAGTCCTTTACCTTGACCACTATAGCCATTTTCTGCTTCCTACCACCTAGTTCAAGCAATGCATCAGAGAAAGAGCAATCAATCAACAAACAACAATTCATCAAGCACTTACTTTGTGCGAGGCACTGTGTTAAGGCTGGGGATATGAAAAGAGGTGAAACCTGTGCTTAAGGGGGTTACAGTCTAACAGAGGAGACAACATGCAAACAAATACATACAAAGCACGCTATATACAAGGACACAAACAATTAATACAAGGAAGGCATTAGAATGAAAAGCATGGGGAAGGCTTCCAATAAAAGATGGGATTTTAAAGGAAGTCAGGTAAGTCAGTAATTGGAGCTGAAGACAAAGCATTCCAGAAATGGGAGAAAGCCAAAGAAAAAGCCCAGAAAAGAGAAGTGGAGTATCTTGTTCATGGGACAGCCAGGAGGCCAATGTCAATGGACTGAAGAATATATATCTGGGAATAAGGGTTAAGACTGGAAAGGTAAGAGAGGGCTGGTTTATAAAGGGCTTTAAAGGCTAAGCAGAGGATTTTATATTTGATCCCAGAGTCAACAGGAAGTTTATTGAATAGTTTATGATAAGACCTGTGCTTTCAAAAAAATCACTTCAGTGGCTAAATGAAAAATGATTATAGTAGGGAAAAACTTGGTGCAGGCAGACCCCAAAAGCAGGTTATTGCAATAGCTCAGGCATGAGGTGATGAAAGCCTACATTAGAGCGGTAGCAATGTCAGAGAGAAGGGATGTTACAAAGGTGAAATTACAGGCCATGGCAACAGCTTGGATATGTGCTCGGGTCAAGAAATGAATGCCACAATGAACCATGTATTGCTATTATTACTGAATGCCTTATGAATTATTGATGACAACTTGGTATGTAAAGTAAATATAAAAAGAAAAACTCAGAAAAAAGAGAAAGGCAATGAAGGATTTTGAAAATTAAGAATCTGGCAAGAGCATAGAAATTTGAACAAATCTAACAGGTTTCTTGGTTCAACTACTTCAAAGTAAGCCATTTTCAACCAACTATTAAGATATACTATTGTCACGCTGTCACCTTCTAAAAAACTGCAACCAATAAGCATTTATTAAGCACCCACTATTTGCCAGACACTATGCTAAGAGCAAGGGATATGAAGAAAGGCAATAGCCCAACCCTCAAGGAGCCAACAGTCTAACTAAATCTCCTCCTCCTTCACCTTCAAATAAATGTTATTTAATGCTTCCTAATTTCAACTAAGGGTATTCCAAGTTAACAGATGATGAAGAGGAAAAGTCAATCTTGGTCAATACTAAGGTGGTTCACCATTCTGTACCACTATTTTCAAAACTTTAATTAGTTTTAAATAATTAGATTTCCTACTAGGTTTTGCTAAGCTAGTTTAGTATTAATTTTTATACAGTTATATGTTTACCATGCACAATAGCTTAAGGAAATTTGGTATAAAGGTATGAATGCCAAAATTTCCATTTGAAGAGATATACCTTTTGTATTAGCTATTTTAAAAAAAATTACTGTCCATACAGTATTTATTAGGAATTAGGAATTATAGGAAATAAAAACATTTGACAAATACAGAGACCATATATACACTTATTATATATAATAACCTCATATTAAAATGTGTAAAAGATAATAAGACCACCATTAACAAACAGTTGAGAAGCACAAAATACATATTTTATGTGATTCTTTAAACCCAAGAAGCAATCTTATTTTCAATAAAAACAGCTTTCTCCCAAAACTTCTAGCTGGGTTGCTTAAGCTGCATAAAGGGCAGCTAGGTGGTGCAGTGGATAGAACACTGGCCTTGGAGTCAGGAGGATCTGAGTTTAAGTCCAGTCTCAGATATTTGACACTTAGCTGTGTGACCCCCAGCCAGTAAGTCATTTAACCCTGACTGCCTCGCCAAAAAAACAACACAAAACTAAGTTGCAATATAAGGAAATAAATCAATTCTATTACAAGTATGAAATTACACATTAATATTTATTTTACTGGTTTATAAATACTATAAGTGCTACAGGTCATATTTTGTGGGTAAAGTATTTGATATGTTGCTAACTGTGAACCCTAAAAAAGACACACAAGAGGATAGCCAAAGGTGGACATGCAGAAGATACTCATTATTCAGAACAACCAATCATAAGCCTTTATATCTGGTTCTATGCTATGTTACATGATGCACTAACTTTTTTTAATCTTTCTGTACTATAGTGGTCTCTGGCCCTCCATTTCAAGTACATTTATGAAACACCTCACTTTAAATGATTCATGAGTACAGAATTTGAAATTTTACCACTGATAAAGTTAGAATATTAATGTATTTTGCACAATATGAATACTCAAACTTAAGTAATTTTCACGTTGAAGTCATCACATTATATGGAAATTATTGGTATTCTGAGATATAAAAGGTTAATAACTCTATTAGACACCTTAAATAATATATATGTATCAGTACATAGAGTTTCTGCACAGGAAGTTCCTTATACAGAGGAAATAATAGAACTGGTCCAAAAATAATAATAGTAATAATTCATGCCACAGAAGTGTGAAAACTGTTGCATTTGCTTGTGGAACAAGAAGATCTTTAGGCAGAAGAAAATTCCTGGGTAAAGGAAAATATAAAAGCATTACTGACAGTCTAGTCATTAATTCCTTTTTTGATCTGTTAGAGAATTCCCTTCCATTGTAATGTGAACATATTTCTAATTCAAATTTGAACTTAATATGAGAATTGAAGATACAAAAATTTCACTTAAAACAAACTTTTCTGGCATTCTTCTATGACTGATTCTGTTAGCTTTGTTGTTTTTTTTTTTAATGTTACTGTAACATACTGAGTTCTGTGGGGGAAAAAAAAAAAAAACATGGTCCCATTTTCAAAAAGCTTGGAATATCACTAGATGGAAGACATACCATATTCACATGAACCAGTCAAGGCAAGATAAAATTACATGGCAAAAAAACATGAAACAGAAAAATGCCCTAGGTGACCAGATTAGAAACAAAACAGACCTTGACGAAGTATTCTGGGAAGGCTTCAAAGAAGTAAGACTTACACTTATTTCTATTATTTAATTTACATATAAGCAATTATATATAACCCAAACAATGTGGAGCAAATGTTATTAATGAACTTGTTTATTAGCTTCCTTCCTCTATATCAAAGAAGAGTAGCTGAAATAATTTATTCATACTCACATACTGATATTTCACAGAGAAATAAATTATCAAGTATCAAGTTGACTTCATTACTAAAATTATATTTTTCCTTTCAGCTTCATGGTGGGTGCTGAACAACAACTAGATGCCTTCATTGTTCAAGTAAACAATGAAGTTTACATTTAACAAACATTACGTAGTAATCTGTGACTATTAATCTACTATATATTTGAATTCAATGTTCCCTTTAACATGTACTTTTTTCTAACCTGTGTTCTAGTACTTCTTTACTTGAGCAAATTTTATCTAAAACTTAAAAACTTGATTCTTCTGTTAACTATTTTCATGATAATTATGTTGTTTATAACTGTCCTAAAATACTCTATGGTTTTCAAAAGTACGGTACTTTTCCAAGGGATAGATATAAAAAATTCTAACATTAAGAATATATTGTAGAGCATTAAAAGGAAATTTAAGAGGAATTATTTTACTTCTGCATTGGACAAACTCTTTTTTGGTCATATATTGTTAAAAATGTTAAATCATGTTATTTGTGAACCTGGATCTCCTGTGTGAATGACTTATTCTGTATTGTACTGATTTTCTACTTCTATTCCAAGGTTACAGACACCAAAATGTGTGTACTTTTCCTGTATTACTCAACTAAGTTAATGCATAGAGCATAAAATAGATTTTGATGTAATCTGTTTGTCCATTATCAAAATATGAGCCAAATCTTCCTAAGGTGTAAATAAACAATTCCTTGATATGTCAGAGTGCCATTTGGTAAGGAACTTTTTAAGTAATGTACCTCATGAGTAATATGAGTAATGTTGATTTAGAGTTAAAGTAGCTTCCAACTAAGGAGTACTTGGCACAATCTAAAACCTGCTTACAAATTAGGCATATTTGGATCCAGGGAATAGTTTATACTTTAGGATAATTTGGCTCAAAATAATACTGTGTTTGATTATAGCATGTAACTGGTGGGTTAGTATTCTAATGTGAAAAAAAACACTTTAAATTTCAGCTGACATAAAAATGCTTTAAACATTGAGTATTAACCTAAGAAAATAAACCAATAATGTGAAATATAAAAAAGTCGAGTGAAATAATAAAGCATCAGTCAATGGGGGAATCACCTAATACAATGATAAAAATTTAACTACAAACCTCCTGTCTTCAGCAATATAATCCTTCTATTCCTTAAAATTTATATGCTATTCTTTGCAAGCTCATAAACCACTTTTACAACTAAAACTCATCACACAGAAAATTGTTAAAAAATTATATACCACTCATTAGGATTCTTTTCAACTTGTTATTCTTTGGGGGAAAGTAATTTAAGGTGAAAATTTTCAATCATCTTTTCATCCTTGTAGAATTCAAATAGCTAAATTTAAAAACTGCTTTTGAAAGACTATACAATTATAGATAACAGAAACACCTTCAAATACAATCACAACTCTGAACCACCCACAGAGCCTTGTGTGTCCCAATCAATCCTCCTCTAGTCTAAATGAAATTCATTTTTCAAAAGTTTCAGAATTTCTCCAAGGTATAAAGACAGTCTATTTTGATTGTTAGATGGATCAAGTCGGTTAAATACTTATCTTGGCCAATTCTATTGAAGGCAAACATTACAAAATAATAACTCTCTCAACTCTTTTAATTTATATACAGAGCACAGCGCAACATTACTGGAGATGTACAATGATTATATAAACATGCTATACATATGTACAAAGGCAAAGAGACAGAATATAAAAAGTCTTTGCAGCCTCATTCTGAATATGTACAGTAACAAAGGATTAATAGACTTTGAAAACCTATCAGAATTTTATCACCATAACAAAACTCAGCACACAATTTGTTTAATCTTCCCCTGAAAAGGTTGGTTTCAAATAGGTGGGATAAAATGCAGTCCCAAAACAGGTGCTCAGTAATAAATAAGGGCCAACCATTGCACTAGCTGGTCCTTTTCAGTATCAGATTTAGAATACACAACAAGTCTTTTAACATGGGATAGTCTTCAATGTCTGGCCCATGGTAGCATGACATTGTAAGGTTCTGCCCATTGCAATGGCTTATTCAACAGATATTAAGTATAAGGGCTTACCAAATTCCAGATATACATAAAATTAGGTCCTATATCTTTTTATTATTAGCAATAAAGGAACTCATGTAAGAAAAGGCCATTTAAGGTGTAAGAGAATTTAATCACATGACAATTCTGACTGCAATTCAACTATTATATGGGTAGAAGGAATTAGCAGAGTAAAAAGCTGTTGTTTTTAAAGGATGCTATACATAAGAGCTCATCATAAAAAGTTGGCTTTAGATGTTAAATGAATGCCTTCTCAGCACTTCAGAAGGAACTTTTTCCTGAGGAGAGTATGTGAGCAAGGGATTGAAGTTTGAAGACTTTGATCTAAAAACTAGGATCTCAGAAAAATGGCTCTAAGACCTGAAGAGAAGAGGGATATGCTTAATCAAATCTTTCTGACAGAATGAAATTCTACCAACTGAGATTCCTTTAATGGATGTACGAGAGATTGACACTTACCTTTACAACACCATATTTACCCTTTGCCAAATAATAGTTTGCTCCTGGTGCAGAAAGCCACTCTTCACTGTTCCTTTGGCCCATCCCAGGAAAAATGAATTTTTTCATTTTCAAAAAACTACCTATTTTCTTTCTTGGTAGGGAGGGAAATGATGAAAGGGGGGCAGGGAGAGACAAAAACCCATCCAGACGAACCTCCTCAAAATAACGGTTCCATAACTGGTAAGTGGCTTTTTGACACCGAGCTGGAAAAATGTTTTCCAGTAATATCTGGGGTAGCTTTCTCATTACAGAAAATTCATGGTAAAAAAAAATAATTTTAGGAATTTTACTTATTAAATGCTTCATCCAAATACTTTCTTGAACATTACAAGGAAATTAGAGAGTTGAATAGAGCATTGAAGCTTAAAGCATGTGCAACCTTACAAATCCCTAATATTTCCCTTTTTGGTTTTAAGAATAATAGTCCTGTTTATAAAAACTCTGAACTACTTTTCATATAGTCTAATCTATAATATAAGCAGTATTTTTTTCAGCTCCATAGTTCCATTTGGTATCACTAATACAGCTTCCAATTAGTCTGTCTCTGTTAATAATTTTAGGACTGCCAAGACAATGTTTATTGTCCAATAACATAAAGACCAATTGGTCAGAAATGGCTATAAGAAATTCTCCTCTCTGTCTTTGAGAACCACACCATTAAATTTACTCAATCAAATTAAGGCTTTGAGGAGATTACAAAAGATCCTTTCAAGTGTTGGTATAAAATTATTGGAAACAAGAATAAAAGCAACTTTAAAGGCAACAAAAGATTATGTACTATATACATAATATAGTAGCAAATATTTTATATTTGAGAATCGTTACAGCTTGCATTTCCATTCCATTATTACAAATGATGAAAAACAAAAAAAAAATTGCAAGTAACGTGCAAATTATAAATACCGGGTCTTCCCACAAAACTAAGTCAATTACTACTTTCCAGTGTTATTTCCCAAAATATGCAGTTGCTTGCCTGCTAAAGCTGAAGCTGATTAGAAAGAAAGTTCTTTATAGTTTAAAATATTTCTTACTCATTTTAGGGAAAACCAAATAGTCAACCATTGAAATGAAAAATAAATTGGATTGTCATAGTCCATCGCAGTTATTGTTACTAGATCCACTTCATTTTTAGGTGTCCAAAATATAAAATGAACGATTCTTTATCTTCAAAATCATCTGCTCTTATAAATGCTACTTAAAACTTTGGTTGTTTTCCTGAAATACAAAAGAAAGTTCTCAATAAATAAAATCTATATTCATTTTTTTATTGTATATCAAATCAATATTTTTAATTTAGTGCCTAGTATGTGTAAAGCACAGCAAACTGATTATAAACCATACTCTTATATAATGTTAAAATGTCCAGAAACAATTTGACTAGAAATGAAACCATTTTTGTTATATTCAATAGGGTAAAATGTTGCTCTGAATACAATTCAGGAATGTAGCTTTTCTATGTAGTTGACACATTAAAATAGAAAACATTTGCATATAAAGGATCAATGGCATTAGGTTGTAAAGGGCTTTGAAGGCCAAATGGACAAGTTTCTGTTTGATCCAGTAACCCATAGGAACCACTAGGGGAATAGCAATTATCAGACTTGCACTTTAGGAAAATCATTTTGCCACTGTCCGAAGGATGGATTGGAGACAGCGGAGGATTGAAGCAGATACTCCACTGAGAAGTTACTGCAATAGTCTAGGCAAGAAGTGATGAAGGCCTCAAGTAGAGTGAGAAAGATTTAATGAGAAGGATTCTCCTAAAAATGTTTGAGTTAATAAGACATGAGGTAAGATTAATCTAAAGAAGAGCTTTCTCCTGTTAGAAAAGTGATGCTATAATTTTATTTACACAGAACATTTAATAAGGCCTTAGAACCTGAATGTGATTTAAAGTCAGACCAAGTTGAGGGGGAGGGTAAGCAAGTCAGGAGATCAGCTTCAGTAGTGACATTATTTTAGTCATTTAGGTTTTACATAAATGAATGTTCACCTTCTCATAATAATACTGTGATTTATCAATCTATTAGAATGAATGCCTTTTTTACCAGTTGAAACGTGAGCTGTATTTTCTTTTTTGCCACCTTTATTTTGACAAGTGCTACCATTTGCAGTTTATAATTTTCTCCTTTTAGTCTGTCCATTTGCCAGTTTATTATAATGGTGCCATTAATTCTTTCATGATCAACTCATTAACTCCTGGGTGAGTATGAGGATGTTACATCACTGCTACTGCTCAGTTTTTGAAGACCTCATTCCTTCTTAGTCTGTATCTCACAGGGACTATATGTGTCCTTTTAATAACTTTCAGGCACAAGTCTGCTTTCTGACTCAAAGATTACAATAGTCTCAAATACCTTAAACAGATGAGAAGGAATGCTTGCTTGTACATCTGTCCCAGAATGCCAGTTGATTTTCAAACCCTTATTATGGTATCTTGGGCTACACTCCAAAAGGACAGTGTCCAAGACTTGGAGATGATAGTTCCACCATACTCTGCTAAGCTCAGACAACATGCAGAGTATTATGTTCAGTTTGGGATACCAAATTTTAAGAAGGCTTTTGATTGATTAGGTGGAGCTACAGAAGGGCAACAAGATTGTGAAAGGTCTTCAGATCTTGTAATATGAGAATTCACTGAAGGAATTAGGGATATTTAGCCTGAAGGAGACTTAGTAGTGGGGCAATAACTGCCTTCAAGTATTTAAAGAACTGTCACATGGAAAAGGGACAGAACCAGATGGCAAAGGTAGAAGTTGCAGAGGGATAGATTTAGGCTAAATAAATGTAAGAAAAACCTTCCTTATGCTTAAAGTTATCCCAAGTAGAAGACTACTATGGGAGGTAGAATTTCCCTTCAGAGTTTAGGAGGTGAATACTTCTGAAGATGACATGGAAGAATTCCTGTTAAAGTTGAACTAGATGTCTTCTGAGGTCCCTCCCAAGTCTAAGATTATATGAATCAATGAAAATGAAAAAGTTCCAAGTACACCTCAAACACGGAGAGGCTTCATGATGAAGAACAAAACAAGAGAGATCTTATCTTCTTCCTCTTCTGAAGTGCTCTCAACAGCAATCATCACATTGCCCAAACCCCTTCGTTTCGTCTCTGCCCATGAAAAAGGCAATCATGTTAAGTTCTATATGAGAGAAAGCTAAGCTCCTTTGAGGGAAAAGATAGAAGAGAGATAAAAAAGGATGAAAGATTAAAATAAAGAAATTTGGGCAGAGGAAGAAGGACAAAGAAAGGAACAAAGTGATAGAAACAAAATATGATCATTTAGGTGGAACCCAAATTTGGAAAGGTAAATTAATGTAATAGAAGACAAAGGAAAGACATGAAATGTTTTTGTAGATGAGAAAAAGATTAAGGTTTAAGGAAAGTACAAAAGGGAAATAGAAGGATATGGGAATGGAAAAAAATTTAATACACTGCTTTTATCTAATAAAAATATCCAAAAAAATTCACCAACTCAAGCTAAAAGAGAAAAAAAAAGCCCTTCTCTTGACCATCCATAAATATCTATATTCATTGTTTGCATATTCTCACATAAATCAAAATATTCCTTCGAAGATTTGAATGTCCCAACCAAAGGATTGAGCTGAAAGTGACCTTAAGAAAAATCAATCTAGTCAAACCTCCTCATTTTATAAATGAGGGAAGGTTTAATAAATGTAGTTAAATAGCACAACTGGGATTCAAATCTAGGTCTTCCTACGCTAGGTCCAGTGCTGGTAGTACTAAATCAAAAGAAGTTTCTTTAAATTGTTACTGTTCTATCTCCTAAGTAGGTTCTTCTGAAAACACCATCCAGGTCAAGTCTTTGGCCTTCGATATGCAGTTTTGGTCATTTAATCTTTAAGTGCTTATGTGCAGAATGAAACTAAGGTGGTATTTCCTGTGTAGCAAAGTCAATCAGTCAAGTATTTATTAGGTGGCTATTATATGCCAGGCATTGTCCTGAGTTCTGGGGATACCATTCCTACTCTAGAGAAGCTCACAATCTAATGTCTGTGCCTCAACACACAGACAGACACACACACACACGATTTTTGAAAAAGGAGAACATTCTCCTGAAAATGTTACTGCTTCACCTTCCAAGCATAGACTTTTAGAGTTAGAAGGAATCTCAAAAGTTATGGAGAATATTCTTTACAACATCCCACCCAGTACCTACCTAACAATCTGCTTCTTAAAGACTTCTGACAATGCCAGACTCCCTCTGAAAGCAAACTATTCTGCTTCTGAATAGCCCTATTCAGCTGGAATCTGTTTCTCTAACTAGTGGCTATTGATTCCAGATCTGCCTTCTTTTACCAAATAAAATAAGTGGTCATCCCTCCTTCTATGAAAGGTTCTATAATACAGTGAATGCCTCAAATATTCCCTACATCTTAGACTTGTGGTTCCAGGTAAAAAATTTGAATTAGATAGTTTTCCAATAAGGGCACAAAAATTCAAGTGTCGATGAGCTTGACACAATTAGTTGTGTTTATGATACAAAAGGATTTGGTCTAGGTTGTATTCCTGTATATTCCAAATATAGTGGAAAATGAGTATTTTGCTTATATTTATACCTAATGTTTAAGGGACATCTGAATAAAGTGACCTGTGAGGATTTCCTCCATATCAACTGTCCCTTTGTAAAAAATAGTGGATTGGCCACCCTCTAGCTTTGACTTAATTTAGAAACTTGTATTAATGACCTATTATCATCCTATGATTAAGGAAGAAGTCAAGAACATGTTATTTTTTTAAAAAAGGTGCATTGGGCAGAATGAGATTTGCCAATGGAAAAGAAAATGAAAGCCCTTTAGAATTTAACTACAAGAATTCCACATAAGCACAACAGATTAAAAGACTCAACACTGATATTATATATGCAATCAGCTCATACCACTTGCAAATGCCTTTTGATAAAAATGAAAGTTCAAAATAAGGTAGTAACTTGCCTTGTCCATGCAATTCCTTATATCTTACATTTTCATGCTACTGTTTAAATGCATCCTTCTCAACTTGTGTGTTCATTCTTTGCTGCGAAGAAGACCATGCCAACAGAGAAATGATGACATCACTTGCACTTGACTTTGTTTTGAGTGAGGAAGGGCTATGCAGGTCACCAGCCTCACTTCTCCTCCAGAGCCATCTGAATCCAGTGACCAGATATTCATCAGGATGACTGGAGATGACCCAAGATGAGGCAATTGGGGTTAAGTGACTTGCCCAAGGTCACACAGCTAGTGAGTGTCAAGTGTCTCAGGTGAGATATGAACTCAGGTCCTCCTGACTTCTGCACTGGTGCTCTATCCACTGCACCACCTAGCTGCCCCTATCCTTCTCAACTGGACCTTACTTGAACAATGAACTCACCAGGTTCTGTAGTAAAATTCAAGATAGTTCACATGCAAATATGTGTGCCCTTGTAGGTGAATGTGAATTACAGTCTCTACTCTCAAGCAATATATGAAAAGTACCCAAAGAGCAAAATGGTATAGGAGAAAAGCGAGAGATTACTGTTGGCTAGGTTGATACATGGAGACAGTAAAATCTGAATTGTGCCCTAAAGGATAAGTGACATTTCACTAAGTGGAAATTGAGGAGGTGAGCATATAAGGTGGAACAAATAGCACAATAAATTGGAATGAACCAAGAGGAGAGTCAAGGAGGAATGGTGAAGGCATTGAGCTTTCTTGCAAGGATCAGGACGAAAACATGGACATATTTAAACATGAGACTTAGGAAAGACATGCCACCTGCCTTTAAGTATTTGAAGAGCTGTCATGTAAAATATATTAGGTTTGGTTTACTCAGATTTCACTTAAATATCAAGGTGGAAAAAAAAAACTTTCTTATTGTAACAGTCCAAAATTAGAATGATCTGTCTTTGGAGGTGCTATGCTTTCCATTGCTGACAATCTTCAAGTAGAAGTATCAGTCATTTTATAAATGGGATTATTCTTCAGGTATGAGCCATACTACTAGATGATGTCTCAGTCTGAGATACTTTACAAGAAGGGAAGAAATGTTTGTTTCCTATAATATGTAAAATTATATCTATGCCTTACATGTCAAGTTAGAAACTATGAGAAGGAATAAGGAATGTTTAGTCTAGAGAAGGAAAAAAAGGCAAATGATAGTTATCTTTTATCTCATTTGAGCCTCAAACCACCCTGTAAGGTAGGAGTTATTATTATTTTATAAATACAAAACCTGAAGTTCACAGATGTTAACCACCCAAGGTCACCTAATTGGTGTACAAAGCAGGATTCAAACTCTATTTTCTGACTGCAAGTCAGGAATCCACTACAACAGGGGGGTTCTCTATTTATTTTGTGCCACTGGCTCCTTTGGCAGTTTAAACCTATTAGTCCCTTTTCAAAATAATGTTTTAAAATTCATTAAAAAAATAGATGAGAATAACAAAGGAAATCAATTATTTTAAAATATAGTTACCAAAATACTAAACAAATTTATGAACTCTGGGTCAAAATACCTGCTCTCTACCATACTTTAAAAAATATCAAGAGAAATACCAAGAGAAAGATGGACAAAGTATCAATTTATTTGTTAACCATGGGAATTTCGTGTTGGCCTGAGATATATCAAATGACAAAGAATGAAAAACTTAATAGACACTCCAATCAATACTTGTTGAATTGAATTGATAAAAAATAAACAACTTACTGGCTTCTGGAGTACAATAGGATGATCAGGCAGAAAGTCTGGTTTCTTTCTACAGATGGAAACACTTGAAAGCTTCAACAGGAAATCTCTGCTATATTTAATTCTTTCTGTATACATTAAACACCAATTAGAATTTGACTGAGTAAAACTTCCTGCTAAATAAATTCTGGCATATTTCTTTTGTGTTTTATAGATTGAAAAGACTATTTTTGGAGAAAAAACTTAAAGTTAAAATATTCCTTCAGCTAGTTCAACTCCCTTCATTATCCCTTCTTCCAGTGGATGAAGCCAGAAGCCAGATAGCCCAGGAAAGAATAGTAGTCTGTTGGAGGGAGGGTGAAAGCTTGAGGGAATACTTTTATTGGGACTCTTCTAACTAACTCTGTATGGTTCAGTAGATAGATGAGGCATTCCTTTGTGCTACAAGTTTTGTTAAATACAACTTTGATAAGAGTATTTCTATTTCAATTTCTAAAATACTAGAGGTTTTAGTTATATGAAATACACTTGAAAACATCAGCCCTTTAGTTAGTACCATGGGAGAGCAAATACCTAATTACTTTAAATACACATTTCCATTTACACTATCTTGAAAAAATTCAAAATTAACAAAAGGAGTCACACAAGTACCATAAGCTATAATATCTATTCCATAGCTAAGTAAATATAAGAATACCACCTCAAAATGATATAGCACTTAACAGTTTACTTCAATTGATCTCCATAAAAATCCCATTATTGTCACCAATTTACAGACAGGGAATAAGAAACAGGGAAAAGAACTTTTTTCTAAGATCATAGCTAGTGAATAACTAAGTCAAGTAAAGAACCTAATTCAACCTTCAAACAAGGACATAGCTTGTCAAAAATCAACCACTTTGCATTACCTGTCCTAAATCCCAACATTCTATATCATTCTTTTTAATTTGATATTTATCCTGGCCTCATCTTACATAGCTTATTACTGGTTATTTACTTTAACTAATAATATTTATTGTTATTTTCTTATTCAAATACACAAAATTAAAATTAATCATATTAAGCAGTATTATTTCTTTTAATTTTACTTTGTTGACCCCAGTTCTACTCAATGAAGGCAACTCCACTGATATAAAAAAATTACAGTATCATCAGTAGAATATAACTATTTTCAAGACAATATATATTAATGTCTTTTTATTTGAAGGTTGTTGTGCCTTTATTTTATTTTTTTTCTTTCCTATCATCCTTGGAAATATCTATCTTGAGATTCAAGGAGAATCTACATAGTGAGGAAAAAAAGAATTTTAAAAATCAGATTCAATAAAACTTCATTAAGTTATGTTCATTTTTTTTCAGAAGTGAAGTGTTTTATATGTTCATTCCTACACATACTAATGTAGTATCATGCACGTAGATGATAGTCAAAACTATCTGGTGAATAATGAATAAATGTTTCATCTTTAATTACTACATAATACTAAATAGTAATTAGAAGCAACATCATTTGCACATAACATGCTAAGAGTAGCTTGTTATCTTAAGTAGCTTAAACATGCCATATGAAGTCTTATTTATAACTTTATAATTATTCTTTTTTTTAGCAAACCTTTCCTTTACAAATATTATTATGAGATAAATAACCTACCCATGGTCAAATCTTTACAAATTCTGAATTAATGAAGTTTTACTATGTTTAAAAGATGTGCAAAACACAGAAAAAACACCAAAAATAGAAACAAGGTTTATCTTCACAACCAGCATTTCCATGTACTTAATTAGTCGATCATTACAATCTTATCAAGCAGTATCTCACTCTCCAGACACAATAATCATAATACTCCTCCCCAGTAGTCTCAAGAAAATGTTAGAAATAACTGGAAATTTGAGGCTCAAATTTCCAAAATAACTGTCTCTTCATGAAATATAAAGAGGAAAGCAGAAAACCTATCTTCAACAATAAGAAAATCTAAAGTTGGAGGCAAATTACCTACAGTACAAAAGGATTTTTGGCCAAATTTTAAATTTCATTAGCCAACAACTGTATGTTGACCTAGGTATAACTTTTCATAATTTTTTTAATGTTCTACAATCACTACCATAAAACTTAGATTTTTACCTACCTTTTACCACCCCCCTTTCTCCCCAAGATGGCATACAATTCTATATAAGATCTACATATACTTTCCTATTGAATACGTTTTCACTATAGTCATGCTATGTAGAAGAACTAAAATAAATGGAAGAAATCATATAACAAATCAAAACATAATACACATACACGCAAACATGATCTGCTACATTCTGTGAATGAATTCCATAGTTCTTTCTCTGAGTGTGGAAGGCATTTTGCCTTAGAAAACCATTGGAAAATTTTTTTTTTAAGTTCTTGCATCATTACAAAGTTCCAAGTCTACCAGAAAAAACTCTCGCACACTATGGTCGTTGCTGTGCACAAAGCTCCTTTCGCTCAGCATCACATCATATAAGTCCTTCCAGGCCTCCCTGAAGTCTTCTTGTTCATCATTTCTTATGGCACAATAGTACTCCATTACATTCATATACCATAATTTATTCAGCCATTCCCCAATTGATGGACATCCCCTTGATTTCCAGTTTTTGGCAACTACAAAGAGTGCTGCTATAAATATTTTTGTACATGTGGGACCCTTTCCCATTTTTATGATCTCTTGGGGATACAGTCCCAGTAGCGATATTGCTGGGTCAAAGGGTATGCATATTTTTGTAGCCCTTTGAGCATAGTTCCAAATTGCTCTCCAGAATGGCTGGATCAGCTCATAGCTCCACCAACAATGAATTAGTGTTCCAACTCTCCCACATCCTCTCCAACATTTATCATTTTCCTGTTCTGTCATGTTTGCCAATCTTATAGGTATGATGTGGTACCTCAGAGATGTTTTGATTTGCATCTCTCTAATCAAAAGTGATTTAGAGCATTTTTTCATATGATTATAGATATCTTTAATTTCTTCCTCTGAAAATTGCCTGTTCATATCCTTTGACCATTTATCAATTGGGGAATGACTTGTATAGTTGCACATTTGAGTCACTTCTCTATATATTCTAGAAATGAGGCCTTTATCCCCGAGATTAGCTGTAAAAATTCTTTCCCAAATCACTACATCCCTCCGAATTTTGGTTGCATTGGGTTTGGTTGTGCAAAAACTTTTCAGTTTAATGTAATCAAAATTATCCATCTTGCATTTCATAATGCTTTCTATCTCTTCTTTAGTCAAAAATTCTTCCCGTCTCCATAAATCTGATAAATACACTATTCCTTGCTCCTCCAGTTTGTCAATGGTATCAACCTTTATACCTAGATCGTGTACCCATTTGGACTTTATTCTTGTGTACAGTGTCAGGCATGGGTCTAGACTTAGTTTCCGCCACACTGTTATCCAATTTTCCCAGCAATTTTTGTCGAACAGTGTATTCTTATCCCAGAAGCTGGGGTCCTTGGGTTTATCAAACAGGAGGTTGCTATAGGTATATCTTAACATCAAAAATACTACTTTTGGTTGGGGATCTGGGGACAGGTTTACCTTTTTTGACTGGAGACTGATGCTGCTGTGGTTGGCTAAGACTCTGAGTGAAGGTTTGCATTCCATTAGTCTTACACTGCTGAACAGGAATAAAATGTACTTTTTAAATCCCCAATTTTAAATATTTCACATATCTCCACTTTATTAACAATTATTTATTCTAATAACTGAAAATGTCAAAGCATACATTTTGGTTTAAATAATAACTAAACCATGTACAGTACTTCGTTTGATCTCATTATCTAAAGGATCAATTATCACCTCTGTGTTGATGATTCTCAGATCTACTTATCCAACCTATCTCCAAATGCCTCAAACTGGATATACCACAGACTTCTTAAACTCAACACAAATCCAAAATTGGATTTATTATGTTTTCCCCCAAACCCTCTCCACTTCTGAACTTCTACAGTACTTTCAAGGGCACCACTATCCTCCTAGTCCCCCAGGGCTTACAATTTACAAGTCATCCTTGACTTCTCACACAGTCTCACCATCCATATCCAATCTCTTGTAGATTGTATCCTTGATAGCACCTCTTGTAAATACCCCTTCACTCTTCTAACACTGCTGACACCTTAGTGCATGACTTCATCACCCATTCCTGGGCAATTACAATAGCCTGAAAATTGGTCTCTCTGCCTGAAGTCTCTCCCCAATCTAGTCCACTCAGTTATCAAAATAAATTTCCTAAAGCTCAAATTTGACCATATCAATTCCCTACTCATTATTACCTCTAATATCAAATATAAAATAAACACTCTCTTTTTGGCATCTAAAAGGTCTTCACAGTCTGGTCCCTCTCCTACCTTAACCGTCTTCTTATAACACATAAATTGCATTACAGTGACACTGGCCTTCTTGATGTTCTTCAAACAAGACATTCCATCTCCACATTTCAGGCATTTTTCACTAGTTTTTCTCAGCGTGGAAAAATCTCCCTTCTCATCTCTACCTCTTGGACTCTTTAGCTTTGAAGCTTCAAGTAAAGTTAAAATCTCATCTTCTGCAAGAAGCCTTTCATGATTTCTCATTAATGTTAGTGCCTTCCCTTTATTTATTATATCCAATTTAATCTATGTACAACTTTTTTGTACATAGTTGTTTTCATGTTGCCTCCCACATCTGACTGTGAGTTCCTGGAGAGAAGGAGCTTTTGTTTTTATTTGTATTTTCTTATTTGTATTTCCAGTACTTAGCATACTGCCTGACATGAAGTAGATACTAAATAAACAACAGACTCAGGAACCATTCCTTGTAACAAAAAATAAGTTTTTTTAAAAAACAGTTCAGCAGAATAAATGAGTACATCAACGAAATCTGACATTATTTGCAAAGTTCTACATCCAAAGTCTCCTACATCTGCAAATTAGGGAGAGAGAGAGAATTCCTGATCTCTTCTACAGAGACAAACTTGGTTCAAATAATTGTTTCTTTAGGAAACTTTTGCAAACATACAATGTGATTCTTCCCTCCTATTAATTTCTAAGGCACTTTGTGGGTAACTCAATCATAGAACTTCTGTTTTATACTTTTCTATTATCATCTCTGTGCTTATTTTACTCTTTCTGGGGGAAATTAAGAGGTACTTGTCAGAGAAGCATGGACAGACCAGTATAAATTAATCACCATTAATACATCAGTATTTTCACCTTCAATCATGGGAGAATACCAAGCAGTGAGTAGTAGTGAAATGACTGCGTTGACTATTATTTTACTATAAGAAAACTATTAATCTGGACTACTTAGCCTATGAATGTCTTTACATTCTTTTGATAATTTCAAAGATTTATTTTCTAAATATTTGAAAAACTTACCCTGCCAACTCCACTTTGTAAACACTGAGTGCTGCATGGACTTTCATTTTGAAAATTAAAGGGGAATGCTGCTCCTGTTGGGACAAGGTATTATCTTTATTAAGAGGCAAAAAAGAAAGATAACTAAGCAAAAGCTATAGCCTTAATGAGAAAACTGTTGTTTTTAACACTTGAGTGCCTAAAATATTCTAGGCAGTAAAACAAAACTTGGATTCCTTGGATTTTATTATATAAATAAAAGTGACTAGCTGAGTCCATCTTCCCTGAGAAGAAGAAAGCAAGAAAAAAAAGGTTTGAAAATAAGGAATTTATGTTAGTTACAAGAAAATATTTTCTATCAGAGAATGTATTTATATACGTAGGTTCTGGTAATCAAGACTGGCTAGGGAATCTCCTTAGAGATTTTTTAAAAAATAGGATAGATCTTAATATACGCAAAATATAAAGTAAAAGTACGATCCAAACATAAGCAAATGAACTGAAGGCATAGGAAGGAGAAGTCTATGAATCTTATAATTCTTTTATATTAAAACACTGACATATTAGGAGCCCTATTACGTTAGGTGCTTGCATTTCAGTTACCACGTTAGTGATTTTTCTCACACATAATGAAATTATACAATATAACATCATTTTTTTATTCTTATTTTCCATTTTCATTTGTTTTTATTATTTTGTAGGTTTAATATGAACAGGTGAACAAAACAGTAATAGTTGTCTGGAACAGACAGAAATCTTTATCTAGGATACTTACTCTTTTCAATGAATTTTCCCTTTAAGAATCATATAATTAATCCCTGAAGACATACGAATTTGATGTAGAATGAAAATAAATGATTGCATTCTTCAAATTTAGAGTGACTCCAAAATCAAGTAGAAAACAAAATGCAAATAAGTTTGCAAAAAGATCTTCCACACGAGCAGATTATCTGAGCCTTAATATTGAGTTACTCAAAATAATTATTAACAATGCAATTATTTTCATCCAGCCAGTCCAGCACCAAGCCTGGTAGAAAATGTAGCAAAATAGAAGATTAAAAAAGTTTTCTTTAACTTGCAGTATAGTAATAGGAAGGGTAAAATGGAATAAAAAGGCAGTATGATATAGTGCATAAAACACTAGATTTGCAATCTCATAATTAGACCCAGGTTCAAATTTGGACTTGATACTCACAAGTTATGTAACTGTAGGAAAGTCACCCTCTTTGAACCTCAACTTCCTGATCTATCTAATAAGGGGCTGGACTTGATACCCTCTAAGGTCCCTTACAGTTCTAACTCTATGATCCTATCTATGATCTCTCAAAACCAATGTTGATCCTAAAAATGGGAGAGTATGTTAAGAGTATGATTTGAGGGTTGAAATTCCTCAAAATCAAGGTTTCTTAACTTGAGATCCTTAAACTTGTGTTTCAAAAAAAAATTTAACAACTATATTTCAATATAATTTGTTTCCCTTCTAATCCTACCTATTTTATGTGTTCAAAAGGGGTCCACAGCTTTCACCAGACTGCCAAAGAAGTCTGACACACAAAAAGGTTAAGCACCCCTGCTCTATGTGAATTATCAAAGTAAAGGTATCAAGGTAAATCCCACATTCACAAATTATTGAAATACAAAATTTCATAAATGAGGCTGTCATATACGAAATATTAAATATCTGTATACAACAGTAGGTAGTGCAACAGTTTACCTATATGTGAAGTACAGATAAGCTTATGCTTTAGATTGGCTCACAAAAAGGTCCTTATTAACATGTCAAAAAAATAAATTATAATTTTCCTAAGGAGTAAACCAAAAAAGTTAACTTTGTGAACTAATGGCTCTGAGAGTAAAAGATTAAAAGGGACATTTCTGCATAACTCATCTTAAAACTTACCTACTTTCCTATGTTTAGGTTTCCAGAAGTCAGATTACCTGTTCCAGCTCAGAGCACAGCCCTAAACTTTATCAAAATAAAGTTATGACATCACAATCACCACAGAATCTATAAGTGCTATTTTATAACAACAATTTTTAAGCTGCACTTATATGCCTAATTTTTTTCCAAGGATTTTTCATTCTTCAGTAAGACTCTGCAGTGATCATTGTCAACTGGCACAATTTGTGCTGGGGTATTGATCTGAGCAGGAGCCAGTGATCTGCCAAAATTGACACCTGAAACAAAAATACACAAGGTTTATTTTAGTCGAGTGCTAATTTACCTTTCACCTTTGCTGGTCTTTCAGATTATGGGTTGATAGACAAGTAGTGGTTGTTTTTCTTAATATTTCAGGTTATTTATTAGAGAATCTTTTAGTTTTTATTTAACTTTCACACAGTACTTTTGAAGCAGTGAGCCTTTTAAATATTAGTTAAAAACAGACAAAGTATTTAGAGATAGTACCACTAGGTTACTCACCATGGGGAGAAGACAGATGTCTAACTGGTCTTGCTGGCTGAAGCGGTTTACCAATCAATTTTTTGGTTTCCATTATCACAAAGACATTGAGGTTCCATACTTTAAAAGAAAAATTATAGTTATATCAGGTGTTTTAACTAAGAAAATTAAATTCTTACATTATTTGTCTGAGTTCATAGAATTTTATAAATTCAACTAATCATAAAACTTCTATAAGAATAAAGATGTACCAATTTCAAGACTGAAATGAATTCAACAATACTGGCTGAGTACCTACTGTGCAGAGCTTTGTTCTAACTACTGGAGAGATGCCAAGTTTAGATAGGTTATGATCATTGATCTAGTAGAGTTAGTACAAGGATAAGACACCAATACAAGTATAATTTATAACATGATTAAATACAACAGAATTGAAAATCAAAATGCTATCTAAAACTCGAGAGAAGGTGGTTGCCAACATAAGGGAACAGTAAAGATTTCTAAGAAAAGAGAGTTTTTAAATTCAGTTTTAAAGGTGGGGAGGAATTCAACAATAAAAGGGGACATTGAGGCATAGAGAATAACAGTAAAATGGTCAGAGTGTGTTCAAGAACAGAAAGTACTTCAGTTTAATTTGAATATACTGTGAATGGAGGAGAATATGAAACAAGCCTGGAAAGGCAGGGTTGCACCAGACTGTGGAAGGTCTTGAATATTAGGAAACAGTGACCTGTGCGGTCTCTCAAATTCAACAAATATACATTCTCTTTCCCAGAAAGCCCACCCGGTGCCAAATTTTCTATGTCCAATAAGGCTTGAGGTCATAAGTTTCTGATTGGCGAGAATTTACCCTATCTTGATTCAGACCTACTATGCTACTTTCCTTGACCACCTATGCTATGCCACCATAGGACTATCCTACACTTCTTTCCACCTCTAGTGCTGAGAAGAGTAACAAAATCAAGACTAGCAGCCAAAAAAGATTTGTCAAACAATTGCTCTATGACTCCTCCCCTGGCCACAACTCCCTTATATGTGTTGTCTTACCCTTTTAGAATTTAAGATACTTGAGGACAGGGACTGTCTTGTTTGTATTTCTGTCCCCACTACTTAGCATAGTACCTGGCACATATTATGCATTCAATATTACTTCATTCATTAATGCAAGGCCACTAACTACACTTCCAATCATTCAGATTCAAAACTATAGAGTCATCTTGACTCTTCCCTCTACTTGAAACATCAAGCCCTATTGAATCTATACATGTTCAACACCACCCACTTCTCTCCATTTGTACTACAATGACTTTAGTATAGATCCTCATGACTATTTCAGTATCCTCTTGACAGGCCTTTCTGCCTCCAATCTTTCCCCTCAACAATTCATCCTCCACACAAGTGCCAAGTTGAATTCCTAAGGGGCAAGTCTGACCCTGCCAATATCCTATACTCACTTAATTTTTCCCCCATTTACTATAAGATAAAATTAAAATCCTCTGTTTTAGCATCTAGAGTTAGCTTCTGGCTCCAATTTATACTACCAAGCTGATTACACATTACTACTTCCATCACATAGTCTATACTCCCACCAAAGTGACCTACTTGCTATTATACAAGACATTCCATTTCCTCTGCATTGGTATAAGTTGTACTTCATACCTAGAAACTCTCTCAACACTGCTGTATCCTGGAACTCCTAACTCTCTTCAAGACTCAGCTCAAGTGCTATCTTCTTCAAAAGACTTGCTTGATTCTACCAGTTGTTAGTTACTCTGACTTCTCCTCCAAGAACTAACTTTGTATTGTTTTGTGTGTGAGCACATGCACAATTGTGTTTACATCCTGTATTTACTTGTATGTTGTATCATCTCCAATAGAAGGTAAAGCTCCTTGAGGGCAGAGTCTGTCTCATTTTCATTATTTGCATCTACAACATTTAGTAAAGTACCTGGCACATAACAGGAAAGTACAGATGATTAAGTGAATGGCAATGTATGGACAGGAACAATGAATGACAGGAGAGGGAATAAGCAAATTTAGGAGAAAAAAAGGATAAAAACCATTCTGGATATCATGATGTTTAAATGCTGGTAGAACATCCAGGAGGAACTGTCAAATGATCAATTGAAACTCAAAAAAGAAATCAAGACAAAAAATACATATTTGTAAATCATCTCCATATAGATGGGAGTGAATAAGATTAATAAAGAAGAAATAATGAAACAAGGCCAAGGACATAACCTCGGAAAACACTCCCTTTCTTAAAGAATATTTAGAAAAAGAACAGTCAGCTAAGGAGACAAAGACAAAATGATTTAAAGAGACAGCAGAATTAAAAGAGTGTGGTACAAGAATAGGAGAAAATATTCAGTAAGATAGGATGACCTAGTACAAAATCCTGCAGGGAGGTCAAAAAGAATGAAGAAGTGGGGGAGTTATTGAATTTGATGAGAGCACTGGAAGCCTTTGGGAAAACCACCTCTTTAAGGCAGTAAAGGTAAAAGCCAAACTGAAAAACTTTATATAAATGATTGCTTGAAAGGAATACTTGGAAAAGAGAAATCTTAGTTTTCAGTTCCTTTTCTGAGCAAGAGAATATAACAGTCAACCTTTTCAATGAATCAACAAGTATTTATTAAGCATCTGCTATGTGCCAGACATTGACTGTGCTAGGCACCACAGTTATAAAAACAAAAATTAAACAGTACTTAATCTCAAGAAGTTTATGTATTTTTCAAATGTATGTTTTTCAAATATATATTACCTTACACAAAATTTGCTGAACTATGCCTATCATCAACACAAAGCCTAAATAAAGTTCCCACTCTGATGCCTCATTGTAGCATGGAGATAACCTTTAAGGCTATGCCACTGGAGTGGAGGCACTGACTACAGTCTCCTAACCTAGGTAAGATCTAACTATAGCTTAAACAACTCAAATTCTTTGTCTTCTGAGGCTCACCTTAGCTAAACACAGCAAACTCATTGGCAAAATATTGGTAACCAATGAGATTTTTTTTGGTCACAAGCAATTTAGGACTTAAGACATGGTGAGGTTGTGATCCACATTGTTGGAATAAGTGCCCACAAGAACTAAATCATGGACCTCTTAAGTATCAACACAAAGAAACTGATTAAACAACCACCTCTAAATCCCTCTTTCTCTTCATCCAGAAAGCCCCAAGAACTTGGCAACATACACAAATCAGGTGTCAGTGTACCTGATGTTACACACCAATAAAAAAGGCTTCCTTCTCTTTTTTTTGAGAGGTAGAAGGAGAGATGGGGCAGCAATAAATAAGTATAAAGCAGGAAAAAATGGAAACTCCTTTATTTGAGGAAAAATGGAAGAAAAGATAAAGAGGTAAATATGAATAATATCTGACCTATGTATGTACTTCACAAAGTAATGCCATAGAAAATGTTGGGGACTTCTTTTGCAGGTTTTGTGTTTTTTGGTTTTGTTCTTATTTTTATGTTCAGACCTATAACTTCACTGCTGTAGTGACCTCTAGGGGAAGAAACCCTCTCCCAGTGTAGCTCCACAAACTTTCTGAAACTTAATGAGTCTTAAGAGATCTTTTCTGGGACCCTGAACTACTTATCCAGGGTCAAAAAGCCAAAATATATCAGAGGTTTAACTTGAACCCAGATCTTCCAGTCTTCAAGGCAGGTTCTCTGTCTTCTGCACCATAGAGTTAAAAAGTACAAGATTTGGAGTTAGGAGAGACCCAACCATCCCCTACCCCCAGCTCCCACACTTACACTCTCTCAATCTCAGTCACAAAAAAAGGGGCATTTCCTCCATTACATACCACATGGTATTTAGTGAAGAAAGTACTTTGAGAAGCTTAAAGCACTATATAAATGTAAGTTGTTATGAAAAGAATTTTAGAAGAAAGATACTGTCTACAATCTCAATGATTAAAACCACAATCTCTAAAGAATTCCCTTTTTTTAGGGCTGTATAAATTTTACAAGTTAAAAAATAAGGTAAAAACTGACAGTTTCTCTTACTAGTTTGTGGTAAAACAAGCATTATTCCAAAACAGCAATATCTGCTTATTCAATTCAGGGTTTAATAGTGTCAGGAAGAAAATGTTAAGAATGGTTTATAAGTCAATTGCTAAAGAATACAAATACTTGTATTGATATTTTTGATAATACAATTTTGACAAACAGAACTAATTTAAAATTTAAACAAGTCTAAACATAAGGATTAAAATGAGGTCCAAGAATCACTAATACCTAGTGCTTTACTCTCTTTTTATGCTTTCTTCAACATTTTGACAGAGCTGTTAAAGTACACTATTATCTAGCAATTTTTTGCTGCCTACATTGTCTATACAGCATTAGTGGAAATATATTAACAGTATATGTATAAGACATAACTACATCATAAAACGAAGTCTCCTACTAACAATAAAACAAAAGATTTCACACAAAACAGAACATGCCATGACATCTATTACCTAAAACCTACAGACTACAAAATCTATAATTCACAACTAAAAAATTTTTAAAGATTTATTACCAAGTTAATGAAGTCTACAAAAACAACATCAAATGCTACATAAATTCCAGTTCCTCATTCACTCAATGGACAAATCCTGAATGCAGAATTGAAGTTTTCCTCGAAACAGTTGGTATTACCTAGAGCAGGCATTTGTGATGTCAACAGTTGCAAGGGAAACAGAATCCTCCATACAACATTTGGCAGCAAATGGTAAGACTACCAAAATGTTAATGTTTTAAAGTTTTAGCATTTATAATATTCCTGCTAGAAATTTAGAACTTTCAACATCATTCATGTTGATCCAGCTAGTCATGAATTCAGTAGACGCCTGTAAGTAGCTGTTGCTACAAATGTATTAAAAATTGTGTTTAAAATATCATGTTGTAGAAGGAAAACTGGTCTGAGAGCAAGAAGTACTATTTTCCAGTTCCAGCTCTACTACTAACTAGCTGACTATAAGACCATGCACAAGGTGACAAGTTCTGTGGCCTGAAGACCTCAGTTTCCTCATCTATAAAATGAGTTTGCCTAGATTATTTCTAAGGTCTTACCACTAAAATTTTATGTGTCTGAATAATAAACCTGGAAATCCCTACAGCTTTTTCCAACCTGGAGCAAGTCAAGAACAGTCATGCAGCATTAACTAGAAGCCAAAAACACTAGCCATTACAGTGTTGCAGTAAAGAAATACTGACATCTAGCACTTTCTTTTATTTCTGAAGAGAAAGAGATAAAGGATTAAAATGATAAATTAAAATCATAAGTCAAGTGCTACCTGACACTTGGTACCTACCTTTTCAATGATTAATGTGAAGATAGGTCACATTTGTGGATGAAAAATCAGAGGATCAATTAGAGTGTACCTCGATGGTACTACCATCACCAAGCCATTCCCCTCAGAAATTAACTTTTTAAATTATATTAAATATGCTACTGGACCACTTTCCTTTTTTGTTCCCTTTGAAAGAACTGTGAAATTCCAGTCAAAAGCAGAGTTATTTGCATACAGGTTTAATATGCAAAATCAGCTACCTAGAAACACCCTCTTAAATTGAATTTACATATCAAATGTGTTATTAGTCCTTCCTACTATCAGGAAGGAGGAGAAATATTTAAGAAATAAGAGAGAAATAGGATAAAGAGAAGTTTGAATGATGAAGACATCACCCATTAATTTTTCTATTTGACAAGGAAAAATATTTAATTCTACTCAAACTCTAAAATCTTGGTACAACACATTCGGAAAATTGAGTTCTTGAAAATTAATGCTGCATCTCATGAGTTAATATGAAATGTGGAGAGAAAGCACTTTACTTTTGTATGCCTCAGTCTAGCACAATGCCTGGCAGTTACAAACCTTAAAAGGAACTTAATAAAAAAAAAAAATGTGAGTTCACTTGCTATCAGATAAGAGGACAGCAAAGAGGGAATGAATACATGGAAATAAGAATCATCTATATGGTCCCAGCAGATGACTCCCAAAGTACTATACTTTTCTTCCTTTACGCTGAAAGTAATGTCTATACAAATTCAAAGTTTCCCACTCTAGGGGGAAAAAAAGTGATACAAACAAAAAACCAAAACACTTAAGGGAGTGGGAAGAATGGGTACACAATTTTGTCAAAATATCACTTAATTTACTACTTATTAATTAAACACACCAGGGTCTGGAGTCAGGAAGATCCAAGTTCAAACCTGGCCTCAGAAACCTACTAGCTGTGTGGCCCTGGGTAAGTCACTTAACCCTTTTTGCCTCAGTTTCCTTATCTGCAGAATGAGCTGGAGAAGGAAATGGCAGACGACTCCAGTACCTCTCCCAAGAAAACCTCAAATGGGGTCACTTGGAGTCAGAAAATGACTACAAGGTAACAAAAACATTAAAAATAAGTGTTTCCTAAGCGCCCACTATGTACTGGAGATACAAAGAGAAAAGTGAAACAGTCTATCCTCAGGAAGGTTACTTTCTAAAAGCGAAGATAACAGAAGTATTAGCATTTATAAGTACAGGCAACACAGATATACCGAGGAGAGAGCACTTGTACTTTGGGGGGGCGGGGTGTTCCAGGATGTCCCTAACGAGTCATTTTGAGCAATGTCTTGGAAGCCACGTACTTGAAGTACTTTTCTCTATTAATGTCAATGAACCCTACGTTACAAGCTGGCTTAGGTGATTATGATAGAGAACAATTCCCCTTGCAGCTTTTCCCAGTTTCTCTCACAGGGGATTCTTCACCTGGGGTCCGTCAAACTACACATACACATATATAGACATGCAGATGTATGTGTGTGTGTGTGTGTATGTATATATACGTATATATATGTGTGTATGTACACATATATTCTGATAACGGCATTTCACTAGAGTTGCTTCTCCCGGCCATCCTACTCCGTACTTTTAAGCGTCTGAAAGCACTCAGAGAAGGGTCTCACGAACTTCAGACTGCCAAAGCGTCCGTCCCCAGGACAGACACAGGAGGGTACAGGAGAAAAACAGCACTACACACGAAAACCCAAACACCTAATAAGAAAAAAACCTAACCAGGTCAGTCTTGCCATAAGAACACTTAACTGATGAACAAGTATTACCGAGTGCCCAAGCCCCTGCTCCTCAGCGCCAGGGTCCGGGGTACAGGCCCGAAGACCCTAACCGCCCTCTCCCATCCCCCACGGTGCCCCGCCCCCGGCCCCCGGCCCGGCTCCCCCTCCTCCAAAGGCCGGCCACCTACCGCCTCACGGTCCGAGACAGCTCGGGGCGGGGTGTCGGGCGCGGCACCGCGGCTTCCCAGCCCTTGGACACGGGCCCCCGGCGCGGCCACCCCGTGGGTCCTCCTGCCTCCCGTTGAGGGCACGACTGCCTCCTCCTCCTCCGGGAGCGGCCGCGGGGTCGGGAGCGGGATCCGGACTGGGGCGGAGGGGCGGGGGAGGGGCGGGGGGACGGGCGAGGCTGGGGTGGGGCCGGGGAGGGGCGGGGAAAGGGGCGGAGCCTGCGAGGAGGCCGGGGCGCAGTCCGGCACCTGCAGGGACCGTTAAACGGGCGGCGCGCGGGCCGGTGGCTTCTCGCGCGCCCCCTGGGTTGCGGAGGAAAGCAGGGGAAAGAGGATGCTGCGGGAGGGGCTGAGGCGTTTCTAAAACGGCCCCCGCGGGCCTAGGTGCAGCCTCGCCGTGGGGCTGGGGGACTCCTCGAGGCTCAGCCCGGCGCGGGGTGTCGGGTGGGGTTCCGACCGCTCCGGCGGTTTCCACACCTGGGGGAGGTTTGAATAGGGGAAAAGGTCCGTTTCCCCAGACTGGAGGCTATGACAAGTTTTTCCAATTATTTTTCTCAATTAAGCCTTTATTTTTTTTCAAATTATTTTTTTCAATTAAGCCTTTATTTTCTTAATTTCCTATAACCCCCCCCCCCCACACACACACACACACGAAAACAAAACAACTACAAAAAACAGCCCAGCAAAACAAACCACTATATTGACTTTATCAAAAACCATGTTACAACCAATGTTTTCTGGACGAGATGCTTGAGACACCCGCAGTCTCCAATCTTTCTTTTTTAAGTCAGACCTGAGATTTCATCAGAGAGATGTAGATCCCCAATCCAAGAACCTCCACCGAGGAGATCAGGACCCCGAGAGGTTCTGGGACACTTGTTCGGGAGCCCACAGCCCCCGTTATATCTGAGACAGACGTGAAAGCCAACCCCCTCCAAGCCCGATGTCACCAAGCCAGAAAGCCTCAGGAAAATCCACCCTCAGCCAGTGGGAGCAACCCTTTCAAGGGAGACCCTTTACGATATCAAGTAGCAGCCCCTCTCCTCCGCAGAAGAGGCAGTTAGCGAAAGGGGACAAAGTCCTTACTGCAGAAATAACTTGGCTAAAGAACGCATTAAATATCCTATAACCTAGAATCTTTATTAAGTTTAATATCTAGATACAGGCAGGGATTTAGGGCACTCTCTTTTCTCAAAGACTATCATTTCTATCCATATACAGTACTAGGGAACTTAAGCATAAATGTTTTCTCAAATATTAACCTCATAGTTTCTCAATTTACTCAACTCCAACTCCTGTAACTTACCGACGCCGATCGATACAGAGGGGTGGGCACATTCTTGAACTTGCCGCCAAATACAACTGTTTTACATCCATGATCAGGAACTCTGAAATGTTTGTCCTGTCCAAAACGATTATTCCTTTCCCTCTCTGCGCCTTATTCTTCCTAACGTGACATCCAATCCCTCTCTCCCCCTTCAATTTCCTCCCTTCCCAATCTTAATCCTTTAACAGTTTAATTCTATACTTTGTACTCTTGAATATCCTGTTGCCACTCAAACCTTGCAAACCCTAGTCCTGGGTTATTCCCATTCCACTTCTACTCGTGTGCTTCTTTAAAAGAGCTGGAAACAATATTAATACAGCAATGACTGAATACACTACAATTTCATATTATGTAATTCCCAATGTGGAACCTCACTTTGCTAAGGCAATTAATTTTCTTCCTTCTGATTTCCCACCCCAATTACCACAATTTATAAATTTTCTCTTCTCACCCTCTCCCCACCACACAAACACTCAAATGAAGACTCTATCTTACTTTACTGAAAGAACAAAGAAACCAAATAAGGAACAAAAGTGATCGCAAATGAAATGGACAGTTGTGGTTACCTAAATTGAAAAGTGTGCATCAACAAAATCAAAATACTTAAAGGACAAAAATCTTTGCAACAGTTTTTTTAAAATTATGGTCATATCTAATATATATATGTAATATATGTGCATATATATGAACAAAATCCATTCCTAAGAAGACAAATATCAAATGATTTGTGAATAGGAACTTCATAAAGAAATGTAAGTCATCAGTAATCATATGGGAGAAAATACTCTAAATCTCAAATGAGATAAATGTAAATTAAAATAACTCGGGTTTCACTTCACACTCATCAAATTGTCTAACATTTAAAAAAAGGAAAATAGCAATTGTTGGAGGGACCCTTGAAACACAGTCACACTAATGCACTGAGTGGAGCTGTGAATTGTTCCAACCAGTTGGCAAAGCAATTTGCGATCATACGCCATTCCATTACTAATCTGTGCAAGCCTTTGACCCAGCAATGCCTTTACTAGACATATGTTTAAAACAGAGACAAAGGACTCATATGTGCAAGAATATTTAAAATTGCACTTTTTGTTGTGGCAAAATATTGGAAACAGTGAGTGCCCACCAATTGGAAAATGTCTGACTAAATTATGGAATAGAAACATAATGAAATATTACTGTATAATAAGAAATTATGAAAGATATGGATTTAGAAAAATGTAGGAAGACTTGTAAGAACCGATGTAGAGGAAAGTAAGCAGAACTAGGAAGACAATCTATACAGTGAATACAAAAATGAAAACAACTTAAGAACTCTGATCTACACAATTACCAAGAAAGACTTCTAAGCTCTGATGATGAAAGATTTATCCTACTTCTTGGTAAATACACCATGAATTATAGATGAAAAATGAGACATACATCTTATGATAGTATCAGTGTGTAGATTCACTTTATTTTACCATGCTTACATGTAGCAAGAGATAGCTCTGGGGAAGGAGTAATAATGCAAAAATAAAAGAATATCAATGGAACATTCGAAAATACAAAGAGCGCAGGAGATAATTTAGAATGAGTCACAGACAAGCAAGAAAGTTTAAGGAAGTTTTCTTTTTTTAACTATTCTATTCAATTTATTTTGTTTAAAAACAAAAATTTTTATTTTTATTCTGAACTTAAGAAATAAAACAAACATTTCCTTAACATAGCAGACTGTTTAAAAAAAAAGGAATTGCACATGAAATTGCTTCTATTATATGCAACCTATTATTCTTTTTAAATATGTAATAAAGTAACTTTCTTTCTCCCCCTCCTGACCTAGAGAGCCCTAGACATAGCTACCATTAGACACAAATACATTTGTGTATGGAAAACCATTCTATATATACTTCTATTTATCAGTTCCTTCTCTGGACTCAGATAGTATCTTCTTTCATAGGTCCTTTGTAGTTAATTTGGATATTTACAATAGACAAAATGAGATTCACTCTTATTCACTCATAGTTGTTCTTAAAACAAATATTGCTGTTACTGTATACAGTGTTCTTTTGGTTCTGTTCATTTCACTCTTCATTATTTCTTGTAAATCTATCCATTTTTTCTCAGATCATCAAGTTCATCAGTTCTTATGGCACAGTAGTATTCCATCATTATCATATACCATAACTTGTTCAGCCATTCTGCATCCCCACAATTTCCAGTTCTTTGCCACTACAAAGAGAGCTGCTAGAAATACTTTAGAGCATATAGATTCTTTTCCTTTTTCTCTAATTATCTTGGGAAACAGACCTAGTAGTGATATTGTTGGGTTAAAGGATATAGGCAGTTTAATAACTCTTTGAGTGTAGTTCCAGATTGCTCTCCAAAATGGTTAGATTAGTTCACAATGCCACCAATAGTGAATTAGTGTCTCAATTTGTCCATATCCCCTCCAACATTTGTCACTTTCCTCTTCAATTACTTAAGCAATCTGATAGGTGTAAAGTGATATCTCAAGATTGTTTTAATTTGCATTTCTCTAATAATGATTTACAACATTTTTCATGTGTATTTTCATGTATAATTTTTTTTATTCATCAGAAAACTGCCTGTTTATATCCTTTGACTATTTATCAATTGGAGAATGACTTTTATTCTTATAGATTAAAGGAAGTTCTTTATATGTCTGAGAGATGAAACTTTTATCTGAGATATTTCCCAATTTTCTGCTTTCCTTTTGTTATTTGTACAAAATTCTAAATTTAATGTAATTGAAATTATCCATTTTACACCTCACACTGTTCTCTCTTTTTCATTCATAAATTATTTACCTATCCATAAGTCTGATAGGTAATATCTTCCATTTTCTTCAAATCTTCTTGTAATATTTCTCTTTATGTGTAGGTCACATGTCCATTTTGACCTTATATTGGTAAAAAAAAGTGTAAGATGTTAGTCTATGCTCAGTTTCTGTCAGATTGCTTTCCAGCTTTCACAACAATTTTTACCAAATAATGAATTCTTATCCCAAAAATGTATTCAATATTTAATTGGAAATCCTAGCAATAGCAATAAGAGAAGAAATGAAATAGAAGGAATCAGAATGAGCAATGAGGTGATTAACTACATATACAAAACATAGTGTAAAAGAGGCCATTTGATGGAAGTGCTCTCTTCTCCTCTAGTCTACATCTCAACTCTTCAGCATCATCTCTTCATTCTCTTGTCCACCTCTTCATCACTGCAGTCTCTGATGAAGAGGGTCCTTTTTCCTGCCAAAGCTAACCCTTTACACATACCTTTAGTAACATCTCCCCCATTTTCCCCATAATAGGTAGTCTTTCTTCCTCTTCTTCAATATTTCCCTACCTATTGCTTCCTTTCCTGTTGCTTACATACATGCTCAAGCATACTTATCCTTAAAAAGCAAGCAACAAAAAAAGCAAAACACCCCTCTCTAGACCCTATCATTTCTTCGAGGTATCATCCTATATTATAGTCCCTTTCTCAATAAAATTCTTAGAAAATGCCATCCAAATGTTGTCTTCACTTTCTCCCCTCACTCTCTTCTCAACGCTTTGCAATCTGACTTCTAACCACGTTATTCAACTAAAACTGCTTTCTCAAAATTACCAGTGATCTCACAAATGCCAAATCTGATGGTCTTTTGTCAGTCCTCGTCCTTCTCAGGCTTCAGCAATTGATGCTCTTTGGTCACTCTCTCTTCCTGGACAACTCTCCTCTAGATTTTTATGACACTGCTCTCTCTTGGTTTTCCCTCTACCTATCTGAACCTTCTCAGTCTCCTTTGATGGTTCCTCATCCAAAGCATAACTCTTAACAGTGGGTGTATCAGGGGTGTACTTGAGCCAGCACCTACCAAAATTTTTGTTAAATTTTCAGAATGAGCAGTTACTATTTCTTTTCCCATTCATCATTTCAGGAGTGACCAAACTTAGTTCCCTAAAATTAGTTCTTATGGAATTTGGATATATATTTGAAACTTGAAAGAATGGACATGCTGCAAGCCCCAGAGACCCCAGTGCAGAAAGTCAGTCATCAGATCCCTGGCTCCCAGTGCAAGAAACTTGGAACAGTGCTCTCTGTATCCCAGGAGCAGAGCTCAACTTTTAAAAATGAGCAAAAAAAAATCAAAAAGATCCCTGATCATAGAAAGCTACTATGGCAACAGGGAAGATCATCAACATAAACATAAATTCTGAAGAAGACAACAATGTCAAAATGGCTATATGTGAAGCTTGAAGGGGAATATGAATTGGTCCCAAGGCCAAAACGTTCTTTGGGAAGAGCTCAAAAAGGATTGTGAAAATCAAGTAAGAGAGGTAGAAGAAAAATTGAGAAAAAAATGAGAGTAATGCAAGAGAATCATGAAAAAAGAGTCAGTAGCTTTGAACAGGGAAGAACAAAAAATGAATGAAGAATATAACTTTTTTAAAAAAATAAAATTGGCCAAATGGGGAAAAATCCACTGAAGAAAACATCTCCTTTAAAAGCAGAATGGATGAGGTGGAGCCAAGATGGTGAAGTAAAGGCAGGGACTTGCCTAAGCTCTCCCTTAAACCCCTCCAAAGATCTTTAAATAATGACTCAACTTCTAGAGTAGTAGAACCCACAAAAAGATAGAGTGAAATAATTTTCCAACCCAAGATAACTTAGAAGGTTGTCAGGAAAGGGCTCTTGTATCAGGGTGAGAGAGGAGTGCAGTCCAGCACAAAGTCATGCCAACACAGTCCCAGTCCCAGCAAACCAGAAGCAGGCCTCGGGAGCCACTGAATCAGCAGCAGCAGTGGCTGCTTCCAGGGTTCTCATCCCACAGACAGTAAAAGAGTTGAAGAACTTTGCTAGCCCTGAGGCAGGACACTGTTGTTTTGTCCACACTCCAATCCAGTCCTGGGTGGTAATCCCAGGCAAAGAGGAGCATTAGCACACCAGAGTTTGCAGCCACAGTGGAGCAGGTACCCTTCTCACAGTTCCATGGCAGAAAATAGTGCTTGTGTTCACTCATAGACCAGATCACAAGACCAAGAGTACCAAACTCCTCTCCTTAGATCATACCATCTTGGAAAAACTGAAAACTTACCAGTCCCTAGAAGTATCTCTGAAAACAGCTACACAAAACCCTTGAAGCTTGGGACAGTGCACCCTCCACCTTGGAAACAGATACTCACTTTAGCATAGAGTTAAAAGTCAAGTAATAGTCTAGGAATATAAGCAAACAGCAGAAAAATGTTCTGACCATAGAAAGTTACTATGGTGACAAGGGAGATCAAAACACACACTCAGAAGAAAACAAAGCCAAATTTCCTACATCTAAAGGGTCCAGGAAAAATATGAATTGTTCACAAGTTATGGAAGAACTCAAAAGGTATATTGAAATAAAGTAGAAGAGGTAGAGGAAAAATTGGGAAAATAAATCAGAGTAATGCAAGAAAATCATGAAAAAAATGAATCAACAGTTTGGCAAAGGAAACAAAAAAAATGCTGAAGAAAAAAACACCTTGAAAAACCAGATCAGGGAGGAGAAAGGGGAGGCCAAGATGATGGAGTAAAAGCAGGGACTTCCCTGAGATCTCCCCAAAGCCTTCCAAATACTTGTAAAAATGACTCTAAACAAATTCTAGACCTACAGAACCCACAAAATGACAGAGTGAAACAAATCCCCAGCCCAAGACAATCTGGAAAGTCAACATAAAGAGTCTTTTACACCTGGCAGGGAAAAGAGTGCAGTCTGGCATGGGCTGTGGGTCAGAGCAGGCCTTAGGGCACTGAACCATTGGCAGCTGTGGCAATTTCCAGACTTCTCAACCCACAAACACAAAAAAGGTCGGTGGGAAAACTCTGTGGAACCTGAGTGAAAGAGGAGTATGCAGTCTGGCCTGTTCCAGCCCCAGCCCAAGGGCTGAGGTCTGTGGCTTGAGGCAGGGGCAGTAGCAGCAGCAGCAGCAGCAGCAGTAGCAGTATCAGAGACTGGTTGTGGAGCTCTGGGCCCACAAACAGTGGGGGATCAAGCAGCTGATACAAAATCCTTGAAGCCTGGGACAGTACATCCACCTCCCACCCCCAACCCCCACTGGAAGCAAAATCCTTCCTTGACAAAGAGTGAAAAAGTCAAGTGTTTGGCTAGGAAGATGAGTCAAAGTGGTAAAAGAGCACAGACTATAGAATCTCACTTTGGTGACCAGGAAGATCAGGGCATACAACAAGAGTAGGACAGCAGAGTCAAAGCTCCTGCATTAAAAGCCTCCAAGAGGAAAATGAATTGGTTGCAGACCATGGAGGAGCTCAAAAGGGATTTTGAAAATCAAATGAGAAAAGTAGAGGAAAAATTGGGAAGAAAGATGAGAGTTATGCAAGAAAATCATGAAAAATGAGTCAGCAGCTTGCTAAAGGAAACCCCAAAAATACAGAAGAAAATAACACCTTAAAAATAGACTAACCCAAATGGCAAAAGAAGTCCAAAACACCAATGAGGAGAAGAATGCCTTAAAAGCAGAACTGGTCAAATGAAAAAGGAGGCCCAAAAGCTCAGTGAAGAAAATAATTTTTTCAAAATTGGAATGGAGCAAATGAAAGCTAATGATCTTATGAGAAATCAAGAAATTATAAAACAGAGCCAAAAGAATGAAAAAATAGAAGACAATGTGAAATATCTCATTGGAAAAACCACTGACCTGGAAAATAGATCCAGGAGAGATAATTGAAAAGTTATTGGACTACTTGACAGTGAGCCTAGACATAATCTTTCAAGAAATTATCAAGAAAAACTTCCCTGATATTCTAGAACCAGAGGCTAAAATAGAAATTGAAAGAATCCACCAATCACCTCTGGGAAAAGACCCTAAAAGGAAAACTCCTAGGAATATTGTAGCCAAATTCCAGTGTTCCTGTGTTAAGGAGAAATATTACAAGCATCCAGAAAGAAGCAAATCAAATATTGTGGGAATACAATCAGGATACCACAAGATCTAGCAGCTTCTACATTAAGGGATCAAAGGACTTGGAATATGATATTCCAGGGGGCAAAGGAGCTAGGATAAAAACCAAGAATCACCTACCTAGCAAGACTAAGTATAATCCTTCAGGGGGAAAATGGACATTCAATGAAATAAAGGACTTTCAAGCATTCTTGATTAAAGGACCAGAGCTGAAAAGAAAATTTGATTTTCAAATATAAGAATCAAAAGAAGCATGAAAAGGTAAACAGGAAAGAAAAATCATGAGACATGAAAGTTGAACTGAAAAGATGATATTTGTAACCCATGAGACCTTTCTCAGTATTAGGGTAGCTGCAGGAGATAGATAGAAGATAGATAGATAGATAGATAGATAGATAGATAGATAGATAGATAGATAGATAGATAGATAGATAGATGGATGGATAGATGGATGGATGGATGGATGAATGGATAGAAATAAAAAATAAAATTAAGGGGTGAGAAAGAAATATATTGGGAGAAGGAGAAAGGGAGAGAAAGAATGGGGTAAATTATCTCACATAAAAATGGCAAGAAAAAGGTTTCACAATGCAGTGGGGGAGGTGGGAGTGAGAAGGAATGAGTGATCCTTACTCTCATTGGATTTGGCTTAAGGAAGGAATAACATACACTCTCAATTGGGTATCTTACCCTATAGGAAAGTAAGGGGGAAAGAGGAGAAGAGGGGATGACAGAAGGGAGGGCAGTTTGGGGGAGGGGGTAGTCAGAAACAAACCCTTTAGAAAAGGAACAGGATCAAAGAAGAAATAATTGGGGGGTGGGATAGGATGAAGAAGAAATAATTGGGGGGTGGGATAGGATGGAGAGATATATACTTAGTCTTTCACAACATGATCACTATGGAGGTGTTTTGCATAACTACACATGTATAATCTATATTGTATTGTTTGCCTTCTCAATGGGTGTAGGTGGGGAGGGAAGAAGGGAGGGAATTTGGAACTCATAGTTTTAAAAACAAATGCTAAAAAATTGTTTTTATATGCAACTGGGAAATAAGATATATCAGCAACAGGATATACAAATCTATCTTGTCCTTCAAGAAAGTAAAAGGGAAGGGGATAAGAGGGAGGTGATGACAAAAAGGAGGGCAGATTGAGAGAGTGCTAATCAGAATGCATGTCATCTTGGGGCAGGGGAGGGGAAAGATAGGGAGAAAATTTGGAACTCAAAATCTTGTGGAAATGAATGTTGAAAACTAAAAATAAATAAATAAAATTAAATCTATAAAAAGAGGTTAAAAAAGAAACTCACTTTTGGAATACAATCCATTAATAAGTTGTGATCTGCTTATAATAGTGACCTAAAATAATAATAACAATTAAAGTAGCATTTATATAGTATGAAAAAACAGACTGGGCCTTATGGTAAAAGAGGTACAAAAAGCCAGTGAGAAGAATGCCTTAAAAAGCAGAATTGGCCAAATGGAAAAAGAGGAACAAAAATTCACTGAATAAAACAACTCCTTAAAAAGTAGAACTGGACAAATGGAAGCTAATGACTTTATGGGAAATCAAGAAACAATAAAACAAAGCCAAAAGAATAAACAAATAGATGACACTGTGAAATATCTCCTTGGGCAAAAAAAAAAAAAATGACCTGGAAAATAGATCCAGGAGAAATAATTTTAAAATTATTGGACCAACTGAAAGCTGTGATCCAAAAAAGAGCCTAGATATAATCTTTCAAGAAATTATCAAGGAAAACTGCCCTGATATTCTAGAACCAGAGGGTAAAATTGAAATGGAAAGAATTCACCAATTACCTCCTGAAAGAGATCCCAAAATGAAAACTCCCAGGAATATTATAGCCAAATTCCAGAGCTTCCATGTCAAAGAGAAAATATTGGACATCGCCAGAAAGAAATAATTCAAGTATAATGGAGCTACAGTCAAGATAACACAAGATTAACAGCTTCTACACTAAAGGAAAAGCAGGCTTGGAATATGATATTCTAGAGGGCAAAGGAGATAGGATTACAAATAAGAATCACCTACCCAGTAAAATTGAATATAATGCTTCAGGGGAAAACTGGGCATTCAATGGAGTAGAAGAGTTTCAAGCATTTTTGATAAAAAGACCAGAGCTGAATAGAAATTTTGACTTTCACATATAAGCCTCAAGAGAAGCATGAAAAGATAAACAGGAAAGGGAAATCCTAAGGGACTTAATAAGGTTAAACTGTTTACATTCCTACATGGGAAGATGATACTTATAACTCGTAAGAATTTTCTCATTATTAGGGCAGATAGAAGGATATGTAGACAGAGGGTACACATGTGAGTTGAATGTGAAGAGATGACATCTAAAAAACATAGAATTAAGGGGTCAGAGGAATATATTGGGAGAAAAAGGAAGAGAGAGGTACAATGGGGGTAAATTATATCACATAAAAGAGGCAAGAAGGAGAAGAGGGGGGAGGTGAGGAGGAGCGAGTGAATCTTACTCTCATTAGAATTGGCTCAAAAGGGAATGACATCCATGTGCAATTGGGTGTAGAAATCTAATTGGGGATAGAAATTTATCTTACTCTACAGGAAGGTAGGAGAAGAAGGGGATAAGAGAAAGGGAGTAGAGGGGAGGACAAATCTAAAGAAGGGATAGTAAGAAGCAAAACACTTTTGAGGAAGGACAGGGTTAAAAGAGAGAGAGAAAAGAATAAACAAGAAGGAACAGGACAGAGGGAAATACAGTTAGCAACAGTAACTCTGAAAAAAAATTGAAGCAAGTTTCTCTGATAAAGGTCTTGTTTCTCCAACATATAGAGAACTGAGTCGATTTTATAAAAATAAGAGCAATTCCCCAGTTAATAAATGATCAAAAGATATGAACATTTTTTTGGATGAAGTAATCAAAACTATAACCATATGAAAAAATGCTCTAACTCACTCTTGATTGGAAAAATGCCAATTAAAACAATTCTGTTTTATCTATTAGATTAGCTAATAGGACAGAAAAGGAAAATGACAAATAGTGGAGGGGATGTGTGGGAAAATGGGGCATTAATGCATTGTTGGTGCAGTTGTGAACTGATTCAGCCATCCTGTAGAGCAATTTGGAACTATGCCCAAAGGGATATGATACCATGCATACCCTTTAACCTAGCAATACCACTACTAGGTCTGTATTCCAAAAAAGATTTTTAAAAAAGGAACTGATATGTACAAAAATATTTATAATAGTTCTTTTCTGGGGAGCAATGAATTAGAAACTGAGCAGATACTCAACTGGGGAATGGCTGAGCAAGTTGTGGTATATCATTGTGATGGAATACTATTGTTCTGTGGGAAATGATGAGTGGGATACTCTTGGAAAAGCCTGGAGAGACTTGCTTGAGCTGATGCAAAGCAAAATGTACTGGACACAAAGTAACAACTATGTTGTAAGATGATCTGCTGTATTCTCAGCAATACAATGATCCAAGACAACTCTGAAAAACACAATCCATTCCCAAAGAAGGAACTGATGGTGTCTGAAGACAGATTGAAGGATATTTTTTTGCTTTCTTTATTTTTCCCGAGGGTTTTTTGGGGGAAGGGTCTGTGTTTTCTTTCACAACATAACTTATATGATAATGTTTTGCATGACTACACATTTATAACCTACATTGAATTGCTTACCTTCTCAGCATGGGGTGGGGGAGGCATGGAGAGAGAGGAAGGGAGAGAGTTTGGACCTCAGTCTTAAAAATGAATGTTAAAAATTGTTTTTACATGGAACTGGAGAAAAATAAAAGACTAAATAAAAATAACATAATGTTTTTAAAAGTAGAATTGGCCAAATGGAAAAGGAGGTACAAAAGCTAACTGAAGAAAATAACTCTTTAAAAGCAACTCATCTGGAAAATAGATCCACAGGAGATAATTTAAGAATTATTGGACTATGTGAAAACCATTATCATACAAAGAGTATGGACAACATCTTTCAAGAAATTATCAAGGAAAATTGCTCTGATATCCTAAAACCAGAGGGTAAAATAGTCATTGAAAAAAATCCACCAACCACCTCCTGGAAGATGTCCCAAAATGAAAACTCCATTTCCAGAACTATCAGGCCAAGCAGTCAGAAAGAAGCAATTCAAATATCAAGGAGCCACAGTCAGGATTGCACAGGACTTAGCTGCTTCTGCATTAAAGGATTGGAGGGCTTGGAATATAATCCTGCAGAAGACCAAGGAGCTTGGATTACCACCAAGAATCAACTACTCAACAAAACTGAGCATAATCTTTCAGGGGAAAAGATGGAATTTCAATGAAATAGGGGTCTTTCAAACTTTCCTCATAAAAAGACCAGAGCTGAACAGAAATTTTAATCTTCAAATACAAGATTCAAGAGAAGCATAAAAAGGTGAGCAAGAAAGAAAAATATGTTATTCAATAAGGTTAAACTGTTTACATCCCTACATGGGAAGATGATACTTGTAATGCTTAAGAACTATATATCAAGATAGTAAGAAAGAGTACCCTTAGATAGAGTATGTGGGTATAAGTTAACTTTAATGTGATGGTAAAAAAAAAATTAAGGAATGGAAAAAAAGGATTGTACTGGGAGAAGAGGAGAGGCAGAATGAGGTAAATTATATCATATAAAAAGGCATGAAAGGGGCCTATTACAGAAGAAGGAAAGAAAGGAGGTGATGAGCATTGCTTAAACCTTACTCTCATTGGATTTGACTCAAAGAGGGATATATACATATACACTCATTTCAGTAGAGAAATCTATCTTATCACATATGGGAAAGGAGAAAAAAAGGGAGGGGGAGACTGATAGAAGGGAGGGCAGATTGGGGGAGATGGTTATCAAAAGTAAAACATTGGTAAGAAGGGACAGGGTGAAAGGAGAAAAAAAAATAAAAATGGGGAGGGGAAAATGGGATGGAAGGAAATACACAGTAATCATAACTGTGAATGTGAATGGGACAAAATCTCCCAAAAACCCAAAGTGAATAGCAGAGTGGATTAAAACCCAGAATCTTACAATATGTTGTTTATAAGAAACACATTTGAAATAGAGAGATACACACAGAGTAAAGGTAAAAGACTGGAGCAGAATATATTATGCTTCAGCTGAAATAAAAAAAAACAGGAGAGGTAGCAATTCTGATCTGAGACAAAGCAAAAGCAAAAATAGAACTAATTAAAAGAGACAAGGAAGGAAACTACATTTTGCTAAAATGTACCATAGACAATGAAATAATATCAGTACTAAACCTATATGCACCAAGTGGTATAGCATCCAGATTCTTAGGAGAAGTTAAGGGAGTTACAGGAAGAAATAGCAAAACTATACTAGTTGGGACCTCAACCCTCCTAGAACTAGATAAATCTAACCATAAAATACACAAGAAAGAAGTTAAGGAAGTAAATAGAATTTTAGAAACATTAAATATGATAGACCCCTAGAGAAAATTGAATGTGATAGAAAGCAATATACCTTTTTTCTCTATGGTACATGGCACCTACACAAAAACTGATCATGTATTAAGGCATAAAAACCTCACAATCAAATGCAGAAAGGCAGAAATATTAAGTGCATCCTTTTCAGATCATGATACAATAATTGTTATTTTTCATTTTATTTTAATTTAATTATATTAAATTTAATTTTAAAAAATTTAATAAAATTTTTATTTTTTTAAATATATTTATTGTATCTAAAGGGCCATGGAAAGATAGATTAAAAATTAATTGGAAACTAAATAATCTAATCCTAAAGGATGCATGGGTCAAACAATAAATCAGAGAAACAATCAATAATTTCATCAAAGAGAATTACAATAATGAAACACATACCAAAATTTATGGGATGCAGTCAAAGCAGTACTTATGGGAAATTTTATATCTCTAAATACTTACATCCACAAAACAGAAAAAGATAAGATCAATGAATTAAGCATACAAATAAAAAAAATAGGAAACAAATCCCCAAAATAAGCCCCAATTAAACATCAAACTAGAAATCCTAAAAATTAAAGGAGAAATCAATAAGGTTTAAAAGAAGAAAACCACTGAATGAATGAATAACACTAGGAGCTGATTTTGTGAGGGGAAAACAATAAAATAGACAAACTTTTGGTTAATTTGATTTTAAAAAAGAAAACCAAATTACCCACATCAAAAATGAAAAGGATGAATCCACCACCAATAAAGAAGAAATTGAAGTAGTTATTAGGAGCTATTTTGTCCAATTATATGCCAAATAAATCTGACAATCTAAGTGAAATGGCTGAATATTTGGAAAAATGTTACCCATTTCTATATGAGTTAAATACCACTAATCTAGCACATTTTCCCCATGCTGTCTGCAAGGATAGCATGAGATTTTGCCAAATACTTTGCCAGAATTCAGTTATGTTACATCTATTGCATAGCAGGTATGCTATGTCTGAAACATATAAACATATGCTATGTTTATAGGTTTTTCCTAACTTAATCGAATAAACTTGTCAAAGAAAGAAATGAGATTAAAATTAATTTTACATTACTTTTGGATGAAATTATTCTAGCTCTTAATTATCCTCACTTCATTTTTCAAATGTTTGCAAACAAACTATCTTCTTATTAATACATTTTACTGTTTTTATAGTACAAGTTCACTTAGCCTGAAAATTCCACCCTTATTTTGGAAATCAGGATATTTTTCCTCTTCTGCTTCTCTTCATAGTATCTCAACAATCATATATGCCAAGTTCTTTTAGTACCAAGAAATATTCTCCAGGCTCAGTGAACTGATGCCACTGACCACTAGGCTATTCTCTCTTAGCATCTTTTCATTTATTTCATGTGCCAACTCCTTATTAACCATTTTTGTCCTGATCGCCCTCCTTCAAATGATCTTTTAAATGATCCTGTCCTTGATAGAGAAAGCATAAGCAAAATAAGAGTTGATTATTTCTGCTTTCTGTTATTCATTACAGTCCCTCAGATTCACCGGGAACAGATCTAGCCTCACAATATCAGAAAATCATGGAAACCCAGAGCTGAAAGGAATACTAAAAAACCACATAGTTCAAGCCATATCTGGACAAGAATCTCTTTTCTAGAATAAGACAAGTGTTTTATCTACGACTTTATCACTCCTTCTAAGATGTAACAAGGACAACTTTTCTCCTTCCAAACAAGAAGTCTCCAGAATTTTCACCTTGGGGGCAAATAGTACTCCTAACGCATAGCTTTTTTTTGCCGCTGTCTTAAAAAAAAATTGTGTAGCTGAGAAACTGACATATTTAGGGCCCTCTGCTGGAAGCAACAAGAGATGAGGAAGTAACCAGGGCACATGGACCATGTCCCTGGAGCCGCTGAGGACAGAGAAAGGGGAGAAAGATAAACAGAGAGAAGAAGCTGCATATTTAAAACTATAAATGTAATATGCCCGGCCCCCAGTATAAGTCCCTGGAAACTTTGCACAGGTTCAAGTGATCCACTATTCCAAATCCCATTTAGTGAGCTCACACCAATTGCTTATCTTTTACCAGGCAAGACTGAAGAAAACATAAAATCGAAGATATTTAAAATAGACATACACAAATTCACTCTCAATCACAGATTCCCCTCCCCACAGTTCGAAGAGGCAACCAACTCACTCTCCACTGACTGCATATTTACTTCCCAAATAGTTCTTAAGACCATTAGCTACTCTAATGACCTCTTCTATGGAACCACTTTCTCTGATCTCTCCCTGGGTAAACCTACTTGTTGTTCACTGAGCTTCTGCTGCCATCTCCTGGTCTCCTACATGATTACAATCACTGTGCTGCCCCAGAAGGGGAGCACTTCTTTGGGCCAGTGTAGCCGAGACTTCAGTCTTTGGACAGTAGTCACACTTGTCCAAATTAGAGAAATTCCTCTTAAATCAAATCTGTCTTTTGAACTCCTTTGCTTCCACTTTAGCAACTTAGTTTCACTATGCCAGCCTTCTAGCTCATTTGGTGTGCGTTATTTTCAACCTCCATAATGCCTCACTAACAAATACAAAACCATTTACTTAGTCTTAGAAAGACTAGAGAAGGCATCGTGGTGCTAATGGTCTTTGTCTTGCATTCCTACAAGTGTCTGGGATCCACCTATGTCTTTGGAAATTTTGTGTTTGGGATTTCATTTGTTTTTAGGAGTTCTACTTTGTTGGGTTTTTTTCATAAAATTTGCCTTCTTTGATATTACAAAACATATGTTAATGGTATTTGTCAGTCCAGTTAGTGATCTAGTTAAGTGATTTTCTCAGATATTTTAGGTAATTATGTGATAGAAGTAAAAAATCCAAAGTACACCTGTACCCTTCTTTTCATAAGTCTCTGACACAAGGACCTTATATAATACTTATAGACATTTGTAATTAAGCTTGTAGAAATTGAGGATAAAATGAAAATCTTCAAAAATTCTAAGACTTATAATCCTATTCAAAACTCATTTTTTATATATGTAACAACAGTCTATACTAACCCATCTTAGAGAGACAGAAAGAGAGAAGACAAGATATATAATAAATTAAACACTTCAAATTAGATTTCTCAAACAAGTTTTTATACTTTTGTGGTTTAGAAAATACATAATTACCTTGTGTCCACTGATTAAAATCTCAGTGTTTGAAGATTTTATCACATAGATCACCACAAGATATGATGATTTTACCACTGTAGATCATAGGCTTCAAGTTGGATGGGATCTTACAAGGTCATCTCTTTTCAAGATGAGGAAACTAAGCCTCAAGAGTGACTTGTCCAAGGACACATACACAGTAAGTAACAGAGCTTGGAACTGAATCCTAGTCCTCTAATTTCAAACACAATCTACTTGTCTCATAGTGGAGAATTGTCCTCATTCAGCAAGCCCCAACTCCCTGACTAGCCCCTAGTAACAAGAACTGGTTTTATTTACTCTTTTAGAAAGAAATATTAATGTATTTTAAATATTTTAAAATAAAATATGAAATAACCAAATATTTAAAATTATTGTATGTCTAATTTGTAAAAAAAAGTTTACTTGTTAAACTTGTGTTTCATTTTTTGAACACTGAACATAGGAGACAAAATTTTTCAAATTGTTTTTTTCTCTTCTAGGTGAGGTACTTAAAATGAGTGATAGAGATCCGTTAGTTATCCTAGTACAAATATAGTACAACAAATTACTCATTAATGATCAAACACTCAAAATATTGACATGAATCTATGATCTCATTGCTGTAGCTATTTACTCTAACAATGTAGAACCCAACCCTTCCATGTCTGACTGTTTTGTATAGCTTATGTCTGTGTGCCCTCCTAAGTCTGACACAGGAGATTCACTCAACCTATTGGGATACCTTCCTCATTTTCTCTTATCATCAAAATGGAACATTGATTATACCTTATTCTTGCTACATGAGTAGCCCATCTTTTTCACCCATATTTAACATTTATGACATCCTTTTTTCAGTAGTTCCCTTTCAAAAAAAAAAAGCATTTCATTCTTCTAATGCCCACTAGGCAACATCCACTACTCCTTTGAAAGAAAATCATTTTTGGTTTTCTGGAGGCTATTATGTCTGATGCCTTGCAGTCATTTAGCAATTCACATGCAAATTTAGAATCTTCCTGAATTGACCACACAATTGAATATAGGGTTTTGTGGTATACATAACCTGCTGTTGTTACTGTGCCAATAACATTGCAATACTTAATCTGGCCAATGAAAAGTTTACAATATTAGATGAATGGTTTTCTTGTATTGCAATGGATTTTCAATGTGTTATGAGAAATGACTGGTTTCTCAGGACATAGGTAGTATCTTTATTGAGTTGCCACAACTTTTAAAAGCCCCTAATAAATGCCTTTGGAATTCTAGGGCTTATCTGTTTCTTATTTCCATATCATTAACTTGAATAAGAGTTAATAAACTTGTAGAGAAGGTTTTGATTTTATTTAAATATGCTATGATATATACATTTGTTGATTGAAATGTATATGTATTTCTATTCATAACAATATTTAAAGAAGTTATAGAGGAAATTAGTCTCTATTCATGTAAATCCAACAAGAATCTTCCCTTTCAGTTTGTTACCTCTTATTTGAGGATTTGCTGTAGTAATTAGTATACTAGCCTGCAACTAATTGTTAGGGAGACAATATAGCAAAGATATCACTTATGTACTAAAAAGATACAAAACTATCACAGGGCATTGAAAATTCACAATGGTACAACAGTGATATTCCTCATGTGCCACTGTAAGGTGAATGTTCTTACACTGGCCCAATTAAACATCATAGTGTTATAGTCATAACAATAGCAGGATTCATATACTAAATTTTTCTAAAATCAGCTTATCTATACAATAAACTCTGCAACAAAATGTGAGTGCAGGATTGTTTTTGTGTGTTTATACACACATTTTTTGATTACTCCTGACTAATACATATGTGTCTCTATATTGATTGATGCTGCCCCCTCCTCTACTCCTAATGCCCTAAAAGAAAAAAAGTATACATGGAAATTTAAGATATAATTACTGTTTTGGACAGCAGATAGGAAACTAGTACTTAACTTTTCTGACTTTAGTAAACAATTCAATAAAACCCTTATCAATCTGGGCTCCATTAATTTTGAACTTTTATTTGACTCAGCTTTAAAAAAAAATGGTTAGGGAAATAATTTTTTTTAGGAGACCTACTCAATTTTATATTGGAAAAAATTTTTTTTCAATCCTTTAGTTTAGCAGCAAAGCTTACATAAAGCCATCAATTCATTTTTACTAAAAACTAAACACATTGTCCAGTATGTTATAGCCAATATTTCTTGTATCTGTGAATAAGTAAGGGTGAAATTGATATTTGCATCATGATCAACAATACACCATACTAATGCAACCGAGGCCACATGTAGCTCTGGAACCCCTAGCTACCTTAGGTTCAGCATGCTGGTCTTATTTTTGTTTTTGTTGCTGTTATTCAGCTGTTTTTTCAGTGGTGTCTGACTCTGTAATCCCATGTGCAGTATTCTTGTCAAAGATACTGGAGTGGTTGGAGGCAAGCAGGGCTAAGTGACTTGTCCAGGGTCACACAACTAGTGAGTGTCTGAGGTCAGATTTGAACTCAAGAAGATGAAAATTCCTTCCTCCAGGCCCAGCACTAATCTACCATGCCACTTATCTGTTTTAGATAACCATAATTATGAATATGTGGCTCAAAATCCCATTCTAGTATACTCTATCTCTTCATAGGCACTTCTGGATCTGAAAATAATTAAGTTAATTAAAATAGAAGTAAGATAACCCATTCAGGAAAATAAACGGACAAGAGAATTATTTTCAGTCCCTCTCCTACACGAGATACAAAATGGGTATCATCTCCTGGAGGCTTATGGAGCAATGGGGAAATGATAAGCTTCAAAAGAAGTGGAGACACTTGTGGTCAGGAGTAAAACTTAGGTTTAACTGCCCAGCATTAAGATCTGATAGAGCTTCTTGGATGCACTGATTTACTTTTAAATCATACTCCAGCCTGCTTTCTCCATCTTCTAGGTTCCCCTCCTAAAACGTCTCTAGAATCCAAACTCATTTAGTATGGGCTACAAAATGGGCATCTCATGCTCAGCAAAGCATGGGTGCCCAGAGTAGAAGGTTATTGCAGGTTTTTTTCTTTGTCTAGCAAGCTCTCTACAACCAGCAATAAGGTTATGTGACCACCATCATACCTAGTCCTTTCTTCTTTGGCCAAGCCCATGACAGCCTGAATTCCCTACATCCAGGCACAAATCTTATAGGATTCCAAGTACCAGAGCTTCCCCAAATGAATGGTATAGGTTAGAAAAAACATGTTAAGGTTACAAAGTATACTATGCCTAATACTCTACTACTGTGCACCATCTCAAGACATATATAATTTCTTCTTCTGTTACCTTAAAGCATCATATGTCAACCTGGTCACTAGTCAGATAGATCTGGTCTTTATGAAATGAGTTGTTTATTCTGCATCCTCAATATCCTTAAAACTACTGGCCAACAGTTACAAATCTGGGTTATCTCATGCTGAGTTCCACTGCCTTCAATTTCTAATGGTTCAGACTTTAAAAATGGCCTCAATTACCTTGATGCCTGCAACCTGGAATAGCAGGCAGTAAAAGTACAACCTTTTGATTCATACCTTCCTCTCCAACTCCAACAACCCCCAACCTCTACTTGGGGAAAAGTCCCTTGACCCTTAAGGAGGCAAAAACAAGCAATATCTTTTCCATTTGAATTATGACTTCTCTATGTGGGCTATTGTCTTACTCCATATTTGAATTTTGCATGAAGACCTCTACTCTAGTTAGTGGGAACTCCCAACTTCCCAAAGCAGTTTATTCCACTCTTGGATAGTTTAAATTATTGGGAAATTTTTCTTTATGTCAGACCTAAATGTTTCTTCTTTGTCATCTTCCAGTCAGTGTTCCTAATTTTGCCTTTCGGAATTGAACAAAATAAACCTATGTCACATAGCAACCCTTCAAAACTTGAAGGCAGCTCTCCTATACCTGCTGTCTTTTTCCCACCAGCTGTACTTCTTGAATTGGACTCTACGATGCTCCTGTGTTGGGTTCCTTCTTCCTTTCATCTCCCCATTCTTTTCAGTTTCCTTTTATGTGTAACATTTCTCCAGTTCCATTATAAATTCATTAAGAATGGAGGTTGTCTTCCCCTTTCTTTAGGATTAGATTATTTAGTTTCAAAATAATTTTTAATCTATACTTCCACAGGCCTTTGTTCAATGTAATTTTTATTGCATTATGATCTGAAAAGAGTGCATTTAATATTTCCACTTTTTTACATTTGTTTGTGAACTTTTTATGTGCTAATCCATGGTTAATTTTTGTGAAGATGACAGACACAGATGAAAAAAAGGTATATTCCTTTCTATTACCATTCAATTTTGTCTAGAGGTCTATTATATCTAACTTTTTCTAAAATTCTATTTATCTCCTTAATTTCTTATTTATTTTATGATTAGATTTATCTAGCTCTGAGAAGGGAAAGTTGAGGTTCCCCACTAATTTAGTTTTACTGTTTTTCCTGTAACTAATTTAACTTTTCCTTTAAGAATACGGATGTTATGTCATTTGGTGCATACATGTTTAGTATTGATATTACTTCATTGTCTTTGATACCTTTTAGCAAGATGTAGTTTTCTTGTTTATCTCTTTTTTTACTTTAGCTAAAGCATTTTAGATTCTGCTCCAACCCCATGTCTTAGCTCTGTTTATATTTATTTAAAGTGTGTTTCCCGTAAATAACATATTGTTGGATTCTCATGTCTAATACGTTCTGTTCTGCTCTCTGTTTCTGATTTATGGATGAGTTGATCCATTCACATTCGCATATGATTACTAGCTAAGCATTTCCCTCCATCCTGTTTTCTCCTACCTCTTTCATTACCCTGTCTCTCCTCAAAAGTCTGCTTTGCTTCCACCTACCTAATTCATTCCTTTATCCATCATATCCATTCCTCTTTTAATCCATTCTACCTTTTATCACATACCCGACATACTTTCTCTTATCCCCTTCTCTTCCTATTTCTCTGCTGGATAAGATACATGTCTATACTTAACTGAGTATGTATGTAGTCAATCCTCAACATTCACATGTTTAACTTTCATTATTTCAAACATTTACATGATTTTCTTAGTAACCTCATTTTCACCTTCACATTGGCAACCACACACATTTGCAGCTATGAGCAGTGGAGAAAAAAATGAGAGATGCAACATGTGCAATTTTGTGGAGTGGCTGGTATCCTATTAGGCATTTCACTGGTCTTGTTTATCGTACCCCTATATAGAGGTCCTTGTGCATTTGTTGCATATTTTCATTATTTACTTTTAAAACTCAAGTTTTGTGTTGCAATTATACCCCCAAAGCATGGTGCAAGTCCTTTGAGCTTAAGGACCTCACCAGTCTAGGTGTTTTCCACCTGAAGCAATTAAAGTGCCAGAAACTTTTATCTTGGTTTTCAGAAAGCAGTCAAGGTAGAAAAGTTTATAGCAGTATAGTATATAGTACAATACCCTGATACAGTGAAAGATAAGATTCAGATTAAAAAATATTTTGGTTTTAAGAATTTTATTTGATGTACAGTATTTATGGTACTGTAGATTTCATGTGCTATAAAAAATGAGTGAAATATTTTTAATTAAGATGTTAGCACAAAAGATCACAGAATTCTAGGGAAATATTAGCAAGAAAAATGTTTTGCATGTTAATTTTATTTCACTTAGTGAGTTTCATGAATTATTTCATGGATACTGTGTTAGAAAAATGCATATCATCAAAATTAATGTTTTGTTATAAAGAATTGTGCACAAAAAGTTTATTTTTGGCAATCTCTAGCAAAATATTACAGTTTTTGGTGGTTATGGTGACCTAATTCTCCTATTTTGCTTTCATCTTATTTTCCAGAAATGTTACCCCTTCAACTATAAAAGTGCATGCTTCTTTTATGTAATTTTCCTCATTCTTCCTCTGCCTTCCCCCTTTTCACAGTGCATTGCTTTTGTTTACCCATCCATTTTTTTATATCATCTCAACATAATTGGACCACTCCTGTGTCCTCTATCTATGTAGAGTCCTTCTAAGTGTCCTAAGAATAAAGTTCTTGTGAGTTACAAGTATCATTTTCCCATGTAGGAATATAAACATTTTAACCTTATTGAGTCCTTTATGATTTCTTTTATGCTTACCTTTTAATGCCTCTTGAGTCTTACATTTGAAAGTCCTTTGTTAATATAATATTCCAACCTCTCTGCCACTTTAATGTTGTATCTCCTAAATCATGTGTGATCCTAAATGTCACTTCATGATCTTTGAATACTTTGTTTTTTGCTGTTTGAAATATTTTCTCTCTGATAGGGAACATTCTGGCTCTAACATTTCCAGGAGTTTTCATTTGGGGATTTCTTTCAGGAGGAGATAAGTGGCTTCTTTCTATTTCTATTTTATCCTTTGTTTCTAGAACATCAAGGCAGTTTTCTTATAATTCTTGAAGTATGATGCCTAGGCTCATCCTTTGATCATTGCATACAGGTAGTCCAGTAATTCTTAAATATTTTCTCCTTGATCTATTTTCCAGATAAGTTTTTTATAAGATAATTCATATTTTCTTCTGGGCTTTTTTGTTCATTCGCTTGATTTTGTTTTATTATTTCTTGATGCCTCATAATCAGCTTCCACTTGCCCAATGCAAATTTTTCAGGAATTATTTTCTTCAGTTCTTTTTCCATTTGACCAATTGTGTTCCTTAAGGTTTTATTTTCTTCATTATTTTTTGCACCTCTTTTACCAAGGAATTGTCTTTTCATATTTTCTTGCATTGATCTCATTTCTTTCCCCAATTTTTCCTCTCCCAGTCTTATTTGATTTTGTAGATAACTTAGCTCTTTCAGGAATCCTTGTTGGGCTTGTGTCCGTTTCATATTTTTCTTTGAGGTTTTGCTTGCAGTTTTTTTTTTTTATATCATGGTCTTCTTCTGATTTTGTGTTTTGATGTTCCCTGTTTCTATGGCAGATCTTTGTGGTCAGATTCTTTTCTTGTTGTTCACTTTTTCCAGGTTGTTTCTTGACTTTGAAGTTGGGCTTTGTGCCTGGGGTGGTATTAGGGTGGACACTATACCAAGCTTCAAGCTTTTTTTACATTGCTATTTTTTAGAGCTAGTTCTAGGGGTTTGCTGGTTTTGGGTGCTTCCAAGGTGGTATGATCAGAAGATAGCTGTGGTTTCTGTGTTCCTGGTCTGCATTCTGGTTTTTACCCAGGAAGGGTCCTGAATCCTTTGCAATCCCAAGTACTACTGCTTCTGAGGGTCCTTGCTCCCTTGGGACCAAAAGCAATATGGTTTCTCACAGGTTCTGCTCCTTTCCACCCTGGAACTGTGACCTGAAAGTGGGTATGAGCAATGGAGTTGCCAACAGTGCCCAGTGCTAGTATTGGGGCCCTCTGTAATCTTTCTGACCAGTTACCATATCCCTTTACCTCTTACTGTCTCTTCAAAAGCTGTTTTCTGAAGCATTTGCTGCTGCTGCTGCTGTAGCTGCCTCTAGAGTCCACTACTAGTATTACCCCATGTGTGCTCCAAGCTAGCTCTTTCCTTAGTGTCATAGACTTCTCCTTCCAACCTCCTAAATTACCTTGGGCTGGGGAAACATCTCACTCTGATGTTTTGCTGAATCTGCCACTCCAGAATTCTATTTGAGGCATTATTTTAAAGTTGTTTGGAGGGGAATGTTGGGAGAGCTTGACTGTAGTTACTTCCTCTACTCTGCCATCTTAGCTCCACCTCCATTCTTTCCTTTTCTTATTTTTATTCCCAGGTTTTAGCACAATGCTGGATGGACATACAGTGTGTACTTCATAAATGTTGATTGAATTGAGTTTAAATTCTCTAGGCTAAACATCCCAAGCTCTTTCAAATGATACTCATATGTCTTTATCTTAAGGCACTTAACTAGTCCAGGTGCCTTCTTCTAGACACTCTAGATGACATATCAAGTGCCTTGAACTAGACACAATATTCCAGATGTGGTGTGAGCAACAAAGAACGCAGTGAAAGTATCACTTCCTCAGTCCAAAATATTCTGCTTCTCCTCATGTACTTTACTTTAGCTTTTTGGCTGCCATATTACACTGTTGACTCATTGAACTTGTAGGTCACTAAAACATTTTTTTCAAGTTAACTGTTTTTTAGCCACACTTTTCCTTTTCCTCTCCTCTGTTCGTTGGGAGTTGATTTTTTGAATACAAATGAAATACATTACATCTATCCTTACTAAATTTTATTTTCTTAAATCAGCCCAATATTCTAGTTTATCATTAGTTTTGGTAATCTGGATAATGTCATCTAATATATTAGCTATCTCTACCAGTTTCATATAACCTGCAAGACTGATAAGCATGCCATCTATACTTTTATTCAACGCTGATTGAAAATTACTTTCTTTGCTCTTCAAAAGCTATCAATGGCACATTTTGAGGCAGAAAAACAAGTCTTTAAATGCTTGCTCACAATTTTCATTTCAATGATTTCAAAATGATGTGAAAGGGTTTATTCCATTTTGCCCCTTTTTGCCTTTCTAATTTTGGTCCTTGACAACCAAATGTTCACAGATGCAATCACCGAGAGGTTTAATGATTGTATAATTACTCAGCCACCTCTAATAGTAGTAAATTTGTGAATGTCATCTCAAATAATTCTTCAGATGAAGTCAGATGAGGAGTGTTAATCTCTTCTCAGGATTTATATTCTTTATTGAGATATTCTGTGATGTATAATTGATATAATATTGTTTGCCTTCTCAATGGGTGGGGGAAGGGCAGGAGGGAGAGAGAGAATTTGGAACTAAAAATCTAAAAAAATATTTAAAATAATTTGAATTTTTTTTAAAACAAGAGATACTCTGTGATCCATGTACTCAACCAAGGTTCTGCTGAATTGGGACTTGTCCACTGACAGCTTCAGACCAACAGCTTTGTTTTCCTCTGTCCAAACTGACAAACTTATCCAGATACAGTAACACTTCCAAGTAGTTCATGTTATCAAGCAGTCTTTTGGTGAGCTACCAAAAAGTAGTGGGATAGACTTGACTGCTGACCACCAAGATGGCAAAGTATCAGGAATAATTACAGCTGAGCTCTCCCCAACTACTCTGCAAAGACCTAAAATAAAAAGGCACCAGATCGAGTTGTATACATCATCATGGTGCACACAGAGAAGACTATAAAAGCAAAAAGAAAGGGGTAAGGGGAGTAGGCAACACTAGAACCTTATTTTTATCTGAATTGGTGAAGGGAGGGAAGAATACACAAATAGCTGCGTGCAGAAATACATTTTATTTAATAGGGAAAAAGAAGGAAAAAGAGAGGGCATATAAGGGGGAGGGTAGGTAAAGAGAGAGCATAGTTCTAAGCAAAATAAACTAACTATTTAGGATAGATTCCAAAGAGAGTTTTATAAGTGAGAAATGAAGGACAGAAGCCTGTTATTGGACTTTGAGTGAGCAAAAGATAAGAGAGACAGTGGAAGCATATTGTACCAGATCTAGAGCACTGGTGCTCAGCACACTTCTATGTAAAAAGGAAATGGTAAGTGAAGATAAGAAGTATAAGAGAATAAAAATGGAAGGAAATATATGATTCATGATCATCACTGTGAATGTAAATGGGATTAACTCACCCATAAAACAGAAAGGGATAGAAGATTGAATTAAAACAGATTCCAACAAGATGGTATTTGCAAAGAATCATTTGAAACAAAGATTCACACAGAGTTAAAATAGGAAATGAAATAAAATTTATTATGTTTTAGCTGAAGCAAAAAGTCTTGTGGCCCAGAAATCTCTTGTGACATGCATTAAAATGGTAGAATCCCACAGGACAAATGATGGACTCCTTTTCCTTACCTTTCTCTACCATGGAGGCTTGATTACATTCACTGTACAACTCCAACACTGAAAACTACTGTTTGTTCATCAGACAGTCCAGTATATCTTGTGTTCAAGCATATTGTTACTGATTTACATTAGTTCTTTCTCAAAATCTAGTATCCACACATATCCAGATTTTCCCATTCTTCTGTTTCTACAGCCATGGGAAAGATATGGGGATTCTAGAACTTCATGGCATCATTGAATAAGATCGAGGTCCTGTAGTTCTCCATCCCTCATAAGACAACTTTTAGAGACAGTTATCCTCCAAATACGGGATTCTTAAGTGAAATTCTGTGTGCTACTCTTTTGGTACAGCCTGCATCCCAAAGTGAAAATAAACCAATTCTCAAGCCAAATTTCCTTTTTAGATGATCTTCATATTCCTTAGACATTCCCAATGTTCCTAAATCAAACTTCTCTGCACCTCCTTGAGCTGGAAGTTTGGTTTACTGCTTTGATTCTCTTATGACCAGAATGTCTTCTCTCTGCTAAACTCCAGCTTGGTGTCTGTGATCCTCTGCTAGTATTTTGAATAAACTGAACTTGATTCTAATCAGCCCTGAGACTCCTGAAATGAACATAACTAGGTCATTTTGATATTTAGGAGTTGCCTAGGAAACTCCATATTCACAACTTTCCTCATCTCCTGAGCCCATTTCTCCATCTCCTCCTTTTCCTTCCCAAGAATCCATTGCCTTCACTTACTTTCCCATCAGAATTCCATATTTATAAATTGACCTTTTCTTCCTCTTCACTCTAAATTCCCATTACCTCAGAATAGTGAATTTCACCTAAGTGCTGAGGAAGAAAATTTTTACTATAGTTAGATAATTGCTACATGTTCTTCCAGTAAAGATTGATGTGACAAGGATGAAATTCTTTGGAGTTTACAGTGGCCCATGTTAATAACACTGTTTTCTGATGTCTATCCAGTGACCTTTAGATTCTAGCATTTCTTGTATTTTTTTTTATTTTTATGGCAATTATTCACATTAAGATGTATGTTACTTATAGGGACATTTGCATTTTTAAAACAGTAGATCTTAAAAGAATCTCTTAACTAGTAGAGATGATTTTTTTTTTTCCAGAAGGCGAGACTGTTCACAGCTCCTTGCCTATTTAGGGCCACAGGCAGATTTCCTGCCCTAACGCACCAAGAACAGAAGTTTGTAACTTGATCCCTTCTGAAAGGCTGCAGATTTCTGAACTAGAATCTCTTATCTTACCCCCCTGTTAGAACTTCTTCTGCTTTTTTTGCGTATTATTAACCTCCATATTCTAATTTTGGTTAAGCTCTATTCTAGTCATGCTTTGTCATGTGATTTTTCCATTGCTTAGACCATAGCACCACACTCTTCAGCAAGCCCTCTTTGTTCAAGGATGCCTTAAGATTATTCTTACTGAGATATAAAATGGTGACTTAAAAAAATTCTTCTCCTTGTCAAAGCTCTTTTCTCACCTCTTCCCACCCCTCAAACCCAAATCCACCACAAAGCTATCTTGGTTTATAACATTTTTAGTTAACGATGGTCTTATATATCCTGCCTTTAGTTTGTTCATCACGGTTTTTCAAATAATAATTGGCTGTTAGAGTTTTTAAGATGCATGAACACGCCTTCTAAATTTGATTTGTATTTGTCTTTTGCAGCACCATGTATTCATACATATTTATTAAATGATACCTAATAATAGTGATGAGAGATTAAAGGATACAGGACATAAGCAGATACACACAAAGTAAAAATAACAATTAAGTGTATATGGGAGCATGGTGCTATTTAGGTGACACAGAAATTAGGTGTTATGATTATAGAAAAAGAATAGATATAACTCTAGGCCTCAAGGAGATTATAGTCTAAAATGGATCACACATTGAATACAGGAAAGAGGAAGAGAATAGGAATTTTTTGTATTTTAATTTATGTTTATAATATTTACTTATAGTAATTTGTATTTTAAACTTTGTATTTTAAATTTTTTTTTTTTGCTATTTTCCATAGTTCCATTGATGTGTATTGCATTTTTAGTGTCTTTAGGATTAGGGAACCAAGTGGAAGGAGAAAAAAAGTCAACAAAAGACAGAGGAGGGAATTTAGGAATGGAGAAATAAAACTTTGGGAACAATTAATGACAAGGGAAGAAGCAAGGAAAAATAATTTATTTGTTGGAACAATTTCCATGAATGATCCTTTAGAATTACGTTAGAGCTGAAGGCATCTTAAAGATTATCCAACCTTTTGCTTTTGTAGACAACAAAAATGAAGTCCAGAAAGGTGAAGAGATTTTTCCATCACCGTACCCTTAAGGCAAATCCAGGACAATAATAATGAAAAGAACCACAACACCTCATATCGATATAGTGCCTACCACATGGCAGGAAGTATGCTAAGCATTTCACAGACGTCTCTCTTGATCCTCACAACAACCCTGGGAGGTAGGTGCTATAATTATCCCCATTTTACAGATGAGGAAACTAAGGCAGGCAGCGGTTAAGTGACTTGCCCAGGGTCACACAACTAGTAGTTGTCTGAGGCTGGATCTGAATTGAGGTCTTTCTGCCTTCAGACCCAGCGCTCTATCCATTATGGCACTAAGGTTTCCTATATTCCACCTTTCTGCTGTATGTAAGAGGCATACCAGCTAGGTCTATTAAAATGTCTTTTCCCCTTATGTAGAAACAACTGGCAATGGATCCCATATGCAGAATCCCCAGGGATCTGAGAAGCCATTCTAAAGTCTGAGAAAGGTTGAGAAGTAGAAAGGGGAGCCCCAACAAAGATATGTATGGTTCCCTCGTGCTGTAAGGCCTTTTTAAAAGCCAAATGCTTGATGAGAAACCGTAGGGAAAATAAGCTTCATCCTATGCTGCTAAAATTTTCATTTGTTTAGTCCCAAAGAAGTAACTAAAACCTTCGTATTAACCAAATTTTTGGTTAATTGCAGGATACATGAAGCCTTTCTGTAGGGAAATGGTAATATTCTGTGGAAAAGAAAGAAGAGTGAATCAAGGTAGATTTGTTGTTATGGTTAAGTCCTTTTTTTCTTAAACTCACTTTTATTTAATCTTTTCCTTTTAAGTATTTTTCTGTGATTTCTTTGAAAGCACTTTTTCTAAAGATATGAATGATAGATCTCGATAAATAAAACAACCTTTCAAATACCTATGCAGATGGAACATGGGTAACATGAATAAATTAAATTCACAGATGTTTTCTAAACCTCATTTTTGCCAATAATTTCAAATCTCCCATCACAAATCAGAACCTGTTAGCAATTAGCCAATTGATTTATCTGAATTTTAGTTTATTTCTTTATCCTCTCATAGAATTAGAGAAATGCCTAAGGAAAAGAAGGAAGAATAGGCTGGAAAATTCACAAACTGGATAATAAGCCATTAAATAATTGAGGATTGACAGTTTACTTTTTTCACAATTGAATGTAATAAACCCATTATAAACAGTCCTTGGACTTTTTAAAAATTCCTTAAAGGAGTATAGCTTACTGTATTGTTGCAAATAGTAAAATTCTGAAAAAATGAGTAGTTAACAATTGTTGGGATAAATTACATCTGTGAATAGGAATAAAGAAGTACACCTACATTTTCTAAGAAGAAGTATTTTTTAAAAGGAAACAATTTCCATTTATCCATAACTTGTTTCCATGCTTAGTCTAAAATACGAAAGAACTCATTAATAAGACTTGACCTAAATCTGCTCCTGCCTAGTGTGGGCTACTGTGAAATAAAATCACAAGTGACACAGATCAGTCAGAGAAGATATATCTTGACTAAAAATAATAATTACATGGAGGGAAAACAGGGAAACTTTTGAATAATTATCTTTATTAGTGTACTTTAAAAGGTACATTATAATCCTGAGCTACTGCATTTGTACATTTATCATCATTTGCTGTTTGAAGTTTACACTTACTGTATTCCAAATTATCTTGAGTGTCTTCTTGACCAAATTAGGAACAGAAATATTTTAAAATATTTTCTTATTCCTGCAGTATCTACCTAATTTACTACAACTCCCATTACTTAAAAACTATTAGCTTATAAAGAGCTCAGGACATTCTCTCTCAATTTTGCAAAAAAATTGTTTTCAAAATTGCAAAGATGGGCAGTGTGAGAGCTGGTCCCTTAACCCTTATGAATTCTTAGAAAACTAAGTTGCTTCTTGTGGCTTATTCCACCTTAAATAAAGTGGGTATTTAATTGACCAGCTATATTAGGATGGAGTGGTAAGACAACTGTATACTCATCCTTTTAGCTAGCACAAAATGTCAATAACTCCCTTTCCATATGACCAATATAGAATGGCCCCAAAAAGGAAATTTTGCCACAATCAAATGACAAGAAGCAAACCAATGCAGCCCTACTTCTTTTTCTACAAGATAGCTATGTATTACAAAACATTATATGAAACACTTTCCCCAGACTGGGTAAAGGAACTCCTACAAATTATTAAAATTAAGTCCATGAATCTAGATCAGGGCTTTTTTAGGACAGACAAAATCAGAAAAAAACAACTTCTAGGATCCTTGAGAAGAGACATTTATCTAACATTTTCTCCCATAGTGGACAAATGATTATTTTATCATTCTATTTCAATGCTACCAAAATATTATTTCTTTCTACCTGAAAAATAAACATACAGTGTTTGCAAATGTTTTCCTTCTAGTAATAGTGTCACAGTATTCGAAAGTAGATTCAAACATTGTGTTTTGAATAAGGTCACTATGATCTTCTGTAAAAGTTACAGTAAGTTCAGGCAGAATGCTTATTGCTTAGATCTTAAAGCAAGCCACTTTGATACAGCGGTAATTAAAATCTAAGTACGATTATGAGGTTATTTTAGAAACACTGATTAACACTTCTTGCTCTTAAACACTTAGATCATAAAGTAATGCAACAAAAAAATTTTGAAAATAATGAAAAGGAGATGTAAAACCTAAACTGTGAGTGAAAAATTTTAAAGTACCTTATAAGATAGGTAAATAAACATGTAAACATAGCTTTATTATTCAGAGCTTGGAAATCTAGCAGCAAAACAAACTCTTTGCATATAATGCAGTGCAATGGATATTTACTTTTTAAAAGGACCCTCCCCCCAACTTGGAACTACTGTACCTAGGATGGAATCCATCAAGGAAAGTTATTTTTAAATGTCCACTTGTTTTATCCAGAACTGCTAAAGATTCTCACCTCCAGTAATCTTATCATTAGAAGCAAGCTTATGCAAAACTGTGTTCTGGATAACTGACTTTTATGGCTCCCCAGTAACAAGCTCGGATAAGGCAGATCAAGCCTAAAAGATAAGCAATTGCCCAAGAAACATAGGTTGCATGAAATCGCCTGGCAAAATCTTGTGTACCAACCTAAAATGAAAAGAAAAACAAAATAACTTAGAGTTAGAAAATTTGAAGAAATAGTCCCTTAAATGATGAAAAATTGCATATTACTACTTAGAAAACTTTCACATCCTTACTTAGTATCTAAAAATATATCAACAGATACAAAAAATAACCATCCCCAAACAATATTTACTTCACATGAGGGTAAAATATAGTCAACCTAATGGAGATGTTCTCAGATTTTTATTCATTTATAAAAATATCTGCTAGTAACTAGCTTTATAAAATTTTTAGACACAGATAAATTCTAAAAACCATCTAGTCTGTCTGACCAGAGGGGGTATAGATGAATAATACCAAACTGAGTGAATTGTCCTTGAGAGAGAGAGGATAATAAAAGTTAAACGGTTGCAAAAGGACTAATTTACTTCAGGTCTTTGAGCCTACTCAGCTGTGTTCTTTTTCTCAGAACAAATCCTCCCCACCATGATGTGGGATCTTTCTCTCTTAGCATACATTAAGAAGAAAGAAAATTATTTTCTGCACTCCATACCAATAGTCATCGTTTCTCAATAGGAATGAGTCATAGGACAGTGGCAAAGTTAGTCCTAGCAAGACGTGGAAGCCAACTGACTTCTATTAGTTCCACAGCAAAATTGATGAGGCAATAGGTAGGTCCAAGAACTCAGAATTGGAGATGACTTTAGAGGTCATCTAGTCCAGCTCCTCGTTTTACAAATGAAGAAACTGAGGTCCAGGAAGTGAATCGAATTGCTAAGGTCAGACAAGTAGTTAAGGACAAATTTAAACCCAGATTTCTAAGACCAGAACTCTTTTGGCAATACAGCTACGACTATGTTGTAGAGCTAAAAACAAAGAATTTTATTAATCTCACCATTAATATAACACTTACAGTTAGTCCAACTCCAATGAAAATACATATCATTCCAATGGTAATATATGCACAGCAACGTCTTCTCGGAAGTGCACTACCCACTGAGGAACTGTGTGCACATAACAACAAAAGATATTCAACATCTAGGTTAAAATTCTTTTTAATCTGTTTTCTTTCATATATACCTTTCATCTACATATCCGTGTATCCAACCCAATAAACACTTATCAGGTGCCTACTTTGTGTAAGGCACCAAGTAGTCAGCATAGAAACAAAGGGGGAAAACATCAAGAAACTTAATTGGGAGAATACAACATGTAATTAGGTAAGCATATATATGGTCATTTGAGGAAATAGTAGAGAGTATTAATTACTAACTGGATAAATTTATAAAGACCTTGTTCCCTAGACTAAAGAAATATGCACTACCACTCACAAATATGCACTACCACGCACAGTTAAAGGACAACTGTAAACTTTGTTTGGAGAAACAAAGAAGGTTTGGTATTTTCTTTGAATGCTCTCTGGTACTGGATATAGGTTCAGGCACAGGGGCACCAGTGGTACCTGGTGACTAAATACAGAATATTAGAACTGGAAGAGAACACTAAAGCCATGTAATCTAACCTGTACCTGAAAAACATACATACACACACACACACACACACACACACACACACACACACCACCTCTTCAATGTAAAGACCTAGTTATCACGCAACCTTTGTTTTAAGACCTTCACTGAAGGTGGTGGGGAGGGATTGTGCTGCAACCCCAAACCTTGCAAGGAATCCCAACTGCACTCTTGGATGACTCTAATTATGAAGAATTTTGTTCTTTTTGTAGATTCAGACTTAAATTTGCCGGTGGGTTCAAATCCCACCTCTATCTTTCTGTGATTGTGAGCACGTTACTTAACCTCTCCCTACCTACTAACTCACAGACAGTTGTACCTATGGAAGTCAAGGGAGAGGACTTGAGAAAAGGAGATTTGATTTAGCAATTAGGTCACTTCTCACCCTGGAGAAAGAAATTTCAATCGGAGATAATGGAACTCAGAATCTAGGGCTTCTACCAAGAATGACTTATAAGAGAATAGAGAGTGAATAAACACATGAACAATTTTGACAGCGAGAGGAAGAAATATAGGAGAATAACTAGAATGGACAAGGTTAAGCTAGGATTTCTCACAAGACAGAACTTGACAAGTTAAGAAAAAAGAGACAAAATAAAGAGGAAGGGAAATTGCAGAGAAAAGATATCAAAGAGCAGCTGTTTTGTAATGTGAACTTCTTAAATATTTTTTAATATTTTATGGAACCAATGCAGTATTGGACTATTGTATTCCTCTATTTCACCAGGTGACTGGTTAATTTCCTTTTTCAATCATGCACATATGGACAACATATTTCATATCTACTTACTGAGCACAAGTCTCACTGGCAATGAGCCAAATTTGGTGCTCGTACATTGTGCATTTTTCCATTACTTTTGGGTTTCACCTGTAATTGGGATTCAACTGCAGTTTTGGCTAGGATATTAATGGAAGAAGATGGGCTTTTTCAGCATTTTCACTTTTCAGTGAAATCCCTAGAAACTGGAACACTGGCTTAAAGCTTAAAGCTAACATTTGGGCTAGAGATGGAATTATACCTCCCAGAAGATAACGGGAGGGACATGCAGACAACAGAAGTCTTGAGGACAGAGAGCTTTGCATTCTCTTCTTGAAACACCAAGACTGGAGAAGTTTTGTGACATGGCAAATAGATACTCAGTGCTTCAATAATCTCTGACTTGAACTTTGAACTTGACACTATATTTGACTGTCTTGTAAAGGGGCAGGAAAAGCACGAAGCTGTAGTTTCTAGTGAATGAATATAGTTTCTAATGAGGATATAAAGACAACGCTCTGTGTGTGTATGTATGTATGTATGTGTGTGCATATATATGTATGTATACATATGTATACATACATATACATGTATAAAAAACACATTTTTTGAAGTCTCAAGACCACATATCAGCAAGCTACACTACAAAAATATATTTGAAAAATTGACAATTCAGAAACAAAATGTTTTCTTAATGTAATCAGATCTCTGATTTTTAAATAATTGCAAGTCAGTAACTCCAACCTAGGACATAATTATTACTGCTTAATATTTTCCCAAAGAATTACTATCTGCCATATTTTCATGAGACAGAAGTTCAGTATCAGGTCTCAGCCTGCCAAGTGCACATCCTTTTAAAATAAGGCACCAATCATATTGCAAAGCTGCCTCAACTTGGCAATTCTAGGAGATGACTGAGGGCTTTTCATATGAAAAAATGTTTAAGTCCTTGTCTGGTTACTACAGAGGTTTTAAGCTGAGAATACCTTTATGCTTCTAAATTGTTTGGTTGTTTTATTTTGGGGGCAGGAGGGGGAAATCTGTTCTTGTATATCAGGGCTTAAGTGTTTTTATTCTGAATTATAAATCATAGACAAGGTGATGACAAACTGGGTGCTACTTTTTAAAAATGTTTTATTGTTGCCTTTTTCTATCACTGTCAGTTTCCATAAGCTCCCCCTCAAATCCTCACCTAAACCACCCTCCCCAAATCTCCCCCTTATAACGAGACAGTTGAGCAAAACAAGTTATTATAGCACCTCTATCTGATAACATATACAACATTATAAAATAAATCTTTCAATATAACATTAGACACATTTTTGGGTGGCAAGAACTCTAGCACATATTCAAATAAATTAATTCTTCTGTCATTACTGGATCATATCTCTACTCCTGGCTTAAGATCAGTGGCCTGAACTCTTCTTCTATTGGTTGGCAGTTTACTCCAATAACAATATTGACTGCATTTCTGTTGACTTTCACTCAAATGTTTTTCTGTTTTCCTCTCTTATATATACGTATAATATAGATATATGATGTATTATGTATATATTATATTATGTACATATGATATATTGTCATGTATATTGTTATGTATACATTATATCATATCATATTATATATCATATATATCTTATATATATAAAGTGAAGAGTGAAATGAAGAAAAGAAAAAGAAAAAGAAGACAGATATATATACACAGCTCTTTCCTCCTCTTCCTTTTCAGCTTAAATCCCTTTTAAAAAATTAAACCTGTATTATTCCATGTAAATACATCTTTAACTTCCCTTGTTAGGTGAACTCTATCCCTGACTGAGAGTCCATCACGACTATATTTTAAGCCTTAGTCCACAAATCCCAATCTCTAATTTGCTGTTGGGTTGAACTAATCATCTCTGTTTTGATTGTTCTTAGATAAGTATCAGTGAGAGCAACTGCACAATGTGGGGTCCTATAAGAAGTCAAAGAGACTGAGGAATCAACATGTGATTCAAGGACTGAAACTTCATTCTTCTACTCTTCAGACAATGGCAAAAGTGGTAACTATGCAATAGAGTACTATAGCTGACGATAACTGATCCCATGCTAGGCATGAGAAAAAGTGGTTGGCACTATGTAGGCTCTCCATGTATTTTAGCTACACTCAATGATACTGATATCTAACTTGATGATATGTGTCTCTATGGGAAGGAAGGAAGACAAGATGGGAACAGGGAGAGGATCATCTATTCTTTGGCCGTAATAGTACTACATAATAGTATTTATATATTATATTTAGGTAAGGAGAATTCTTGAACTGATACAAAATAGATTTTGGTGGCCCAATATGGCAGCAAATATGTATAAGTGTGAGATACGCTTAACGTATTTAAAGGAAAGGGCTATCAACTAGTTTTGTTTATATGGAAAGTATGCCAGTTAGTCACTAAACATTTATTAAACAACTACTGTGTTCCAGGTACTTTGCTAAGAACAGGACACAAACACACACAAACAAAAGACAGTCTCTGCCCTCAAGTAGGTTACAATCTAATGGAGTAAGACAAAACACAAAAGGAAGCTGAATACAAAGGAAGGGAGTCAAGGGATCAATACAGGGGCATGGTGGAGAAGTCAGCCAGAGAAGTCCTAGGGTTGTGCAGCCATGTAAAGGATGAGATGTCTGAGCTGAACTCTCTCCTTAAACAGAGGTTCAGAATTCACGGCCCCATCCTCCAATTAGAAAGGTCAGAGTAGAGGTGGTGGAGAACCAAGGCTGATCCTATAGGATGATGAGGTTATCCCAATAATAAGCTTCCTCAGGGCATGATGGAGAAGTCAAGTACTAGCAAGTCTTTAGAGATTATGTGTACAGACTTTTAACTCTGAAAGAGATAGGAAAAATGTGAGCAACATCTTAGTAGAGAAAAATCATCTTACCTAATAGGCAGATGCCTGCTGAAGGGGTGGAGGAAACTAAAGTACTATAAGGTCTTTCCTCTTCGGGGGCTCACGTACCAGTGTCAACTCTGACCAAAGTTGAAACTTGAGAGGAAGTTACCCAAAGTGACATTGGTTTCAACAAGAATAAAAAAAGATTAGAAGTGTACTTTACAATCCTCAAGGAGGCCTAAAGGATTTTAACCATTTATTACTGAACCTGCTGAAGATTCAGAAGCTTGAGCAGAAGGTTTAGAAGTGTCAACAAGCATTTCTCATGCTTGCATATAAAGTTACTAGGAAAGATGATACAGGCTTTACTGCCTAACTTCTGATGCTAGAGTGAAGGTTTACTATAGATTTGTCCTTTGGAATCTAGGAAGAGAAAGATGAGAAAATTTACAACCAAGACTTCCTAAGCTTGCAGGTCAGCTAAAGAAAGTTCACTGTCTGTCCCTCTATTCAGATTCCCTTCAGTGGAACAAAAAATGATATGTTTTAATTCTGTCTGGAACTAACCTACTAAGTGATAGAGTACAGCTAAGATATCTTGGTGTCTTAAGTCAGTTAGTGTCTTATACCAATTATCATCTCATACAAATTAATTTAGATATTGGACAAATTTCCAGGCTACAAAATAGTACAGAAGAAATAGTCAGGGCTCAACTACAACAATATTGTTGAAGACAAGAAAATTAATTGGATTCCCTGGTAATCAGAGGGAGAGAACAATGCCAATTCAACCTAGCAGACTTTAAGAAGTACTTGTCCACTGGCAGATGACTGGTTGTTAGGGCTAGATTAGAGTTCATATGGAGGGCATCTGACAAAAATGTAAATGAAGGGAAAATTACATTTGTGTATTCTCCTGAGGGTCAATTAGAAACCCTATAAAGACTTTCAGTGCCAAGATGGCACAGTGAGGAAAGAATCTTCTGAAGCCCTCCCAAATTCCCTTCCAAATAACTAGAAAACAGCCTCAGAATTGGTTTAGGAGCAGGAAAGCAGCTTACCAGCCCATCAGAAAAGTCTGTCTTACTAGGATCGGAGGGGAGCTGGATCTAAGAGCAGCAGCCTCACAGCAGGGGGACTGCAGCAAGGCTCCAAGCCAGGGGCAACGAACTAATGTGGCTCCACCCTCCTGCAAACCAGCAGCCCCTTATGCAGATGAGTAGTCTGTGCAGCACACTGAAGAAAATAATTCTTTAAAATTAGAATTGAACACATGGAAACTAATGACTCTATGAGACATCAAGATATGACAAGACAAAATCAAAAAAGTAAAAAAGAAAATAGAAGAAAATATGGAATTTCTCATTGGAAAAAACAGCTGACCTAGAAAATAGAGCCAGGAGAGATAATACAAGAATTAGTGGACTATCTGAAAGCCATGGTAAAAAAAATAAACAAACAAACCTGGACCAAATTTTCAAGAAGTTATCTGATATATTAGAACCAGAGGGCAAAATAGAAATTGAAAGAATCCATTGACCACTACCTGAAAGAAATCCCAAAATGAAAACTCCTAGAACATCATAATCAACTTTCAGGGCTCAGATATCAAGGAGAAAGTATTGTAAGCAGCCAAAAAGAAACAATTCAAATATTGTGGAGTTACAGTCAGGACTATACAGGATTTGGCAGCTTACATATTAAAGAACTGGAAGCCTTGTAATACTATATACCAGAAAGCAAAGGAGTTAGGATTACAACCAAGAATTGCCCAGCAAAATTGAAAATAATCTTTCAGGAGAAAAAAATGGACACTTAGTGAAAGAGGACTTTTAAGCATTTCTAATAGAAAGATCAGAGCTGAATAAAAAAAATTTGACCTCGAAATACAAGACTCAAGGGAAACATAACAAGATAAAAAAAGAAACAAGAGAAAGCATAAGAAATTAAATAATGCTAAACTATTCATATTTCTGTATAACAAGTTAATATTTGTAACTCTTAACAACTTTATTGCTGTAACAAGTAATTAGAAGGAGTTTATGTAGACAGAGGGTGACTTTCATGGGATAATACCCCAAAAACAAAAAAAAGGAGTGAAAAAGAAAATTTCACTGGAAGGAGGGGGGAGATTAAATGAGGTAAATTATCTTTCATAAAGGAGACATTAAAGAGCTATTGTAATGGAGAAGAAGATGTGAAGGGAGTGGCAGGCAAAGGCTTAAATACTACTCTCATCAAAATTGTCTCAAAGAGGGAATAACATACATTCTCAGTTGGATGTAGAAATCTATCTTATCATCTAAGGAATTAAAAAGCAACGGCAATAATAAAAGGGGGAAAAGGTGACTGATAAAAGAGAAGGTATCCTGGGGAAGGCAGTGATCAGAAGTAAAACACTTGTGAGGAAGGAAAGGGTAAGGGGATAAGAGAGAGAGAGGGACAAAAAAGCAAAAAATAGTATGGAGGGAAACATACCATTAATTATCATAACCATAAATGTGAATAGGATGAACTCACCCATAAAATAGATGGGGATAACAGCATCCTACAAAGTTATGTTGTTTATAAGAAACACATTTGAAGCAGAGAGGTAAAAAGGCTGGAGCAGAATCTATTTTTTTTCAGTTGAAGAAAATGGGTAGCAATCACGATCCCAAACAAAGCAAAAGCAAAAATTAGATCTAATTAAAAGAGACAAGAAAGGAAACTATACTTTGCTCGAAGGTACCACAGATAATGAAATCATATCAATATTAAACATATATAAACCAAATCATAGAATCTAAATTTTTGAAAGAGTTGAATGAATAACAGGTAGAAATAGATAATAAAATTATACTAATAGGTAATCTCAACTTTCTCCTCTCAGAACTAGATAAATCTAACCAAAAACATAAGCAAGAAAGAAGTAAAAGAGGTGAATAAAATTCTGGAAAAGATAGACATGATAGATCTCTGGAGAAAATTGAATGGGAATAGAAAGAAATATACCTTTTCCTCAGCAGTATGTGGCACATGCACAAAAAGTGACCATGTATTAGTACATAAAAACCCCACAACCAAATGCAGAAAAGCAGAAATGATAAATGCATCCTTTTCAGGCCATAATGTAATAAAAATTACATTCAATAATGAACAATGGAAAAAAAGATAAAAAATTAATTGAAAATTAAATTATCACAAAAAAACAAGTGGGTCAAAGAACAATCATAGAAATAATTGGTAATTTCATTAAAGAAAATGAAAACAATCAGACAACACACAAATTTATGAGATGCAGCCAAAACAGTACTTACTTAGGGGAAAATTTATATCTATAGTTGCTTACATCAGTAAAACAGAGAAAAAGCAGATCCAAGAATTGAGAATGTAACTAAAAACACTAGAAAAAGAACAAATTAAAAATCCCTAATTAAACACTAAATTGGAAATCCTGAAAATTAAAGGCAAGATTAATAAAATTGAAAGTAAGAAAACCATTTAACTAATAAAGCTAGATGATGATTTTATTTAAAAAATAGATAAACTATTGGTTAATTTGATTTTTAAAAAAAGGAAAGTAATAAAAATTACCAGTATCAAAAGTGAGAAAGGTAAATTCTCCAATGAAGAAGAAATTAAGACAATTTTAGGGGCTAATTTTCCTAATTATATGCCAATAAATTTGGCAATCTAAATGAAATGGATTAATCATTTACCAAAATAATTTACCCAGATTAACAGAAGAAGAAATAAAATACATAAATAACCCAATCTTAGGAAAAGAAATTGAACAAGCCATAAATGAACTTACTAAGAAAAAATCCCCCAGACCAGATAGATTCACAAGCAAATTCTACCAAATATTTAAAGAACAATTAATCCCAATATGATGTAAATTCTTTGAAAAAATAGGCAAATTCTTTTTATGACACAAATATGGTGCTGATACCCAAATCAGGGAGAGCCAAAACAGAGAAAGAAAATTACAGATCAATTTCCTTAATGAATATTGATGCAAAATTTTTAAATAAAATACTAGCAAAGAGATTATAGCAAAGATCATACATTATAACAAGGTAGGATTTTATGCCAGGAATGCAGGACTTGTTCAATGTTAGGGAAACTATAAGCATAATTGACTATCTCAATAACAAAACCAGTAGAACTCATATGATTATCTCAATAGATGCAGAAAAAGCCTTTGACAAAATATAGCACCCATTCCTGTCAAAAACACTAGAGAGCATAGGAATAAATGAAGCTTACTTTAAAATGATAAGCAATATTTATCTAAAACCATCAGTAAGTATTATCAACAATGGAGAAAAGCTTCCCACAACAATCAAGGTGAAGTAAGAGGGCCCATTATCACCCCTGTTATTTAATATTGTATTAGAAGTACTAGCAATAATAGAAGAAAAAGGAATAAAAGGAATTAGAATAGGCAATGAGGAAGCAAAACAATCACTCTTTGCAGAAGATATGTTATATTTAGAAAATCCCAGAGATTCAACTAAAAATGTTCTTGAAATTATCAACAACTTTAACAAGGTTGAAAGATCCAGCTTCTTAAGGTACTTGGGAATGGGTAGCTGTAAATGCTGAGTCAATCTTAGTGACATTTGAAAGATTATTTAAAGTGCGGAAGGTGCCAGGAGATAGCAAAAGGACAAATGTTGCCTCAGTTTTAAAAAATGGAAATAATGTAGTCTAAAAACCATAAGCCAGGGAACTTGTCTTTTATTCCTGGAAAAGTCATTAAAGTGCTCTAGAAAGTAAAACAGTGATTACAAAGAGCCAACATGGTTTTATTACATAAGCAGCTAAGCAGCACAGTGGCCTGTTGTCAAAAAGTTCTGAGTTCAAATTCAACCTCAGTCACTTACTATGTAAATACTTATTCCGTCCCATGAAGGACAGACAAGTCATGTGAGATCTCATTTCTTTTTTTGACAGGATTAGTAAATTAATAGGTAATGATTATGCTATGGATAGAGTGTATCAAATATTATCAAGGTTTCTGATAAATTATCTCATACTAGAGAAGATGAAGAGATGTAGATTAAACAAGAAAATAACAATATTGATTCAGAACTGGCTAGACAACTGAACTCAGAGAGTAAGTTTTTAATGGTTCAATGTCAGTCAACTTGGTAAGAGCTCTCCAGTGAAGTACCTCAGAGACTCTGTGCTTCTTATCGTTTTTATTGGTGATTTTAAAAAAGTCACAATGTCATGCTTATTGAATTTACAGAAAACAAAAAGCTGTGAGAGCTACACAAAGCATGATAGGATCCAAAAGAATCTCAACAAGCTAAAACACTGGGCTTAATCTAAGAGTCAGCTAGGGGGTGCAGTGGACAGAGCTTTAAGCCTGGAGTCTGGAAGATTGATCTTGGACACTTATTAGCTATGTAACCCTGGGCAAAATCTCTATTACATGGAAGCTTGACAGTATTATGTCCTCATTAGACCTCTTCTGGAATATTGTGTGTAGAACTGAGAACTGCAGTTCGAGGACATTAATAAGCTGAAGAGTGACCTAAAGAAGGGAATCAAGATGGTTAAGGACCTGGCATTCACATCATGCTGATTAGCTGAAAGTACAAGTCATGTTTAGTCTAGAGAAGAGAAGGCTCCATGGGAACATGATCCTTATTTTAAAGTATTTGAAGGATTGTCATGTGAAGAAAGAGGCTAGGCCTGGAATCAGGAAGGCCTCAGATGCTTACTAGCTGTGTGACCCTGTTTGCCTTAATCCACTGGAGAAGGAAGTAGCAAACCACATAAGTATCTTTGCCAAGAAAAGCCCATGGACCCCATAGTGTCCATGGGGTCATGAAGAGTTCTACATAAGTGAACTACAACATGTGGAAAAGTTATTAGACTTGTTCCATTGGGCCTCAGAGTTCAGAACTAGGAGCAAAAAGTGGAAGTTATGAAGAAACAAATTTGAGCCCAAAGTTATGAAAAACTTCCTAAAATTCAGAACCATCCCAAAGTAGAATGGGCTGCTTCAAGGAGGGATGGAGCTGTCTCTTTGAAGAACTTAAAAGTAGAGGTTAGAGGATCATTTGTCAGGTACATTATTATGGGGATTCCTCTAGACTGGATGGGTGCTGAGGTTCCTTCCAAGGAATCAAAGTCTTCTCCTCCCACAACCTTTTAAAAATATTAAGAAAGCATTTTAAATTATCCTAGTCTGAAGCCTTTGGATAAATTTTTAAGAGAAATCCTTAATAACCTATATCAATTTCTGAAATGATGTCCTGCTCTCCTCTCTTTAAGTAATTTTGGAAACACGTCTCCTTTGAAGCAGTGAGGGCTTGTGACCCGTTGAGACCAAGACCAAGGGGACCCTTGATTGATCCACATAAGAGGAGTAGACTCTGAAGGGAATAAGAATAATCATCCACCAAAAAAAAAGAAAGAAAGAAAAGGAAAGAAAAGAAAGGAAAAGAAAAGAAAAGAAAAGAAATGAGTATTTAATTACTTTAGGTCACCTGTGACCAGCTGTCCAGGAAGAACTCATGAAGGGATTAGTCATAGAGGAACTGAGTGATTTTAAGAAAATGATTTTTTAAGGGCATGACCAAAAGATTAAGTGATTATTTTTCTGTTCAAGAAGAAAAATGTTAATCTTTACCTTACTCTCAGTTATATAATGATGTTTTATCACATTTTGAAATTGTTCTGTGTGGTGATATATCCAAGGGCATGGGGGCACTCAGTCAGTTTGGATATTTCTTGCTCTAATCTAGAAATGCTTGGATTCTGATTACTATTGAAGTTTTTCTTCAATACTTCTCTCACATAATGTGATTTTGTGAAATGAATGCTCCTTATTTATGTAACACTGTGTTTGGCATTATGAGGATTTTGAAAAGTATGGAGATGACTGTTTCTCTGGGATCCTAAAAATAATTTCACTATGTTTTCAATTTGACTTTGAAGAAAGAGGATTCTGATGAAAAATGTGTATTTTCTTCATTTGTATACTGTCTTGTTCTAAAATTTTAGAAGATCCACTAGAGAAATATTCATACCAGCAATGAATAATCATATGATATGAACAAAATCTTGCTCAAATGAATCAAGAACACAAGCCTATTCTCACATGGTTAGCATGTGATTAGAATGCTATAAGCGTTTTTTTTTGAAATGGTGTCAAATATTTAAGTACTTTTCATCCCACTGGCTTTTCTCTGCAAGGTATTACAACACCCCAAGCTTCTCTGAGTTCAGTTGTGATTATTACTTAAACATTAACTGGCTAGCCAGGGCTTATTAATGACTTTTTAGAAATAATTGGCAAAACAAAGACATTGTCTTTAAGAAATAATCAAAACCATGCCAGCATACTGTTGTAGAGGAAAAAAGGAATGACTTTATGAATACATATGGAAGAATTTTTTTGAAATATCAAACTCTTTGCTTAAATTATTATTAGTCTGTGTTTGTTTGTATGTCACTCTGGTTATTTAAAACTATAAAGCCATAAGCAGATACTGATCCTTCTCAAAGATTTTACTTCACCAAAGAAATAGAACTGAGATCAAAATAAGCCTTTTTTTCTTTTCTTTATTTATTTATTTTTCATTTGTGACACAGTTCATATCACATAAAACAATTCCAACTTTTGGTCAGGTGATACTTATTTTAAAGCATTTACAATTTAGACCACAAACGAATTTTTTTTTTTTTAACATTAACCAGTTGAGACACAAATAATAATTATGTATGCTAACTTCACAAGCCCTTGACCTAATTGTCTCCACACGATTACTAAGAATTAAAGGACCTAACTCGTTGTTGGTCTAAAGTCCTAAACCTAATAGCTTAATTTTAGACTTAACATCGAATGTTCCCCTACAAACAATATATAATTTAATGAATCTGGTATTAAGCTTACAAACTTTTTGACTATAGGAAATTGCCACTAAGAGTAGGGACATTGCAGGGAAACAATATTTCCCCAACTTCATGTCAATTCCAGGCAGGAGCAGACTGTCAACTTGCATTCAGTGAGGCTTAAAGTCAGCCAGGTGTCAGTGGGGAAATTGAGTCAGGAGAATCCTACCTCAGCCCAGGCTGAACAGTCGCTCTCCCACCCTTCCCATGATATCACCTTTTGCAGTTCATACCAGGATCTCACAGGCTTACTGATGGATTGGAGGCTCAGACTGCCTTTGTTGCTATCCATACCTGGAGTTAGACTTAGAAGAACAGCTAATAGTCCCATAGAATCTTAAAATAGCAAGTTGCAATAACCAGATTTCAGATATGACTATAATTTCACATTGGCTAAGAAACATCTTTTGAGTAAGTCTTAAGTGGCTTACATGCCTTTCTATACATGTTCCAGTTCCTGATTAAACAACAATCATAAAATCAATGCCAAATTTTCCCCAGGGTACCTGCCTCTAGGAAACAGACTAAAATTCTTTTCCCCAAACTAAAGATGTCTCTGATTTAGTCTCAGTAATTAATTCAGCCAATTGTTTTAATACTAATTGCTTTTACATCACTTTGTAACATGTCCAATTTTTCTCCCCATCTTTCCCCTCCCCTACCCCCTAATACCTTCCATTCTGATTACCCCTTCCCTCAATATACCCTACCTTCTGTCACACCCCACCCTTCCCTTATCCCCATCTTCTCTCTTTTCTTGTAGGGCAAGATAAATTTCTATACCCCATTACCTGTGTTTCTTATTTCCCAGTTATATGCAATAATGATTCTCAACATTCATTTCTAACACTTTGAATTCCAACTTCTCTCCCTCCCTCCCTCCCCATTTCCATTGAGAAGGCAAACAATTCAATACAGACTAAATATGTGTCATTTTGCAAAAGACTTCCATAATAATCATGTTGTGTAATACTAAGTATATTGCTCTCCATCCTACACTATTCCCCCTTGTTTTCTTATTCCCTCATTTGACCCTATCCCTTCCCAAAAGTGTTTATTTCTAGTTACTCCCTTCTCCCATTTGTCATCCCTTCTATCATTCCTCTCACCCTACTTGTTGCCTTGTCCCCTACTTTCCTGTAGTGTAAGAGATTTTCATACCAAATTTAGTGAGCATATTATTCCCTCCTTAAGTCATATGTGGAGAGAGTAGCTTCACTTTTCCCCTCTCCCCTTCTCCTTTTTCTCCTCCATTGAACAAGATTTTTCTTATCTCTTTTGTGAGTTATAGTCTGCCCCATTCCATTTCTCCCTTTCTCCTCCCAGTATTTTCCTCCCTCACCCCTTAATTTTTATTTTATTTTTGTTTTTTGGGGGATATCATCTCTTCTGATTCAACTCAACCTGTACTCTCTGTCTGTGTGTGTGTGTGTGTGTGTGTGTGTGTGTGTGTGTGTGTGTGTACAATCCTTCCACCTACCCAAATACTGAGAAAAGCCTTAAAAGTTACAAATATTTTCTTTCCATGTAGGAACGTAAACAGTTCAGCTTTAGAAAGTCTTTTATGAATTCTCTTTCCTGTTTACCTTTTCATGCTTCTCTTGATTCTTGTGTTTGAAAGTCAATTTTTTTCTTCAGTTCTGGTCTTTTTCATCATGAATGCTTGAAAGTCCTCTATATCATTGAATGACCATTTATTCCCTTGAAGTATTATACTCAGTTTTGCTGGGTAGGTGATTCTTGGTTTAAACTCAATTCCTTTGACTTCTGTAATATTCTGTTCCAAGTCCTTCTATCCCTTAATGTTGAAGCTGCCAGATCCTGTGTTATCCTGATTGTATTTCCACAATACTTGAAATGTTCCTTTTTAGCTGCTTGCAGTATTTTCTCTTTGACTTGGGAACTCTGAAATATGGCCACAATATTCTTAGGAGTTTCTCTCTTCAGGTCTCTTTCAGGAGGTGATTGGTGGATTCTTTCAAAATTTATTTTGCCCTCTGGTTCTAGAACTTCAGGACAGTTTTCCTTGATAAATTCATGGAAGATAACGTCTAGGCCCTTTTTTGATCATGTCTTTCAGGTAGTCCCACAATTTTTAAATTGTCTCTCCTGGATCTATTTTCCAGGTTAGTTGTTTTTCCAATGAGATGTTTCACATTATCTTCTATTTGTTCAAACTTTTGGCTTTGTTTTTTAGCTGTTTGGTTTATGTCATAGTCATTAGCTTCCCTGAACTCAGGCTTTCTGGACCTCTTTTTCCAATTGAAATTTGGCCTCTTTTTAAAGGTGTTATTTCCCTCAGCATTTTTTTGATTCTCCTTTAGCAAGCTGCTAACTTGCTTTTCAAGCTCTTCTATTGTCCAGTTTAAATTCACTTTGGAGGCCCTGGAGGCAGGGACCTTGACTTCCTCTGATAGTATGCCTTGTTTTTCCTCATCTGGAAGGATGGGAGGAGACATCTCTTCACCAAGAAAGTAACCTTCTATGGTCTTATTTTTTTCCCCTTTTTTGGACATTTTCCCAGCCAGTTACTTGACTTCTGAATCCTTTGTCAAGAGGATGGTCCTATTGCTCCTTCTCTCCCCAGTATCATGTTCAAGGCTGAGATTAGACTCAGCTGCTGGATTCCTCCCGGGGCTTTGGGTGGGGGTGGGGCTGTCACTGAGGGCTGAGGTTTAGATCAGCTGCTCCCTAACTCCAGAGGCTTTAAGCTGAACTGTCTGGACAATGGACTCAGGTTGTTTCCTGGCCACCATAGCTGCCTGCAGTCTGCTCCTGTTGTTACTGCTGTCAAGAACCCCATTCCCTTCCCACCCTGCTAGGAAAGCCCTCCCACGCTGACCTTTGGAGCTTTCTTTGTCACTTGTGGGTTGAGGCATCTGGGACTCTCCCTGCTGGGAATTTTGCCCTGGAGGTCTGTTCAGGTCCTGTTCCTCCCAGCGCTGCTTGGCCAGGGCTGTGCTCTGCTCTGCTCAGCATCCTGTGAGGCCTTCCAGGTTACCTTTGGCTGGAAACCTCTTTTGCTGTTTTTCCGTGGCTTCTGCTGCTCTAGAATTTATTGAGAGTCATTTTTTACAGGTATTTTGTGGGTTGTGGGGGAAGCGCTAGAGTATATACATCCTTCTACTCCACCATCTTGGCTCCACCCCCAAGCCTTTTTTTCTTAAGAGTTTTAGTGGTTCTATTAGCGACCTAACATTAGGTCAAATCCATTATTGTCACATAGCAATAAGCAATTCAACACTGGTTAAGTTCTGCACCAGGGATCATAAGGAAAAAAAGTCATTTGTTATTTATCACCAATAGATAACCTTCCGAATGACAGCGGTAATAGTCCTGCTGTACTTTCAAGGTCACATTTGGGGCTTTTTGCTCAGTTTACACACGACATTTTAGGAAGGATGATGACAAGGTGGAATGTCTTTCAAGATAGTAGAGAATATATTATATGAAGATTGACTGATACAATGAATAACTAATAGTTACTGTGAGCAACAATAACAACTAGCATTTATATAACAGTTGAAGAGTCACACAGTGATTTACAAATATCTCATTTGATGCTCACAACAATCCTGGAGAATAGGGGTTATTATTATTCCCATTTTACAATAATAAAACTGAGGCAGACAGTGGTTAAGTGATTTACTGGGGGTCAACAGCTAGTAAGTAATGAGGCTGGATTTGAACTCAAGTCTGACTTCAGTGCTTTGTCCACTGTACCACCTGCATGCTTCTAGGATAAGATGTATGTGTTTGTGTGTGTGTGTACGTACATACATACACATATGTGGGTATATATACCTTGTATATATATTATATATATATATATATATATATATCTCTGTGTGTGTGTATATATATACATCTGTGTGTGTATATATGTATACATGATGAAGGGGAATGGCAAGAATCATAACTATAGAAATGTTTGAAGGGCAGTAATGTGAGAATGGCATGAGGGGCAGCACTAAAGACAATGGATGGAAGTTGTGGAGAGGCAGATCTCAGACAGTATGAGGGGGTAAAAAACCTTAAGAAAGCACTCTTAAAGTGGAATAAGCTGCCTCTGAAAGCAGAGCATTTCCCTTAAATGGAAGACTTGAAGAGGAAGCTGTATGACTACTTGCTGGGAAGGAGAGATTCCTGCTCAGTTACATGGGGTATTAGGTGAACTTTGGCATCCTTCCTCACTCTAAGGTCCTGTGATTCTACACTGAGCTTTGAGATGTTATCTAAAAACATTCTTCATCATGATAAATCACCCAACCACAGTCTGAGGGATAGATGGAATATCGGGGGCCATTGGGGCAAGTTGCTTAATTTAGAAATGAGGAAACTGAGATGTAATGACTATGGATGATTACTAAACCTACATGTTCAAATCTGAAGTCAGCTAGATAAAGAGAATTCATTCCCTGACCCAGAAATTACTAGGAATTATATAGGGACAATAAAGTTTGGGGGACAAGGTGCTTGATTCACATATGTGGAATAGATACAGAGATATACAGTCTGCTGCATCCAAATTAATTCGCATTACGTTTGTCTATTGTGTATAATCATCTCATGTTCTCTCATAGTAACCTGACATTTCACATACAGATAAGCTGCACTGGGGTATTTGAGTAGTAAGGTAAGTCATCTTGTAGGGAGAAAGAAGAGAGACAGGAAAGCAGGAGGATAAAGACTGAATTTTGTGGACTAGACACATTTTTATATAAGACAATCACAGGACTACCCACTCCAAACTGGAAAGGACTTTCCAAAACACCCAGTCCAATTCCTTCATTTTATGGATAACGAAATCGAATCCAACAAAGGTAAAATGACTAGCTCAAGGTCATACAGGAAATGCCACAGTTGGGATATGAACCCAGATACTCTGACTCCAAATCCAGTGCTCTTTCAGTGGCTAGCTAAAGGGGGAAGAGAATTATCAGTCAGGTAAAAGGAGAAAAAGAATCAACAAATCAAAAGGGAGAAGCAGGTGAGGAGGGCATTATAGACAATAGTGTCAAAGCCTGCTAAGAAAAATTAAGAAGAATAAGTATTGGAGAAATGTCACTGTATTTGATAATGAAAAGGTCATTCTTGACCTTTGAAAACACAGTGTTAGAGACAGAAGAGAATCAAGGGATTATGGAGAGAATCAGTATTGAGGAAATGGAAGGGTAGGTGGTGTAGTGGAGAGACATCAAACACATGGATGGAAACATCCCCAAATGTGACTTGAAACAGATTAAACTATAACTGGGAAATAGCAAAATAAATAAAAATGAAATACAACATAGATAACATTACATTTTAAAACTAAGTCAATAAGCAGACTGCAGTGATCCTTATGTATAGATAAATCATTTTTATTTCAGTTTGACACCACTGGTATAAGCAGATAGAATGCTGAACTTGGAATCAGAAAGACCCAAATTCAAATCCAACCTCAGATATTTGTTAGCTTGTATGACCTTGGATAGGTCACTTAACCTCTGTTTTCTTTAATTTCCTCAACTGCAAATTGGGGAATGATATTAGCACCTACCTCCCAGGGTCATTGAGAGGATCAAATGAGATAATATTTGCATCATTACTGTTGTGGTGGTATTGGCAGTTGTTTCTTAGAAAAACCATTATAACATTGTTCACTGAAATCTGAGAAAGGGAAGAATTTGTAAGGGACGACGTCATACTAGCAATCTACATATATGTGAAGGGATTCCCCGTGGAAGGGAGATTAGACTTATTTTCCTTTGGTTCCAAAGGGTGGAACCAATCAACAATGTGTAGAAGATGTATAGACACTATGTATGTAAATAAAAGAAAATGTGTACAGTTAGAGCTATCCACAGGTAGAATGAAATAACTCTAAAAGGAGTGAGTTCTCCATCACAGGAGGTCTTCTCACCTCACTTCTGACTCTTAAATTCCCTTGTTTCCTTCAAATCTCTGCTCAAGTGATACCTATAATACAAAATCTTTCTGGATCCCTCCAGCTTCTAGTGCCCCCTCACCCACACTTGCTTTGCATTTCTTTGTACATATGTATGTATTCAGAAATTGTCTAGTCTGGTAGAATATAAGCTCCTTGAAGGGTGAGACTTTTATTTTTGTCTTTGTGTTTCCCACTTTTAATACACAGTAGGCACTTAAAAATGCTAGCTGCTTGCTTGTTTGATATCCATTCCCAAGATATGATGGTTGGTAATTTCACAAGAAAAAGCAACTTATAAGTTTTGCTACATACATGTACAACCTACATAACGTCTTTATCTCAAAATGACATCATAAATATGAAAGAGGGCAAAGGGAACAGAAACTAGCAATGCTCTATAGAATACTTCATAAACCAACTTTGCTCTTCTCCCAAAACCTAGCACATTTCAGGATGAACCCTGGCTTATTTCAAAATATGGCAAATCTCCAAGATTACTGAAAAAGTCTCAACTAGGTTACTGTAGATTATTTAAATTCTTTTTTTTCACTGAAATTGATAACACCCTCAGAGAACGATGATCAAATCAAATCACTTAAAATTCAATTCAGAACACATTAAGTATAAAAGTATATTCCTGCAAGTTTTTCTAGATTTGAAAAAGCACTAGGGATATCCTCCCATCTCTCTGTAGTCAGTATCTCCCTAAAGTGACAATTCTGAGCTCCTCCAATTGGTCTGGCATTTCATTTCCATTTTCTTCCAGTGGTAAAGAACTTACATTTTTTTGCAGTGTGGGCATTTTGCTAGAGTGTTGAACCTCAGTTCCATCCACTGTAAAACAAAGAAAGAAAATGAGAGGAAAAGAGTTGGAAAAAAAATCAGACCTGAGAAAATATTTACAATACAATGTCACCAGGGATCATTGCAAAAACATTCCATTTCCCATGCTTTCTTAAGGTCTGTCTCCCCCAGCTCTCTACTCCTTCTTTAAATGGAACAGCTTTGGCATTTTCTCCATGACACAGTTCCCATGACTTTCCCCAGGCTCTTTGACGTAATCCAGGCTCATTTTACAACCTAGGCTGAATGCTAGGCCATAATTAAGGTCATTTCTTTCAGTTTGGGGATTGTGCTCACTCCCACTGATCTGGGACAAATATCCTGTGGGACTGTCCTAAACAATGAACCCTTGCACCTCGCCACACTATTCATCCTGAAGGCTCCTTTTCCCTGTTCTCTGCGCCCCTCCTCCTACAAACTCCTCCATAATCTTTACAGCCAGTATGTTACAGAAGCAAATCTTTAGGTCCCCTACTACACTGCAATGACCCAGTTTACAAAGCCATGAAGAAAAATAAGCAGCAAAAGTCAGATTAGCGTAAGAGGAAGTCATGTTTGGCAAGGTATGTGAGAGGAAGCTAGGACCCTGGTTTTAGTCCAGTGTTCTTTTTAATAATGTCAACCAAGAGAAATTTACTACATTCCTGTTTCAGGTTCTCTACCTGCAAATGCAGAGATTGGGATTTGCCACTTATCTTGCAAGGATAGTATTTAAATATTTAAATGATTTGTAAGCTTTAGAAAGAAGATAATATAAAGTTCCAAATAAATTATCATCGCACCTAGAATATTAATCACCATTCCCACTTTCTATTATTCTGCCTTCCACTGAAGAGTTAATTTCATTTACATTCACTGGGGAAATTTTTAAATAGCTTAGAATTCTCCTCCATCAAAGAAACTATCTGGCTATATTGAAATAATTATTTTGATTTGGACTAAACATTCATTTATCTTTTTTTAGAATTTTTGGATCTTCATTTTCTCTAGTGTGTCAAAGTGATACAAATTTAAATGTCTACACAACAGGGAATGTAACTGAAAAATGCCTTTTGCTGGGCTTTTGTTATGCCCTTAAAGAGGAACTTTAAAAACAGGAACAAACCTGTCTTCGTTTGCCCAGATTCTTTTTTTCTCTTTCAAGCAGTTAGCTAGCCCTCAAATGTTCTTTCTTCCTTGGTCACAAATGTAAGCCAACTGCCAACAAGCCCTGCACCAAACTCCCAAACAAAAGGATTCTTTTTAATAACCAAGAACATCAAGGCAACCTTCATGATTGTAATGTTCTATTCCTGTAAGAAGCTGTAAATATTGGTGCTACCAATTTTGCTCATATTACAGAAAAAGTTTCACTAATGCTGTATCACAAATCCTCTAGATAATCAAATTAATCAATCAACACTTATTAAGCTCCTACTATGCGTCAGGCACTATCCTAAGTTCTGTGGATACAAAGTCAAAAGTATAATAGTCTGTCCACAATAAGCTTACAATCTAGTTGGAAGAGACAGTAAGTAGGTAGATACAAAATGGAATAAAGGTTATATAGGGGGAAAGGATGGCATCAACATCTGGGGAGATGGTGGTGTGTGAGCTGAACTTTTAAGGAAATTGGGGATTCTAAGGCACAGAGGTAAGGAGAAAGGGCATTCTACGTGTGGGGATAGCCAGTACAAAGTAAGGATGCAGTGCTATGTCTAAGGACCAGTAAGAAGGCCTGTGTGAGGGGATAATATATATGTGAAGGGGGATACCATGTAGTAACAGTGGAAGCAGGATGTAGTAGGTCATAAAAAAACTTTAAATAAAAATGAAGGAGATTATATTTTATCCCCAGAGGTAATAGGGAGCCACAGTAGTTCATCAAATAGGGAAATGTCACACTTCAAAAAATATAGTTTGACAGCTGTATGTATTATAGACTGAACTAGGAAGAAATAAGGTAGGGAAACCTTTTGGTAGGCTACATCCCAGGTAATAAAGGCCTAAACTGTAAGAATGGAGAGAAGGGTGCAGATGGGAGAGATGTTATGGAGACACATTATGCTGTGGGCCAGCCTTCTGGTGATGAGTCCCTTTGAATTCTGAATTTAAGCTGATCCTTAAAAGACAACTTATCATCTGAATTATCCTTCAAACTTTTCTAGCTCGTTATGACATTCCAGAACTTGTGTACTGCTGCCCTCATCTTTGAGAACACCTAGAGTCACCTCTATATCACCATGTGACATTGGATTCCTCATGCTTTAGGAGACATTTCATCCCCTGCCACCCTTTCCAGTCACTCCGTCAACAAACCTTTACTGAGCACTTACTTTACTTGCACTAGCCATCCTCCATAACTGGAACGCATTTCTTCCTAACCTTTCTCAGAGTCTCTTTATTTCATCAAGATTCAGCTCAGGAACCATCTCTAGCATGAAACCTTTTCTAATCCCCCAACTGCAAGTGCCTTGCTTCCCAAATAATGTTGTATTGAACTGCTTTGTATGTATCTGTTATTTATTCACTTTACATTTATCCTATTTATATCTGTATATATACTCATCTCCTCCATTCTAATGTAAGCTAATTAAGAGTACAGACTGTTTCACTCTTTGCACTTGAATTGCTAGCACCTTGCGCAGCACCTGACATATAATGGTCTCTTTATAAATAATTAGTCAGTGATTGATCAGTTGACACTATCTATAAGGCACTACACTATGTACCACGGATGCAGAGATAAACAAAGACAATACCTGTCCTCAAAGATCATCTTTTTTAATGGAGAATCAAGATGTAAACAACCAAGTACATACAGAATGGATGAAGAAGTTTCAGAGGGGAAGTCACTGGCAGTTCTGAGGACCAGGAAAGGTTTCCTGTAGAAGATATGATTTAAGCTGGACCTTGAAGGAAGCTAGAAAAACTAAAAGCTGAGGGGGCTATGGATGCTCAGTGCTGGAAGCTCTCATTTCCCCCATATAATCTCTCATGCCTTCCAGCAACCAGGACAGGGGAAGCACCCATCATTCAGCAACCTGTCTTCTTTTGAGGTTCATTCCATGTACCTATATGATTATACCGAGATTCTTATAGCTCTATGAATTGCTATGAAAAATTTCAGTTTCTCATTCAGCCTCTAAGTCACTTCCCCGCCTCTCCCAAAGACTTCAATACTACTTTCGACCCTAATTCTTGTCCTCTATCTTGGAGGCTTTAATGTCCATAATGATGTATATTCAAACACTGTGCCATCCAGTTCATCCACATCCTTTTCTTCCATCATCAGGGACTAAACCCTATAGTGCTTCTTGTAAATGAATCACTGTATTTTGTTGGGTTAAAATGAGATTTGGAGAGTGCATAAAAGAGAGAAGGCAGGTAGACAATAGAATAAAATGAGTGATATGCTCTAAACAAACATATGGGTGAACAACAATAGGGAGATAATTCCTATAATCTTTCAACAAGAAGAACTATAAGGGAATGAGAGAAGTGAAATGTCTCAACCCAATGAGAGAGGACAACCCTGGGGGTAAAAGGTGTATTCTTAATGCGAGAGGGAGATCTTACAATGAATTTAATATGCAGAAATTTGTTGTACTGGGAGATCACTTTATCTGAGAGAGTGTTGTATCTCCACAGACAACATTCTGCTTCAAGAGAAGGAAAATTAGAATTTTGGGGGTGGGGGGGGAAAACTGGCACCAAGAAGGGTAGGAAAACATGGTTTTAAAGAGGAAATATAACAAAGCAAAAAGAGAATGATAACGGAAAGGGTGGGACAAAGGGAGGCGCTGGAACAAATGAGTGGGGACATACTATGGAGCAATATCTCTATTCTCATTATTTCCCTTATGAAAGGAAACTTCTAAAGGTGAAGAACAGAAAAAAAAAAGTGAGAGATTAAGATCCACAAAGGCAGTAACAGAGTCTGGATAAAACATAGTACTCAAATATGGTACTTAGTAGATTTTAATTCCTTAAGAAACACAGAAAGATTGAAGTATGAATAAGTATATTTACAGACCACATTGCAAAGCATAGTAGCACAGAATGGAGAAACAGAAGGAAATTAGTGAAAAGAACAAGATAAAGAAATCTTTTTTAGAAAAAAGTACAGAAAAAGAAAAAATAACAAGTAAAATAAATTGGAAAGGAGAGAAGTCCATGAACTTATGAAAATATTTTGAGAAGATGGCAGAATAGAAAGCAGTATAGTTAATTCTTTTCATGGTGACAAGAACACTCAAGACACAAATTCAAAAAAAGAGAATGGCTCTAAAACAACTACAAGCAAAGTTTCAAAGAAAAACATAGCTTGGGCACAAATTCAACTAGAATTCTTGGAAGAGATTTTGAATTAAACGCTAAATTGGAATGGGGAAGAATTATTACTAATTTTAAAAAAAAGTAATCAGGAGGTACTTTCTTGACAAAATGGCTACCTGAATAGATCAGTTCTCCAGCTCCTTTACACATATTATAGAAAAACTTTTAAATTTCCCCTAAACTGAATAATGATCAAGAATTCCAACAAGAAACTACAGTGACAACTTCTACCCTGGAACTGCACTAAAGTCAGAAAGAAGTTCATAGAAATAGGAAAGGGAGTGATGGGGTGACCAAAGACCAGAAAGGAGAGGTTTATAACCTGCAAGACTTGGTGTCCAGAGACAGTAAGAGTAAAGGATTAATCTGAGGACAAGCCCAATTAGATCAGAAAAGTCCCAGGGATGAGTTTTTGGAAGCCCGAGGGAAGAGGACCTAGTATTACCTTGTGCCTCAGTGCTCAGACTCAGACAGCCCACACTCAGTTCTGATGTTCCTAACATACTATTTTGATATACCAGAGAGGGCTCTAAGGATCTAATGTTCTGAAATTTAATCCAGGTAGGCATAGCCCCAGCAGGTAGAAGTCATCAGCAGAACCCTGAGTGAGATTCAGCATGGTAAACCACTCCACCCAAAAGTAAAGGAGGGGGAAGATCCTGGCACTAGTTCAGAGCTCTAATTCAGGAATTAAAGATGGAGAAAGGAGCAAATTTTTTAAAAATGCCACACATTATCAACCGCTTTCCATATCTAACTCTATAACAGCTGCAAGAAAACACTCAAAGGAAAAATATTTCCATAAAGACTACATTAATCCCTAGAAGAAATGAAGCAAGAGATAAGAAAGGAAATTAAGGTCCTTAAGGCAGAAACTGGAAGGTGAATAAGTTGCTTAGATGAGAAAGTAGTAAACCTTACCCAAGAAATGAGCCAAGAAATATTAGAACAAAATCAAAGGACTGAAAAATGGAAGAAAAAATGTATACGAAAAACTACCAACCTGGAAAATAGTTCAAACACTAATCATTTAAGAAAAATTGCAATCTTTGAAAATTATGATTACAAATAATGAGTAGGCTCTTTTTTTGGTCACAGCTTTCAGGTAATCCATTAATTCTTAAATTATCTCTCCTCAATTTATTTCCCAAGTCAACTGGATCTGCTATGGATTGCCTTAAATTTGCTATTTTTTTCAGCTTTATTATTGCTTCTTGTCTCATGGAATGATTAACTTTTATTTGGTACATAGTCATTTTCAGAGAGTCTGTTGTTTGGGATAGGTTTTAAACTTCATATGCCAAGTCACTTATTCACTTTTCAATTCTTTATCCTATAGCTCTAATTTTTTTTCCAGTTTTTTTTCCTGTATTACTCTCATTTAATTTACCAAAAAAAAAAAATAACTTTTTTTAAACTCTTGCTTCATCTCTTTCTGGAAATCTAGTTTTTCTTTGAGACTTTGCTTGTAGATGTTTTAGAGCCAACATTCCTGTCACCATAAAAGAGTTTGCTATACTTCTTGCTCTGCCACTTTCTCAAAATAGTTTTAAATTTATAGATTCCAAGTTAAGAACTGATGTCTTAAATAATTCAGTCTCATAAAGGAAATAGAATTAGCTGCAAGGGAACTACAAAAAGAAGAGGAAAAATTTCTGGCCCTTATGGGTTTATGTAAGGATTCTCTCAAACTTTTAAAGAACAATAAATCATTCTCAAAAATTGAGAAATCACTCTACCAGACTTCTTTTGGAGAGAGATTTAATACTTAAACTAGAAAAGGAAAAACACAGAAGGAGATCTATAGACCACTATCATTAAAGAATATCAATTCAAAAAAATTAAATAAAATCCAACAGACTATAGGATTCCCACCCTCCCCAAGAAATCATTCATTATGACCAAACTAGATAAGTGCCAGAGATACAAAGGTGGTTCAACATTAGTATAACAACATAATAAACCTTATTATAACCAAACATCAAAAACCACATGCTCCAAATCTCTCATGATAAGAGAAATGCAAATCAAAACAAGGCTAAAGTTTTATTTCATACCCAACAAGTTGATAAAAATAAAAAGATAGGAATAGTTATCTGGGGGTGGGGAAGAAGGGTCGTAGAAGACAAGTGCAGTAAGGCATTGCTGATATGGATGTGGATTACTATAACCATTTGAGAAAGCACTTTGAAATTATTCAAATAAAGTGGCTAGATTTTCAATAACCTTTAACCCAGAGACTGCACTGCTAAACACATAACCCAGTGACAAAAAGAAAGGTTACACATAGACTAAAATATTTATAGTAGTACTTCTTGTAGTGGCAAAGAATTGGAAACAAATTACACAAATGCCCATCAATTGGGGAATGGTTAAACAAGTTACACTACATGAAGGTACAGGAGTATTACTGTGCTGTAAGAATGATGCACATGATGAATACACAGAAGCATGAAAAGACTTAGATTAATAGTTGCAAAGTGAGTAGAGCCAAGAAAACAGTCTACACAATGACTAGAACAATGTAAATGGAAAGAACAGAATAGTAAAAAAATCAAAGTTGTGAAATTATGAAGAACAAAGCCCCAAAGAAGAAATACATGGAGATACCTTATATCATTCTTTTGCAATTCTACAGGTATGGACCATTGCATATAACTTCAGATTTTTTCGATGTATTAAAGGTTTGGTTGAATCTTTTTCTTCTCTTCTTCCTCTTATTTTTTTTTTTAATTCTTTGTTCTAAAGCATGGTTCTCTGAGAGGAGCAATAAGGGGGATTACAGAGAGAAATCTAAGTGATGTTAAAAAAACGAAAGATATCAAATAAATTGATATCAATCTTTTTTAAGAGAAGAAAAAGAACACAGGACTTGTGAAGTCAGGAGAGTTCATTTCAAATCACGGTTCTGAGACTAAATATTTGACCATGAACAAGTCATTTTACATCTCTAAGTCTCAGTTTCCTAATCTGTAAAATGGAAGGAATTCTACATGCACCACCTACCTCACAGGGTTGTTGTGAAGAGAGCACTTTGTAAACCTTAAAGAACTATAGAAATGTGAGTTGTTAATACAGAACAAAAACAAGAACTGAGGTGCTTTGAAATACACCTTTCAGACATTTTACACAAATGGGATTCTATCATATATTGTTGTCATTACAGAAGGCATGGGTACTTGTATGTATTTGTCATGTCTCCAGAAATTTCTGCTTCAAGAATATAATTCAAGTCATCCTGCCATTAGGAATGTCTTTCTTTTCCTGCCTCCTCAAATCTCTACCAATTGAAATCCTACCACCTGAGAAGGTTCAGGTGAAATATCACTCATCACAAATGCCAGAGTCATTTGATTCTTTCTCTTAAATGCAAAGGTACCTAATTTATCCCACTCTAAAATAAAACCTAGTCAATTCTCTACCCCTGTTATGCTGTACATTTAGTTACATGAGTGTTAAAAAAAAATTGGGGAAGCTACAAGGATTTCAATTCACTTATACTGAAGCTATTTATGTATATGCTTCAGTTCTCCAAAAAGGTGGCAATTTGCCAGACAATAGGACTGCCTCTTGTATATCAAGCATAGCAGAAAAAATAGTGCATTGAAAACCAGAAGATCTAGGTTAATAACATTATCTCTGATACCTAGTTTTGTAACCTCGGCTAATCATTTAAACCCTTCAGTCCTGTATACTCAACTGTAAAATCAGGAGTTGGATTAGGTGTATGCAAGGTCCCTCAGATTTTAAGGTTACCTAATGACCCCAAAAGGGTTAGGTCTAAGATTCTATGACTCAAAGAATCTTTGTGATTTTTGTTCCCCAAATAGCAGTTAGCACACTCCCATGTTCGATAAAGATGTGCTGAAAAAATAATGGTAATGCACTTAGCTAACAGTGTCTAGACAATTATGAGTTAAAACCAAATGCAGCTATGTAGACACTTACAAGGATCCACAATTTCCTCATTGCGGTAATTCCCAATACAAATTCAGCTCACAATGGCTTCAAGCTCCCTCATCTTGTGTGAGATCTCATCTTCCTGCTCTCTCTCCTTTTTTTAAACTAGAGAATAGCAGTGTACTATTTTGGTACCTGTTATTGCTTTAGCACTACAATTGAAAATTGTTTAAAAAATAAATCTAAAGTTCTAACTGTAGCTTGTTGACTTCCCACATTGCTCTCACATGCAGTAGTTGTTTACTTTGGAGACATATTGCAGATCTAGGTTGGTCAGTAAAGAAGCATTTATTAAGCACATGTTATGTGGCAGGCACTATGCTAAGTGATGGTGATACAAAGACAGACAAAAATAATACCTTCCCCAAATGAGTTTATATTCTAATGGCAAAGACAAATGTTAATAGGTAGGTACATAAAGGAAATATGCAGAGTAGATGGAAGGAAATCTCACTGAGGAAGGCACTAGCAGCTTAGGAGAACCTAACAGCAAGTCATCTTTGAGAAATTGGGACATGAGATGAGCTTAAAGGAAGCCAGGGAAGCTAAGAGGCAGAAGCAAGAAAAAAGAGGGACATTAGGGACAGAGAACAGCCAGTACAGAAGTATAGAGATGGAGACAAAATGTTCCATGAAGGAGCAGCATGTAGGCCAGTGTAGAAATATGGTAGTGTGAATGGAGAGGAGTAATGTGTAAGAAGACTGGAAATGTTGGAAGAAGACAAGTTATAAAGAACTTTAAAAGTCAAACAGAGTATTTTATTTTTAATCCTAAAAGTAATAAGAAATCACTGGAATTTATTATGTAAGGAACATACCTATTTTTTTAAAATTACTTTTGTTGGCCAAGTAAAAGATGACTCAAAATGAAAGAGAGACTTGAGGCAGAAAGACTTGATAAGAGTCCAGGTAAGAAGTGATAGGGTGGTAGAGATGTAAGTGAAGAAGAGGGGACACACCCAAAAGATTTGTAAAGGTAGAAAGGACAAGACTTGGCAATAGGTTGGCTATATAGAGTATATAAGAGTGATGAATCAAAGATGCCACTGAGGTTGGGAGCCTGAGGAACTGGGAGGATGGTGGTGCCTTTAACTTTAGAGAAGTTGGGAAAAAAGGAAGATTGAAGGGTAAAGCTAATGAACTGTTTTGGACAAGCTGAGTTTAAGATGCCTCCAAGGTTTTCAGTTCAAGAGGTGGGAATGTGAGATTGTACCTTAGGAGAAGAACAAGAATTGGATAGAAAGATCTGAGAATCATCAGCACAGAGATGATAAACATATTGTAGCTGATGAGTTCACTAGGTGAGATAATATAGAGGGAAAAGAGAAAAGGACCCAGGACAGAACCTCAGGAGATACCCACAGTGAATTTGGATGATATGGGTGAAGTTGCAATAAAAGAATCTGAGGAAAAGTCAGACAAATAGGAAAACTAGGAGAGAGAAGTATCATGAAAACCTAGAGAAGAGGTGATCCTGGAAGAGAAAGTCATCAATAATGTCAAATACTGCAGAAGTCAAGAGGGTTGAGGATTAAGGAAATGTCATTAGAATCAGCAATTAAGAGATCACTGATAATTCTGGAGAGAGTACGATGATATTAGAAGTAAGATTACAGAGGATTTACAGGACAACAAGTGTAAAGGAAGTGCAGACACTAAGTGTAGAAGGTTTTCTCAAGGAGTCAAACTAAAGAGGATAATAGAAGGACAGCAGGGTTTTGGATATCTAGAATGTAAAATCTCTATGAGACATCCATTTTGAGATGTCTAATATGCAAAGCTGGAGTTTAGGAGAGAAGTTAGGACTGCATAAATAGATCTGAGGATCATTTGCATAGATACAATATTAAATGCATGTTAGCTGAAGACATTAACAAGCAAAATAGTATAGAAGGAGAAGAGGTCCCAAGACAGAATCTTAGGGGTCACCTCTGGTTGCTAGATGTGGCCTGGATGAAGATCCAGCAAAGGATACTGGGGAAGGAGTAGTCAGACAGGTAGGAAAAGAATCAGGAGGGAACAGGATCATGAAAACCTAGAGATAAGGGAATATCAAAGAGAAGTGGGGGATCAATAGTGTCAAAGGTTGCAGAGAGGTCAAAAAGGATGAGGATTGAAAAAAGGCCATTGGATATAGTAATTAAAAGATTACTGGCAACTTTGAAGAGAGCTATTTTGGTTGAATAATGGGGTTGGAAGCCAGGCTGCAGAGAGCTAAGAAGAGAGAGAAAGGAAAAGAAGTAGAGGCACCAATTGTAGAAGACCTTCTCAAGGAGCTTAGCCAAGAAAGGAAGGATGCATACATGATGACAGCTAGCAGGGATGCATGGATAAAGTGAAAAGGGGACAAATTCTTCATCCGAATCCAGAGTGAAGCTGGACATAGAATGTCTGAATGATATGATAAAGAGGAAGAACATAAAGAAGCTTGGCACAATATTTGTGCCCTCTTCCCTAGATTGTCAAAGGCCAGGGAGATTTCACCTGAAATCCCCAGAACAATAATTCTTTCCAAGATGCAGATATCTGTCTTGGAGTGGAAGTTAGGCTGTATGGCATAGGAAATAAAGAGGTGGCCTTGGAGCCAGGAAGACTTGCCTTCAAGGCTACTTCTGAAACACATTGGCTCTGTGACCATGGTCAAGAACAAGTATTGACTTGCAATGGAGTGGAAAGTTACTCAGCAAAGAAGTCATCATGCCAATGAAATTACTGATCTAGTCCCTATCCCTATGTGAGTGCATGTTATTTTCCCCATATGTAAGTCCCTATAAGCATGCAAGTAACGTTTTATTCTTTTTTGCATTTGTATCCTCACAACCTAGCATAGCACTTTACACACAGTAAATGTGTGTAAAGTGTTTGTTGATTTGAATTGAGTATTATTAGGAGAATTATTGTGAGCATTTAGAATGGGAAGCAATAAACACTAAGGGTCAGCATGGATTTGTCTAGGTCATGCCAAACTAAATGAATTTTCTTTTTTGATAGTGTTACAGGAAAGGCAGTGTGGCATAATGAAGAGAGAACTGGTCTTTGAGCCAGGAAGACCTAGGATTAAGTCCCACCTCTGACATACATTGACTGCGTGAGCCTGGGCAAATTACTTAACCTCTCTGTGTTCTAGGCAAATTTTTTGGAATATAAGTTGTAGAGAGGTGTCCAGCTCCACTGGTAGAAGGAGTTTCCTCACCTTGGAGTTCCCTATACCAATGAAATCACAGGTTTGTGTCTATTCCTTATCTCCATCAAATAGAGTTGGAAGACACTAATCTGTAAGTAAGGACTCCTGGGGGCTGCATATTAACTTCGTTTTATTATATTTTTATTTATATTGCTAAATATTTCCTAATTACATTTTAATCTGGCTCTGGTCACACAGGAGAGTATTGTGGGCCTCATTCAACCAGCTATCATGTAGATAGGTAGGTGGAACAATAGATAGAACCTTGTGCCTATAGTCAGGAAGACCTTAATTCAAATCTCACCTTAGACTCTAACCAGCTATGTGACCCTGGGCAAACCACTTATATCTCAGTTTCCTCAACTATAAAATGGGGAGAATAACAGCATCTACCTCACAGGGTTGTTGTGAAGATGAAATGAGATATTTATAAAACGCTTAGCACAGAGTTTGGCACATAGTCGATGCTATGTAAAAACTTATTCCCTTCCTTTCTCCCCTTTGACACCTCTGCCCTACCGGATTGTTAGATTAAAGGCATGCTGCAGTCAGCCCATACACTTAAGTCAGTAAGTTAATAAACTCTCTCATGATGTCCCTTGTGGACAAGTTGGGGCAATGGAGGCTTGATGAAAATACATGCTTCAGATTGGGAACTGGTTTCATGACTGGACCCAGAGAGTAATGATTAGTGAATTAGTGTCAGCCTGGAGAGAGGTCTTCAGTGGAAAGCCCCAGCAAGTTTTCCTTGGCCCAGTTCTGTTAAACATTTTTATCAATTATAAATTGATAGTTGAAGGGGAAATGTCATTCTTGATAAATTTACAAATAACATACATCTGGGAGACAGGGTTAACACAAATGACAGAATCAGGATCCCAAAGGATGCTGACAATATGAAATGAGAAGCTGAATCTCATAAGACAAAACTTCCCTTAATCCCAGAGTTGGAAGGGAGCTCAGATGACCTCTGGGTCAGCGAGATACCAGGAGTTCTTAACAGAATCCAGAATGACCCCAAGAGGTCTGTGAATTTGAATGGGAAAAAGTTCTCTCTTTATTTCAAGATAATAGTGGCTAGCATTGATTTAGTGCTTTAATGTTTGCAAAACACTGTATTAGTATTATCTTAATTGTAATTGATTTCCTTCATGATACTATGTACCTTATTTTATCCATTTAAAAGTATAATTCTAAGAAGGGGTCCATAGGCTTTACCAGACTGCCAAAAGGGTCCAGGACATATTAAAAAGGCTAAGACCCCTGATCTAATCTAATGTGTACCCCTGAATAAAATCACAGAATTCTAGAGTTGGAGAGCATGTTAGCATCGATCTGGTACAGACATATCCAGAAGGTGTTTCAACTCTTAATATACTCAACGATTCAACATCCAGCTTCCATGTGAAGACTTCTGATGAAGAGGAACCCATCACCCTGGCTCTGCCAGATCTCTTTGGGGTCCAACAGTTCAAGTCTAAGCCCTCTTCTACATGACTACCTTCATGTCCTGAGTCTTTTCTTCTCCAGGTTTTACACCCCCAGTTCTTTCGACTGCTACACATATGGTACTAAGCAAGCCTCTTCACTATTATAGTTACCATTCACCAGCTAATCAACATCCTTGCTAAATGTAGCACCCGGAAACAAACAATATCCTTAATGTGTTCTGACCAGAGTATTTTCTTCACTTGAAACCTATGTATAGCTCTATTAACAGACTAAAATTACATTACATTATTAACTCACACTGAGCTTGAAGTTCTCTAAAATTCCCAGATTTTTTTTTTGAGACAAATTGCTATCTAATCACGTCTCTTCCCATTCTGTAGTAGGGAAGCTGATTTTTTTAACCCAAGGGTCAGGGACATAGGGATATATTTATCCTCATAAATTCAGCTCAATGCTCTGGCCCAGAAGTATAACACTCCAGATTGCTGCCTGAACCAAATTAAAATATAATTGGGAAAAATTTAACAAATTAAAATACAGTACAACACAGACAAGGCTAATTTGTGGTTTTCTGATTCAATATAAGGTCTGCAAGAATCCATTTCTGTCTGATGATAATACTGGTCTACACTTGCTTCTTAACCTGTGGGTCTCGATCCACAAGAAGTACTGGAGGGTTCATGAGTAGAAGAAGTTTAAGAAGCCTTGGACTCTACAGCATTCTTGTCACCTTTGTTGTTGCGGATGTTCAGTCACTTCAGTAGTATCTGACTCTTCATGACCCCATTTGGGATTTTCCTGGCAAAATTCCTGGACTAGTTTGCCATTTCCTTCTCTAGTTCATTTTACAAATGAAGAGCTAAAACAAGGAAAGTTGGATCAACAAGAACTGACCTTCATGAAACCATGAAACTTCATGGAGCTCTTTGCAATCACTACTAATTTAAGAGGGATGCATTGTAGGAAAACTGGATTTAAAATCAGAGGACCTTGGTTCAAACTCCAGTTGTATAGCACAGGGCAAATAAGTTCACCTCTAAGGAGCTGAGTTTCTTCAACTATAAAATAGGGGGTAGGATTAAATGATGTCAATAATTCTTTCTCTGCTCTAAATCCTTTCATCCTATGAAATATGAAATTCTGAATTTTAATTTTTAAAAATCAGTTGGACATAATAAAGCACAGCTAGAAAATAACTTGTATCAAAATGATTTGGGCCTTTTACCTAACTTCAAGGTGAATATGAATCAACAGGGAGAAATAGCATATCAATATGCATGCACACATGTGCACACATGTGTGCGTGCATACACATGCACACACATGCATGCACACACACATACACATGCATGCAGTATTAGGCCACCTTAATAAAAAGCTTCAAATCCCTAATGAAGGAGGTGATCATTCCACTGTCTTCCACTTTTTCACATCATATCTAGAGTATTCTGTTCTGGGCACCGCATTTTAGTAAGGATGTGGACCAGCTAGAGCACATTCAGTGGAGGGAGAGCTGACGGTAAGAGAATCAGGAAGAACATTTTTTTTATAAAATCAGTTGAAAGAATTTGGGATGTTACCCCAATGAATATAATAATTAAGGGGAGTGTATGAGGGCTATCTAACAATGAATTTGTATGTCACTTTAAGTTTTACAAAGTGCTTCACAAATATTTCTCTGATCCTCACAGCAATGCTGAGAGGTGGATGCTATTATTATCCCCACCTTACAAATTTGTAAATTGAGGCAAACTGAGGTGTCTGAGGCCAAATTTGCTCTTAGATCTTTCTGACTGCAAGTATCACTTAGCTTCCTATCTTCAAGTAATTATCTGAAGGACTGTCATGTGGAAGAAGAATTACAATTGTTCTGCTTGGTACTAAATGACAGAACCAGGATCCATAGGTACAAAGCTAGCTACAGAGAGCTAGATTTCAGTTCAACATAAAGAAAACCTTCTTAACAATTAGAACTATCTAAAAATGGACCAGAAGCCCGTTTCACTTTTGAACAGAGAGACATTATGTTATGGTAGATAGGGCCCTGGACCTTGAGTCAAGCAGACTTGGGTTCGAACCCCACCTTAGATACTGACTAGCTGTGGGACTCAGGTCAGGTCACTTAATATTCATCTCAGTTCTTGCTTCTGTAAAATGAGAGAGTTGTACTCAGTGGCCTCTAAGGTCCCTTTCAGCTCAAAATATATATGATCATATGACTTTTAAAGCTAAAAATTCTTTACCAATGAAGGTGGTCTTCAAAAGGACTCTGTATAACCACGAATTGGATGAATTATAGAAAAGGTTCTTCTCTGATTACAAGTTGGACAAGATAATCTCAGAAGCACCTACTGATTCTATAAAAATTACATTTGGGCATATGGAGTAGAAAAACGTAGATGAGAAGTAAAGAAGGAAGCGAAGGTATATTTTTTGCCACAGATAAGAGTAAACAAAAAAATATTAAGCAAGATGCAAGGATGCTGGGCAAGGAAAATCCCTAAATTTGATTAAAGTCTCTAAATTTAGGTTAAATTTGGATTATTTTAAATGTCAGTTTCATTAGGACACAATATATTGGAATAAGCAGGGGAAAAAAGGATTGTTGACTACAGATGTATGTGCTTTTTTGTTCAAATCAGTACCTATTAATCTAGTGTCCATAGGTTACATGGCAACAAATTCTACAGAGGAAAATAAATATGGAATTATTAAAATAACAAAAATATATGGGACCTTCCCTCAAAAATATCATCAGTCATTTACTTAGTCACTCATTTCTGCATTCAAGTGACTCTGAACCTCAATGTATTTATATGTAGAATGGGGATAGCAAGAGGATCTAAATGAAATAGTAAACATAAAAAATGTTTCAAACCTTAAAATACCATGTCAGAGGTTCTTAACTTGGGGTCTGTGAATTTGGTTTTTTAAAACACTTTGATAACTATATTTCAGAGTAATTAGTTTCCTTTGTAATCATAAGTATTCTATTTTATTCATTTAAAAAACATTAAGCTGAGGAGCCCATTAGTTTCACCAGACTGCCAAAGGAGTCTGTGAAAAAAAATGGTTAAGAACTCCTGTAATACAAAAATGCCACCATCACCATCATCATCACAGTTGTCGTTATCATCATATTCACCCCACCCTGTAAGATCATGTTGGATTGAGAGGTGGAAGAGATCTTAGAAATTGTCTAATCCAGCTCTTCATAAAACTGAAGAAGAAATCATTGCCTAGACAGATTAAGTGATTTGCCCAAGATCACAGAGGTAACAAATAATATCCGGTGTTTCAACCAGGCCCTCTAACTTCTAATCTAATGCTGTTTCTAGAATATCACAGAGGTTTGTTATGAAGCTAAAATGAAGTAAGATAGGAAGATAAGATATTGATGAAGGAATGATAATAGAGGAAACAGATTCCCCTTTTCTATCTCATGCACATGGAAAATAACTCTTTCTCCCCTCTGTTGTTGCGTTTGTTGTTCAGTCATGGATGACTCTTTAGTGACCCCACTTGAGTTTTTCTCAGCAAAGATACTACAGCACTTTACCATTTCCTTCTCTAGCTCATTTTTCAGATGAGGAAACTGAGGCGAATAAGGTTAAGCAACTTGCCCAAGGTCACACATTTAGTTAGTGTCTGAGGCTGGATTTGAACTTAAGAAGATGAGTCTTCCTGATTCCAAGCCTAGTGCCACTGTGTGCCATTCACTGTGCCACCTAACTGCCCCCTCTAGACTTCCTCATCACTTAGTGGCAGCAAGACCTCCTTTGTAGTTTTAGATCTTTTCCATCCTGCCTTTTTCTAAGAGAGGCTCTTTTAATAGTTTCGTAGTCTCCTGCACAGTAGTTTGGATTTTCTATGATTCAATAAAATGTAAACTCCTTGAAGGCAAATATAATTTCATTTTGGTCTCTGTATCCCTAAAGCCTTGCATACAATAGGTGCTCATTTAATGTTTGTGGAGTGGAATAGGAAGAACAGATCATATTTATTGACAAAGACTAATCTTCATGAATTAATTTCTTTTTTTGTCTGGATTTGAGCGTTTTACAATAGAAAGTTACCTAACTTTTGGTCAAATAAAATTACCTTCCTCTTTCCTAACTTTGGATTCTAGCAGTTTGTCCAAATAAGAATAACAGAAATACCTGTACTATATGTAAAAGCATCTTTTGCCAAAAATCAAAATACATAAAAAGCTTTTGATAAAAAAAACTGAAAACTTCCCCTGTATTTTAAAGTTATTAATTTCCTCACAGAAATTAGACCAAGTTTTAATTGACCCAACCAAACTCAGAGCTAAGTAATAGCAACTCCTACAATAAAAAAGCAAAATCTTTCACCACCCTCCCTTTCTGGGAAAAATATGAATGTTTCTGAAAGCTGAATTGGCAAGTCACCATATGAAGAGTTGGAAGGGATCCATAAATGAATGAACAAGAATCCCTTTTACAACCACCAAACGGTCATCCAGCCTTTGCTTGAAACCCCCCTGAGACTGTGAAGCCATGGGTTAGTTTCTTTATGGTCAGTTTTAGGTACCTACCAGGAATGTGTTTCCACAGTGACCACATACTACTCGTGTGCCTTCTGGTTGGATTGGTAATGCAGGCTGAGCAGGCTGTTCTTCGGGAATTAGCATTACTGGGCCCAGATTAATAATGCGTCTACTGTGGAAAGAAAATTAAACAGCTTCCTCATCCCACAAAGAGACTGATGAAGGAAAAGATTTAAAGACTCCTGTGTTGTATGGCATATGGCACCCACATACTTTCCACATATACAATTTAAAACTAAAAACATTTAGCATTGAAAGGATATAATTTTCTTTATCATAAGAGTTTAGCCAGTCCTAATCCATCATTTACAAAGATCCTGAAAAATAATTTTATTTCTATTCCCAGGTTTTCTTAATTATAAAATAGGAGGGAAAATATCTAATACTCCCTGAAAGCACCAGAAGGGTACTCTCAGTTTGTATGAAGACCATATAAAACGCAGACTGTCAAAAGAAAAAAAAGTATTAATATTTATTTTATGAAGGAATAAAGTCATATTAAATGTTCCATTGTTCTAGTGCCTATATTTTTAAAAGGTGCAAATATAACTAATGCTTTCCAACATTATAATTTATACCATGTCAATGGAATTTCCATGCCATGAACATGATAGAGTTCTATTAAGTTACAACCAAATTGATGGATAAGTGAAAAAATTGGGCTAGTACTATAATTAAATTGCATCTTCTCATTCAATAAACCCAAATTCAATTCAGTTATTTGTGGTAGTAGTGAAGATGGCATAATATGGATACCTATAAATAATATACCAATGGCTTTTTGGCCAAGAAGTTCAGCCTTTTTTTTTTGCTATCAAACCTTTTTTCAGTGCTTCCAACAGATAAGAAAGTGGAGTGTTCCTTCCTCCTTCAGTTTGCCTTGTGGTAGAAGTACAAGTAACCCATGAAATTTCCAAAATTCAGGAAATCAGAGAAAAAAGAGATTACATAAAGTCCTGATATGTGTGGATAGAATTATGCTCATAATTACATTTATCATGTCCACATGCATAATATTAATACTGATCAAGTATGTATAGTACATGTAGTATATACACACCATGGAATACATCAGTTAAGCACTTAATGCTTAAAAGTAATTGATATGATAAAGGTGAAGTAATCTGTCATTTTTGAGGATGTTAATCTAATGAGTCAGAATGATTTAACTCAAGCCTTAAATAGTTATTTAGCATATAGGAAATTTTCATCAGTTATTCAAAAATATTATGCACACAGAGGCAGTTCCACCCATCAGGTCCACAGTTCAAAGGTCCCACTTTATGTAAAAGAAAGATTAATTACTGAAGTTATGTATCTTTAATTCTTACCAGTTGGGTCTTGGACATCCTATTCGCCGAGATGTATCCTTACAGATGAGGAGACAATTACACGGACATCTAACATATTTCTTCCCTGTTGGTGGGTTTTTGATTGGCTACATAAGTGGGGCGAAGCCAAACATAGGTCATTAAAAAGAATAGTAATAGTAACATTTATATCATGTTTTAAGGTTTACAAAGCACTTTATAAATATTATTTCATTTGATCTTCACAACAAATCCAATAGGTAGGTACTAGAATTATCCCCATTTTATAGATTGGGAAACTGTGGCAAATAATTGTTAAGTGACTTGCTCAGGGTCACACAGCTATTATATGAGGCCATATTTGAACTCAGGACCTCCTGACTCCAGGATATCTATCCACTATACCAGCTAGCTGCCACTAAACAGAGAATAGAAAGTTACTCCTTTGTTCCTTCTTTTTGAATTGTATAAGGTATCTTCAAATCTGAGATTCACTAGAATGCATCAAAGCTCAATTTAACTTAAGAAAGTTTCTATTTCTAATGCTATCAAATCACTGAACATTTTAAAAATAGAAAACTTCTAAAAGAATGGAAAAGTCTTGTATTACTTAGGTGAAATTTAAACATCCAGAAGTTAGAATACATTTTGAGAGTGGACAGATAGGAGAATATGGGGTAAATGATTTATAAAATTACTATGTACAACTTCCTGTAATTCTGCGCACAAGCTATTTCATCTCCCAACTCTTGGAATTAGCAGATACTATCCCCTGTACTTGATATATACTCCCCTTAAAATCTGCCTCTTAAAATCCCTAGTTTCCTTCAAAGTTCAACTCAAATTCCCTAGTTGCTAATGTAGAGACAGAGGGTAGAAGAAGGGAGGGAAAGGCAGAGAGAGGGAGACAGAGAGAGAGACAGAGACAGACAGACAGACAGACTGAGACAGAGAGAGGAGGGAGGAGGGGAAGGAGAGATTGAGTATATTTATACATGTCCATGTGTCTACTCCAAAGAGAACATAAGTTTCAGGGACTTTTTCATTTTGTCCTTGTAGTCATAGTCCTAGCATAGCTTCTGAAACATATTTGGTGTTTCATAAATGATTGTGGATTGAGTGTGGTATAAGAAAACAAGGGAAGGAAAGAGCATTTATCAAGCATCTATGATGTTCTAGGTACTGTGCTAAGTGCTTTATAAATACCTCATTTGATCCTCACAATGAACCTGGCAGGTAGGTAATCTTATGAACTGCATTATGCAGTTAAAGAAACTGAGGCATCCAGAGGTTAGATGATTTGCCCAGGTTTATACAGCTAGTATTTGAACTTAGGTCTTCCTGATTCCTGGTCCATTGTGCCACCTCAGTGCCTTCATGGGAGTCAGGTGTCTTAGATTCTAGTCCCACTACTGCCACAAACAAGTGACCCTGGAAAGGTCACTTAACTTCTCTGGGATTTCAGGCTCCTTTACTGTGAAATGAGAGGATTAGATTAGGTAACTCCTAAGATCCCTATCAATTCTCAAGCTCTATGATTCTTTAAATATTCTAATTTATATCTGTCCCTTTCCATCCAAGCACACTGCAGCCTTAATTCAGGCTCACATCACCATTCATCTAGACAATTTTAAGATCATAGGACAGGTCTGGAAGCTCAAATGTACGTCACAGGTCATCTGGTCCAGATTCCACTCTTATTTTACAAATAAGTACACTGAAGCCCAGACGTGATGTGACACAGGTAGAATACAGCAGTGTTGGAAATGGAACCAGACCTTTAGACTTCAAATCCAACAAACATCTTAGTCTATCACGCTACCTCCCTGACCCCTAAGAGACACCTTACTGATCTCCCTGCATCCAGTCTCTTCAATTCGTTCTTCACCAAAATTATTCTCCCAAGACACAAATCTGATCATGACCAAGTGGTTCTCCCATTTAAAAAGCCATTCTCCCATTAAAAAAGTGGTCTCCAACTGCCTCTATTGTAAAATCCAAACTCCTTAACCTGGCATTCAAGGCCTGCTGCAATTAAGATCCAACATCCTTTCCCAGGCTTATGTCACATTATTCCCCAAGAGGCTGTCCATTCCAAACAAAATTAACTCCTAGTCACACCTTGAACTTGATCCTCCATATTGTATTTCTTATACTTGACCCAAGCCAGGCCTGCATGCACCCACCTCCTACTCTCTACTTTTCAATCTCCCTATCTTTATGGCTCAGCTCCTACCACCTCCATGAAGCTTCAAATGATCCCTCCCAGGTATTACTGGCCTCTCCTTCAAATATACCTAGAACATTTTTGATCCTCTTTTGCTTGCATCACGTCCTCTCTCTTAATATATTTACATTATCCACGTACTATAGAACAAGTTCTTTGATGCCAGAGTCTGCTTTGTTCTTGTTCATTGCACATAGCGGGTACTTAATAAATGCTGAATTGAACTGGATTTCAAAAAGGTAGCTTCACAGACAGCAGAGTAGATAAAGCACTGGACCCAAAGTCAGACTTGAGTTCCAATTCAGCCTCAGATACTTCATAGCTGTGTGACCTTAGGCAAATCACCTAACCACTGCCTGCCTCAGTTTCCTCATCCATAAAAATGGAAATAATAATAGTACCTACCATCAAAAGATGCTTTGAGAATCAAATGAGATAATATTTATAAAGAATTTTATAAACTTTAAGGTACTATTTAAGTGGTAGGCATTAGTATTATTATAACCCTAAATAAACTACAGCAAGCACTATTCAGGTTTTAATATATCCTGACTACTCTCTCTGGCCCATATGGTTAACACCGGAAAAATTGTGAAATCTATACACAAATTGGTACCCCAAATTATAGGTTATTGCTCTAACATCTCTTATCATAAAAAAAAACCCTATCCAAAGAAACAGGCTGCATAGGACCAAAGACTCTGATTTTCATAAGATAACATTTGTAAAACACTTAGCACAGTGCCTGTCTGGCACAGAATAGGTGCCTAATAAATGCTTAATTCTCTTCTTCTCCTTTGTTAATAAAGTACATCTTTTTGTGTCACTTATCACTTCTGATCTGGTTTCACATAATCACACATATTCTAGCCAAACTAGACTGCTTGCTGTTTCTCCAAATTAAACATTCTCCATCCCTCTACCATACCTTTGCTTAGGTTGTCTCCCGTTTCTGGAATGCCTTCTCTCCTAATCTCTAACTAGTAAAATCCTATGTTTTCTTTAAGGATCAATTAGGGTACAGTCTCCTACAGGAAGCCCTTCCTAATTGCCCCAGTATTTAATGCAATCTCTCTCTCTGTGTCACTTGCTCATTTTCATATTCTCTCTCTCTCTCTCTCTCTCTCTCTCTCTCTCTCTCTCTCTCTCTCTCTCTCTCTCTCTCTCTCTCTCTCTCTCTCTCTCTCTCCTCTCTCCCCCCTTGAATTATCTTGTATTTACATGTACATGGAATGTTCTTCCAATAGAGTATAAACTCCTTGAGGGCAGGAATTGTTTTATTTTGTCTTTAGATTGCCAGCATCTAGCATAGGACCTTGTACACAATCTATGCTTAATGCTTACCAAATTTCTTTCTCCAAGTCTAAATTATCATTTTTAAGATGGTCTATAGCCATTATTTTTTAAAGTTATCTTTCTCTTTGTTTTCCCTACATGTGTTTCTGAATGGCTAGACATTTGCACTTCCTCATGACAACTCACTGGGAGAGAACAAAAATTCCCACAACTCTCCCCACCTCCCATTCCCTTGATTCAATACATCATGTAACTAAATGAGTAACAAAACACAGGTGGAGAATTCGTTAGGGCCAGTATTGAGACATAACTTTTCTCTCTTGGGACAAAAGAGCTATCAAAGAGTTAGGATGTTACAGAGGGTAATAATTATCTCCAGGCAAAAGTCTACCTTACTTTGTAACCCTTATCATAAAACATTTTTTTAATATATATATCACTCATTCTTCACAGGGATTGACAATGTAAAAATCTGACATAAATATATTTCTTCCAAGTACAGTGTTGATCCAAGCCTTTTTATTTTTCAGTTTACTTCAACAAATGTTGATTATATGCAAGGTACTGTATTAGTCTCTGCTCCTGAGGAGCTTACTGGGGTTCAGGGCAGAGGGAAGTACTGATAATGGCACTACAGAGGAGAAAGAGTGTGATAAGGCTAGTGAAATAGTCCAGACAAAATGTTCTAGCAAAACTTGGGGAAGAACAGTCAACTCAGGATGCAGGGAAATGAGGAAGTTCACCCCTCACAATATGTGTTGCAAACCAATCAAACATTATCAAAGTGGATGTGTTTGAGTCACTAAACTACTGGTAAAATGAAGTACATGACATTAGTCAAGAAAACTCAGAGTACCAGATGAACGCAAGAAACACATTTTAATAGTTTCACCCATAAAATGAAGCTAAATTTATAAAACTACCTGATAAAACCTTTTTATTATAAGAAACAGAAAATGGATTTAACTGTTATGGGAACAGAGTCTAACTGAGGACAATAAGTAATAATTTCACAACCTACTACCGATCACTGATTTGTTTCTGTAAGAAGACAAAATGCATTCCATTCAAAGCAATCACAAGGACTTCTTCATTGACTTTGCTTCGACAATACACTTAGGTCAATACAAAGGGATCCCTGTGTTTGTATTCCTGCCCAACTACTGCTACTTCATTTGGAAAGGACTTACACGCCAATTTAGGCTTTCTTAAGTGAGGAGGGAAAAAGCCCTTACCGTAGCTTCATTGCAGATTGTACATTTCACTACATGCTGGTGAAGCTTGCCATCCAAATTGATTACAGATTGGCACACACGGCAGTTTATTATAGGAACACCACTGGCATCTGGACTAGCAATGGCTGTGTAAGGAGGTGGGAGTTCCGCTGAAAAGATAGGAATCAAGTCAATAAGTAAATAATTAAGTGCCTACTATATGCTAGGTACTGTACTGAGTGTTTGGGATACAAAGAAGGGAGGATGGGGGGACCTCAGTTCCTGCCCTGGAGAGCTTACAATCTAAGAAGAATAAGCATTTATTAAATGACTACTGTGTACTAGGCACTATGGTAACTGCTTTACAAATGTTATCTCATTTGAGGCTCACAGCAAAACTGACAGGTAGGTGCCATTATTATCGCCAATTTACAGATGAGGACATGAACAGAAAGAGATTGTTATTTGCCCAGGGTCACGCAGCTACTAAGTGTCTAAGTCCAAATTTGAACTCAGGCCCTCCTGAGTCTAAGTTCCATGTCCTATCTACCATACCATCTAGCTGCTTACTGTAAGGAGACAAGATGCAAACAACTATGGACAAGCCAGATCTATACAGCATAAACTGGAGATAATCTTAGAGAAGGTACTAGTATTTAGTGAAACTAGGAAAGGTTTCTTATAGAAGGTAGGATTTTAGATGACGCTTGAAACAAGTCAGGGAAACCAGGAAATGATAAAGAGGAATTCCAGGTCTAGGAGAAAAAAGTGATATGCTCAATTATGTCTCATTTTTCACAATCCAATTTAGGGTTTCTTGCCAAAGATACTAGAATGGTTTGTCATTTTCTTCTCCAGCTCATTTCACAGATGAAGAAACTGAAGTAAACAGGGTTAAGTGACTTGTCCAGGGTCAGATAGCTATTAAATGTCTGAGGCCAGATTTGAACTCAGGAAAATGAGTCTTCCTGACTTTAGGCCATCACTCTATCCACTATGCCACCTAGCTGCCCAGGTACAGGAAAAAGGTAGCAGAAATATAGGAAATATGTGAAGAACAGTAAGGAGGCAGGTGTTGCTGGATCATAATGTCAATATTAAGAGGCTAAAAGGGAAATTAGATTCTCAGAGAAATTATACCTATTGTGAATTCAGAGGCAATATAAATGACTCTTAAATATTCTGTAAAGAGAGTCAAGGAACAGAAGTCTGCTATGCTTTTATTCCTGTTCTTCAAAGAAGTGACCTAGACTGGGTTCCCCAAAATTAGTTTCAGGAGATAAAGTCAAATATATGTAGAATAAAATAATTCTAGCTTGGATTTCATGTCTGATTTTCTTAAGGCTCACCCACAATGTCCGTTTCCAATGCCTACTTATCAGATTTTATAGTCAAATCCAGTGAACAGATTCACTCCTTATTTCAAAAGTAAGGTGATTAAAATTTTATTACTACCATCCCTCTTCCCATTATATTGTAACCCCTCTGACTATTATTAGACAGCTCCCTCATTGTTGCTTCCCCTGCCCCTCGTACACAATATCATCATCTAAAGGTCAACCTTCTGCATAGAAGTCTCTCCAAACTTAGCCAGTTTAGTCCTTGATGGCTGTCACAAAGTTTATATTGTCTGAGATGGTCATGGATAATAAAATGGTCCTAGCATTGAACTTACAGCTATTACTGGGCCTCTACCAGAAGCTTTTCCAGCTATGATCCAGTAAAAATCAGTCTGGCTATTCTATGTCCAATGCAAAAACCTTGGCCCAGTATTAAAAGAAAATCTAATATCTGCAGAAAATGCCTATGAAAGCAAATCATTAAGTTATGATCTAATTTTGTAGTTGCAAATGTTCTTTTGTTAAGTAGAGAAGTGTAGAGCCTTTAGCATACTACTTCTACGCTTATGTGGTAGATCTGTACATTTAGACAGAACTTTAGGAATCAGCAGGTAAAGATTTGATGGGAAAAGAGAGAAATTCTCTGATCTCTCTTCCCTTCTCACAAGTCTCATTCTGGCGTCATGTATAGTCTTGCTCCCAAAAGGTATAGACAAGTAGAGCATCCTTTTATACTCTTGGCATCTTGGCTCTTCCTCGACATCTCTCCCCACTCCACCCTCCTCCTGCCATACACACATATATACACATTCACTTTAACATTTTTCCACATCTTATGCATACACAATCCTTCTATGGATTACATATAGTTACTAAAATAAGGACTACAGGACAATTCATAAGAGGCAGAGATCTGGGGATTCTCTTTTTGGGCCACAGTGCTATATTACATTTGACAATATCCACAAACTGCAGCTTTGTGGGAGTGCCAAGTCAGGATGATGAAGGTTCTGGTAAAACTGCAATATAAGCAGCTTAAAAGAATAGACACTAAAGGGGCAGATATGAAGTTTTGAACTTCGTCCAGGAAAGGAGGGAATCAGTATAACCATTCTGGAACAAAATAGTTTCCTCAATCTTCAAGGAAATAAGGAAAATCAAGACAGACTGGGGTCCAAATGACCACTGACAGCCTAACACGATGAGGCAAATAGATCAGATGAGGCACAGTTTTAGTCATAAGTATTCATCTTCATGTAATGGAGCTTGAGTTTGAGAATTAAGGAGTAGAAATGTTCTTGTATCCTTTTATCTATGTTATAATCCCCATGACCAGGAGTTTTTAACCTGGATTACATGAACAAATTTTGGGGCAGGGGGCATGAACTTGGATGGAAAAATATTTTGATAATTGTCTTTCATTTTAATTGGTTTTCTTTGTATCCTTTGCAATGAGTGTTTAATTTTTTTTTTTAAACTAAAATATCAGTTGGAGAAGAGCTCCATAGGCTCCTCTATACTACCAGAGGTCTATCACACACACAAGAAAAAGTTAAGAACCTCATTTGTAAACTATTCTACTTTTTTGCATATAAAGTCCCAGGTCTGAGATACTCATGAATATATAGTTCAGGTAGAAACCATCTCTTAGAGGTCTAAAACCTTTTTAAAATGCTTGAATTTTATAAAGCATATGTTTCCTTGCAGCAAGGCTAGTGTTGTGTTGAGTTGGTAAAGAAGCAGAATGAAATAACCCTGGACTTATAGTCAGGAAAATCTAAGTTTGCATCTTGCATCAGAAACTTAATAGTTGTATGATCTTGTTAATAATAATTTGCCTTTACCTACCGTCTTAAGGTTTACATAATACTTAACATATTATCTCATTTGATTCTCATGGAGTAGATGCTATCATTATACCCATTTTATAGATTTAGAAACTAAGGCTGAGATACGTGAAGTGACTTGCCCAGGGTCATATAGCTACTAAATGTCTGAAACAGGATTGGAACTTTGATATTCCTGACTCCAAGTCCACCTAGCTTACCAAATCTTCTCTCGATTTCAGTTCCTCATCTATAAAATGGGGGTAAATATTAGCTGTAGTGTTTAAATCTTTTGGGATACTGTGTATGCATGTGTAACCCTCACAAACATTAAAGTTCTATATAGATGTCGGTGTTGTTATACTTTTATACTGTTAATATTAAAACTAAATGATATAGCATAAAAGAGAGACGTCTTAAATAAATAACACTACCCTAGACAAGAGTGATATCCAAAAGAGTCTCTACCACATTGCAAAATGCAATTAAAACTGCTTATAGTAAAAAGAAACGGTGATGGCATAATTTCCTAGTAGCAGAGTAACTAAACTAGCTTCTAAATTTCATGATGTAGTAAAATGATTTCTATCTAACATGGCAAGTAATGTTGCCTTAGGACTTGAGCATAAGTCACCATATAATTAAAATGAAGACGAGAAAAAGAAAAAAGTTAATTATAAAGTCCAGTGAGGATGCTATCACCTGGCAACCTCAGATTTATCAAAAATACAATGAAACCCACAAAGGCTTATTAACAAATGCTTTTGAGGGCAGCTAAATGGCTCCATAGATAGAGCATTGAGCCTGGAGTCAGGAAGAACTGAGGTCAAATCCAATCTCAGACATTAATTACTCTCTGTATGATTCTGGGCAAGTCACTTAATTTCTGTTTGCTTCAGTTTCCTCATCTGTAAAATGGGGACTAGTACTAGCATCTACCTCCCAGGGTTGTTATGAGGATCATTAAATGAGATAATAATTGTAAAGCACTTATCACAGTGCCTAGTACACTGCACAAATGGTAGTTATTATTTTCAGTAGTGGTAGCAGTAACATTCCATTTTGTTGTTATTCATCCTTCATTCTTGAAGAGGACCATGACATCACGGAGCTGATACCATGACATACAAATGAATTGGATTTAAGTGAGGGAGGGCTGTGCAAAGTCACCAGCCTCACTTTCTCCTCCAGAGCCATCTGGGTCCAGTGGCCAAATACACAATAGGATGCCTGGAAATGGCTCCCAATATTCCATTCCAATTCAAAATCAGCAGAACTTTTATCACACCCAAAGCCTAGCAAGAGGGAATTGATAAAATGACATTGTAACATGTCTTTGAGGCTTATAACAGACTTGCTGAAAGTCAAACCTGAATTATGACTGGATGAAGAAATGACAAAAAAAAAAAAAAATATGCTTCATGGGATCTAATTTCAGACCTGGAAGGGTCTTTAGGGATCATCTAGTTCAACCGCATTTTACAAATGGGGTAACTGAGACCTGAAAAAGTTAAAATAACTTGTTCAATGTCACACATGTCATAAGTAGTCAAAGTAGAATTTGAAAGTCTTCTGGCCCTAGATGAATCAGTTTCCACTGTATCACACTGTCTCTCTGTTTCTTGATGTGAGCTGAGAATGCCATATAATGTGATTTAGCAAAATACAACGTACGTTATTTGTTCTTATTTTTACTATATTTCCTTTGTTTTTTACATATTCATTTTAATAGCCATCCCTCATAACAAAGATTTAAAATGAAGGAAAGGAAAAGTTCAGCTGAAAACAACCAATATGTCAACTGTGTCTGACAGTATATGCAACATTCTACATGTATATTCACTCCCTCTGCAGAGAAAAGAGATAAAAGCATTGCCACAACTCTTCTCATGGGGCATGTTTGCTCAAAATAATTACACCAAGTCCAGTTTTGCTTTTGTTGCTTTTTTCATTTATGTTCTGGTAGTCCATGTCTATATTGTTCTCCTCGTTCTGCTTTCCATGGTGCATCAATCATGCAAACCTTCCCCACGTTCCTCTGAATTCATCTTTGTCATTTTTTAAGATGCAGTAATCTTCCACTGTATTTATATGCCACGGTTTGGTTAGCTATTCACTGATGAATGGGCACCTACTTTTTTTCCAGTTCCTGGGTACCAAAAATGGCATGGCATATTTGAAATAAAAGCACAATTTTTACAACTCAACACATTCAATTCAGTCTTTAAAACTCAACAAACATGTATTATTTAGTATGTTCAAATCATTATGCTAGAAACTAAAGATATAAAGGTAGAAACAAAATAATTCCTGCCTTATGGGGTCGTACATGCCACTGGGGTGGATAATACGAACACAAATAATATAATGCAGAATGGGAAATTAAGGGAGACGGACGAAAAAAGATCAGGCAAAATCTTTGAGAAAAGAGAGTTCATCACCTTTCTTTCATTCTTTTTCTTTTATTTGAGTCTTCTTGAACAAAATAACTAATATGAAAACTTTTTTACCTGATTGTACAAGTATAACATTCCTTACTGTCTCAGAGAGAGAAGGATAGAATTTGGAACTCAAAACGTAAAAAAAAAAATGTTGAAATACTGTTTTAACATAATTGGGGTAAAAATAAAATACATATGCATACACACATATATGTATGTATGTGTATGTATATATATATAAGTATATACATATACACATACACATATTTAAAAACTAATAGAAAGGGGCAGGACTTCTCACAGGAAATGGCACTTGAACCAAGTCTTGGAGGAAGCTTAGCAGAGTGCCTGGCACATGGTAGGCCCTAAATAAATGTGAATTGACTAAATAAGTGAGATCCAGGCAGAAAGGAGGGGCTCTAGGAATGCACAGAGGCAGTAGAACTTAGGAAGAGCAAGTAGTCCACACTGGCTAGAATTGAGTATGTGAAGATGAGCAGTAAGGAGAATATCATTGCAGAGGCTGGCTAGAGAAAGATTATCAACAGCCAGGCTGAGAGGTTTGAATTCTGTCCTAAGGATAAAAGGAAGCACTGAAGATTTCTGAGCAAGCCAGGGACATGGTCAGACCTGGGCTTCCGGAAAACTGCTTCAGTAGGCATGTGAAAGAGTAGAAAGTAAATACAGGTGGCAGGGAGATCAATGAGGAGGAAATTATAATAAATCCTGGAAAGAAACATGAAAAGTCGTCCAATTCGTCTTTTCTTTCTTCTAAATCCTCTGAAATCTGGATTCCATCCCTCATCAGCCAACTAAAATGCTGTGTACAAAATTAATCCCTCAATGGCCTAATTTAGTTGCTTTTTTAATCAATCCAAATGCTTCTTGACCTTGCTCCAATATTTGACATGGTCCCAGCTTCTTCTCCTGGGTACTCTCTCTGGATAAGCATGACACTGAGCTCTCCTGGTTCTCTAACTGTTCCTTGTAAGTCTCCTTTTGTTGGATCTACATCCATGTCATGCCTACTAATTGTGGAAATTTCCATGATTCCCAATCATCTTCTCTTTTCTTTCTATACTCACTCTCATTAGCTCCCAAGGGTTTAATTATAATCTCCACGCAGTTGATTCCTATATCTTGAGGAAAATTAATATTATGCTATATTATTTAATAACCAATATTACTATGTAATCCATCCTATTCCCTATTTTGTCAAAACCCCATTTCTCATTCTAGCTCAAAAGGCAGTACACTCAGTCTGGTGTAATCACTTGCTAACCTGGGACCCCTGCTTTTATTTACTGATAAAATACTATCTTGGGTTCTCTTCAAGGGACAACTCTCCTGTCCTTATGATTCCTTGTCAAAATTAGGGATGATTTAGTCTCCAAGGGGAAGGCAAAATGAGGTGGGACCCAGAGTTCTCATTGAAATGGTTCTGATTTTCTAGCCAAGATTACTGGAGGCAATTAACATTCTTTAATTGCTAGAGAGGGATGTGATGAGCCGCACCAGAAGGCCAATCCACTTTCCCAATCCTATCATTTGAGAGGTTTACTCCCCCACAAGAAAAAGGTAACAGGAAAAAGGTAAGGTAACTTTTAACCCAACTCCTCCTTAAATGTCTGCCAGTTGGATTGTCTTACCTTTTCCCAGAGGAGGTCCAACTGATGTACTATCAGGCCAATAAGAAGTACAACACAATTAGGTTTAAAATGCCCCATCTTGGTTATTGAGAGATGCCACTGATCCAATTTATTGATTATTGCTAGCCTCACTAACTAATTGATCATGCTCAGCTCCCTGACTTTTTGGCCAAGAAAGTCAGCATGACCCATTTTACTGAGAGTTTATATGTCATTGTTGATAAAATGTTATCCTGCCCTGGAGAAAACTATGTCTCAGCCTGCCTTTGTTGCAATTTTACCAGCACAATCTATATATCCTGTCTAAGCTTTTCTCCTGAGTTCTCATCCTCCTGCCTGAAAGTGAAAGAAAGACAGCTGGTGGGAACAGGGACAACTTCAAGTAGAAAAAATGAAAAGATGAAGTATTGTCTTTATAGAAAAAAAACCCAACATAACAAAAACTCTAATTAAGAAAAAACACAATATTAAAGACAAATAGAGGAAAATATAAACCTGACTAATAAGTTTAAATGTGAACAGGTTTAGCAATCCAAGAAAATAAAAAAGAGTGACAGTTTGGATAAGAAAACAAAACCCTACACAATATTCTGCTTACCAGTAACACACCAAAAACTCAAGGCCATACACAGAATAAAAAAGTAAGGTCTGAAAGAAAATCTAGTATGCATCAGGAGAATCTGAAAAAATAGGCATGCTAATCATTCTACCACAAAAAAAGGGAAAAAAACAAAGATTGAAAACAGAGATAAATAAGAAAAATATTTTATCCTGAAGCAAACATACAACAAACCATTATCAATATCAAACTAACATGCTCTAAGGATGTTAGCATCTAAATTTATGAAAGAAAAATAAAGCAAATTACAAGAAAACAGACGGTATTACAGTAATAACAGGAAACATCGGTTTTTCAATTTTAGACAAATTTAACAAAGATAAACAAGATGCAAAACACCAAATTGAAGAAACTATTGGAAAATATGGATAAAAAAAGATTTCTGAATGGAATTTTGGCAAAAACTGATTGCATTAAGACACAGAAATATTGCAAGTAATAGGCAGAAACAGTCATCACATTCTTTACAGACTATAACTCAGTGAAAATAGTTTTCCATTCAAGGAGTACAAACAAAAGACCGAAATGGACACTTAACAATGAAAACCTAAATAATTAGTGAGTCAAAGAACAAATCATAAAAACAACTAAAAAGCGTGCGAAAGAAAACAGTAATGAAGAAAGCGCATAGTATAATTTCTGGGATGAAAAATACCCCCAAAATATATATTTACAAAACAGAAAAGCAAAAGATTAGTGAACTGAAGATTCATTTTTTTGATTAGAAAGTCAACAAATAAACAAACTTGAAATAAATAAAAAATAGGTGTTAAAATTAGAAAAAAGATAAAGTGAAAACCAAAAAGAACTATAGAAATGATAAATAAAACTAAAGGCTGGTTCTTTGAAGAGACTAACAAAACTGATAAATCTTTAGCAAACCTGATTAAAAAGAGAGTAGAAAATAAAACCAACAAAATAGCAAATGAACAAGGTAAAACTAAAAGCACTAGAATCTTAAATAATCCAATCTCAGGAAAAGAAAGATTCTGTTGTAAAGACACTACCAAGGAAAAAAAACTGTCCTAACATATTCATAGGAGGATTGTATCAAGCTTTTAAAAAATAATTAGCACCAATACTACGCAAAAAAATTTTCAAAAATTGAAAAAGAAAATAATTCACTTGATTCCTTTTATGAAACAAATATAGTCCTAACACCTAAACCAGCAAAGGATAAAGCACAAACAGTATCATTGATGAATACTAAATCAAAAATTTTAAATTAAATTCCTTGAGACTAGAGCAATTCATCCAAGAAATCATCCATTATGACCAAGATGGATTTATACCAGGGAAACAAGGATAGTTCAACATTAGGGGGGAAAAACAATCATATTAGAAACAAAAACATATAAAACCACATGATTACTATATCTCAAAAGACGCTGAAAAATCTTTTATTTATTTCAAACATTCATTTGTGCTTTTGAAAAACCTACAAGCTCTACAACACACAAGCTATACAACCTATGCCCTCCACAGAAAGCTACAATTAAGTGTATATATATCTATATATCTAGATATATACATATAGATATTGATATATACATACACATATACACATGCATATATTCATAGACATATACTTTCTCTGACAAATTCTATTCCTGATCTTGGTTTTTATGCTTGTGTATATCTCTTATTTCCTTTCCCTCCTGACTCCTCTACTTTACTTCTACCTGCTCCCTTGCCCTCCTATTAATTAACCTACCCCCCCATAGGGATCCCACCCTTATCCTCCCATTCCTATAAATCTAAATACCTTTCTATACTCCCCTTTGACGTATTCCATCCCCTTCCCTCTCAAAATCCCTCTCATCCTCTCCCCCCTCCCTTTCCCCTTAGTGTTTTATTACTTTCTGAATTTAGAAGACTTTTATAATCTCATATGCGTGTATGTATGTATGTATGTATGTATTGTTCCTTCTTGAAACCATTCCCAATGAAAGTAGGTTTCCAGAACCAGCAGCCCTCCTCCTCCATCTAATTACTCCATATGGGTTCTTCCTCTTGCACTTCCTTTGTATAAGATAGTTACTCTTTTTAGTTGTTCCTAAACAGTTTACTTTTCAAAGTCATATTATAATGAGGTCTATGCCAATCTTTCTTATGAACTACTCAATTACTTCTGACAATCTTAGACACATATTTTACATTTTACATAAATAAAAGATAAATATTTATCCTTATTGAGTCTCTTGTAATTAGTCTTTGGTACGTATTCTATATTTCTCTTGGTCTTTGTGTGTCAAATCTTCTAATAAGTTCAGGTTTGTTTGTTTTTTTTAACGAAGTCTTGAAAGTCTGACAAATCATAAAAACTTTTTTTTTCATTCAGAATTATACTTAGCTTTACTTGGTATGTTATTTTTAGCCAAAAGCCCAGTTCTTTTGTTCTTTGATATATGCTGTTCCAAGATTTGTGGTGTGTTGAGGGCCAGGGTGGAGTGCAGTTGACAAGATCAGGATAGACCTTCGGGGAAACTGTTCTTTGAGACTGTGCTCATTATCATCCGGAATGGCTCTCCATGCCCCCCAGATGTTGCTGTCTCCATGAGACAAACAAGAGAATTACAGAAAACAAGGGATATGTAAAATAGATGTCCTCTAGGCTCACAGTCTGATTAAATCACAGTCTGATTAAATCAGTCTCATTTAATCACTTAGGGCAGAGACAAGCAGAATGTAACCTAGGCTTGCAGTTTCTATCTATAAATACCCGGACCCTCAGATCAATAAAGTGGAATTGGTCTTTCTTCTCCTGCCTCCCGTGTCTTTCTTCTTCACCGCATCATGGAGCCGTGTAGGGATGCAGGCCGTCTGCTACAGTGGTGTTTTAATGTCTCTGCTCCTAGATCTTGTGTGATTTGTGATACCACCATATTTAAATTGGTTTTTGTCTTGTTGTTTGTAGTATTTTATCCTTGAACTGGAGGTTTTGGAATTTGACTATAATATTCCCATGGGTTTTCCTCATAGGATCTCTTTCAGGTGGTGATCAGTGCATTTTTTTTTCTATTTCTATTTCCCCTCAAGTTCTAATGCTTCAGGACGATTTTGTTTAATTGTTTCTTGTATCATTGTACCAAGATTCTTTTTTTAAATAGATGACTTTTTTTTATTAATATATACATTTAGTTGTCTTCTGGCTTGTTGCAGTGGTAGGTTAGACAACACTTGCCACAATTACGTCTGTCAAAATGACTAGCCATAAAGACTACAGTACCACATTCATCAGAAGGGCCCTCTCATCAAAGATGGCTAGTTTTGCCATTCTTATCCAGCTTACCGTTCTTCAGAACAGCAAGCTTAGTCTTCTTTTTCTTATGCTTGTTCTTTTTGGGAGTGGTGTAAGACTTCTTCTTCTTTTTGTCACCACCATGAATCCTCAGAACAAGATGAAGGGTAGACTCCTTCTGAATATTATAGTCAGACAAAGTACTTCTTTCAGTTGCTTGCGGGCAAAATTCATCTTCGGTGATATGGGGAAACTGAGGAGATTCTCCTCAGTCCCTCACATGACTGCCACATAAGAAATGTAACAAAGCTGATATGTATAGCTGGGAGTGCAATAGGAAATAGCACATAAATGATGGAAGAATTAATGAACCATGTAGCTGGGGCAAGAAAACCCTTATCTTAAGAGTCATAAAGCTCCTTAAAGAAGGAAGTTTCTGCGTTCAGGGATCTGGTCAGTCCTTGGGCACATTCATCAAAGCAGAGAACTGGAACTTCGGCCAAGGTTCCTTCTTTAATCTTTCTACTCTAATGGTCATTTTTCTCTGAAGCTACATGTATAAAGGGACTGAGTGGGAGAAGGTTCTTTGGAGGTCTTTGCTTCAGAAGTGGGGATGTCTGCTTCTCTTCTCCCAGTCACAGCCTTTGCCAACTGCTTTCCCCCTTTCCTCCTCCCTGGTCATGCCAAAATGATGAAGCTCAGACTTGATTGGTGATGTATTTCTTCTCTTTTTTTATTCTGTCTTAACTATTGTCTTAGATTATATGTATACCCTTGCTAACTTTCACTATTTGAATTGTTAAATAAACTTAGTTGCCTATTAAGCTTGTTTGAATGCTTGCCATTGTATCTTAAGATCCGAACCTAAAGTGAAAGTACTGCACTGTCCATAATCCCTTTCAATTCCAGTTGATCAGAGGAAATACCTTCCTTATCTCATATTTTGGCCTTGATATTTTCAATAGTATGAGAAGGCTCAGCCTCAAGGGTGATGGTCTTCCCCATGAAAGTCTTCATGAAGATCTGCATAGTGGCCCTGGGTTCACCCATTGATAGTGGATCCAAGATTCATTTTTTGATCATAGCTTTCAGGTAGATTATTCTTATGTTTTCTCTTCTTGATCTGTTCTCCAGATCTGCTAGGGTTGGAAGCTCAATTCCATGTGGACAGTCTCGGGCGGGTAAAGGTGGGAACTTCTAAATCTTAGAGTTCTCACGAGACCCCCCAGGAAACGGCTGGGAATCTAGGTGAACCGAGCTATCTCGTGTATTTCCGCCTCTTCCCGTGAGAAACGTGATGGGAGAGAGCTCTCCCCGCCCTCGAGATTGTCCCAGATTGGAGCACACCTAGTTACCTAACAGGCACGGTATTCAGATGCAAACTATGCCGCTGCAGAGCTTAAGTAGGATCAGGAAAGCCTGAAAGCTCTCTTGGCGGGAGGGGCGCGGAGCGGACAGGACACAAGGCTCCGCTTTTCCTCTCTCTTCTCTCCCCTCCCCCTCTCTCCCCACTTACACTTCTATTTCCAATCTCTTACTGTAAGATCTTTGCCTCCTTGGGAGATCTTTCTCTTTCCCTCCTAAGGAAGAATTCCCCTGCACTTGTAACTAGACCCTGAAATAAAGCTCAACCCTTGTTCGACTCTGGAACGTCCTTTCTCTCATACGAGCATCCGGTTTGGCCAACCGAAGACCTCGGGAGGTGAGGTAAGAAGACTCGGGTAGCCCTCAGGCCTCTAGGCCTGGCACAGATCAGTTGTTTTTCTTATGAGATGTTTCACATTCTCTTCTATTTTTTCATTCTTTTTTTTGTTTTGTTTTGTTTTTTATTTCTTGATCTCTTATAACTTCACTGGCTTTGTCTTACCCAATTCCGATTTTCAAGGAGTTGTTTTCTTCCTCAAGATTCTGGATCTCCTTTCCTAACTGGCTGCCTTTCTTTTCATAATCTTGTTTTTCTTGGCTTGTTCTTTTTTTTATTTTTCCTCAACTTCTCATTAGATTTTTCAACTGTTTTTTAAGTCCTTCTATGAATTCTTTTGGGGTAGGTGACCATTTGATGTTACCCTTTGGAGTAGAAGAGGGTTTCTTTGGTTCAGTATTCTTGTCTGAAAATGAACTCCAGTTTTCTCTATTCCCAGAGTAACTCACTATGGTGATATTCTTTCTCCTTTGCCTGTACATTTTGTTTTATTTGTAGTAGCTTAGTTTTTGTAATCACCTCCAGTTCTGGTGTATGAGAGATGGTGCTTCTGGCCTCAGGGCCTCCTTCAGTTCTCCCCTCTGACCTGGAACCAAAACTAAGACCTCTAGCCTCCTCTAAGCACTCACAGCCAGCAGCATCCCTGCCCCACTGCTTCTGCACTCACTGGTTCCTTCTCACTCCTGCCCACATCTCTGCAGCACAGCTGGGTCCTTATCAGCAGAGGTTCCCTAGATCTACCTCACTCAGATGCCCAATTCCCCTCACTGTCTTGGGGATAAAAGTTCCTGTGGCTGGAGCTGAGGCAGCCTCCCAATCCAGCTAAACCCAGGGCTTGCTGCCTGTTGTTTAAAGGGACCTAGGACCTAATCTGGAGGTGTTTACCCTTCACAGGGATGAAACCTCATCTTGAAATTTTTCTCCAGATCTTTTCTGATTGTCCCAGGTGGACCCTTGTTCTGCCCCCATTCTTATTTATTTTTAACATTCTGTGTTCACCCTGAGGCACTATTTTGTCACTTTTGGGGGGGAAATCTTGAGCTCTTGGAATTTTCTGACCTACTCTGACATCTTCCTCTCAACTGCATACATTCTAAGGGAGAAGAAAAGGCTTATGTCTTTAACATGCACAAAATACTTTACAGAAAGGCAGTACAGTGGCCTTCGTCTTAACAAGCACTTCCATTAACTGGTCTAGGCATAAAGATGATTCTGCTGAGCTTTTAGCAAATTAACTTTCATTAAATATCAGAGATTATGATGCTATCTGAAAGTTCAAAGGGGACTATTGTTCTATAATGACTGAGCATGTGTTTGTACATAGCTAAAAATTCCTAGAGACTTTTTGGGAGGTATAGGCACCCAAATCTGAGATTTTATTAATGTAGAGGACTCCTGGTAAGATAGCTCTCTTTACCACTTCAGAAAAATACCTTCTCTTTCACTTAAAGTTTCAAGGAGTTACCTAAGGCATCTTGATTAGGGCTGTTCGGCAAGCATGTCTCACAGACTAGACTTGACAAAACTCTTCTTGACTCCAAGGCCTATTTTTTTATCAGCCACACCACTGTTGCTGCCTCTCAATATCTTGGTACTTAAAAATCAAACAAAAAAATCAGATACACTTGAACAAAAATTTAAAAACAAATTGTATTGGGTTTATGTTTTCAAGGAGGAAGGATATGTGGAAGAGGCAACATAGTACAAGGGAAAGAACACTTCTGGCTCTAAAGCAGGATGATATGATTTGAATCCAAACTCTACCACTTACTATTTCAGTGACATTGGAAAAGGCCCTTAATCTGCCTGGAACTGAATTTCCTCATCTTTAAAATTATGGGGTTGCACCAAATGACTTCTAAAGTTCCTCTACATCTGTGATCATATTATATAGAGTAACCTCAGGATTTGGGTGCTCAAAATAGAAAAGTCAATAATTATACAGTTTGGGGATTTAGGCCTATATATCATAAATCAGGGCATAGTGGGTTTTTTCTCCAAATTGTCTGTAAATCAGATCAAATAATATAATAGCAGTTACCATTTATATCATGCATTAAGATTTTGTTTGCTGTTCAGTTGTTTCAGTCACGTCCAGTGCTTTATAACTCCGTTTGAGGTTTTCTTGGCAAAAATACTAGAGTGGTTTGTCATTTTCTTCTCCAGTTCATTTTATAGATGAGGAAACTGAGGCAAAAAGGGTTCAATGATTTTCCCAGAGTCACACAGTATCTGAGGCCAGATCTGAACTCAGCAAGATGACTCTCCCTGACTTTAGGCCCAGCACTCTATTTACCACACCATCTAGTTGCCCAAAGATAATAAGCATAATTTCTCTTGCTACAAAGTCAAATGTTCATTATAAAGACAGCTGCAGCATACTGCAACATCTCTTACAGAGGATGAACAGAAATTCTTAGATAAATGTAATGAGATCCATCAAATTAAGTCACCATATAATTCAATTCTTGATTATTTCAGTGCAAAGGTGGCTACAGAATAGGCTTATGGGAGATATATTAGAAAAAACAGTTTAGAATGAAGAAATGAAAAAAGAAAAAAGTATGTAGATAATTCCAAAGTCTCATCCCCATATATTATGAGTATTTTCTTCAAGAAGAGTCGGAAAGTGATGTAAATGGTTGACACCAAACAACACAGCAAAAAATAAGTATATCTTTACAGAAAGGAAATTATTTTCTGTATGCAGTCAGATTATTAACTGGATGAAAAGCAAAAATCAATACCCAATTCAAAGAAATAGTAACAATGAGAAGATATTCCATGAAAAAGCAATAATTTCATTCTGACTTGTTTAAACAAACAGCTAACTGAAATATGCAGAGTATTTTCTATAGCAGCCCTCACCATTACATATATATAGCTGACAAACAAAAGGAGATGGAAAATCCCATTTTGTTGATGACCCCAAAAAGGCATTTGATTTGTTATACCAGAAAAAACACCCTACAAATCTTCCAGTGTCTCCTCCAACAAGGTGTCTCCCACGCATTTAAGAGGTAACAAAAGAAATCAGTTTACTCAACAGAGTTTTGAACGTCAACATTAAGTAAGGCGCAAAATGTTACAAGAACAACGCTGCCAATTATATTTACCAGGGTCATGAGGATAAGAATATCTTTACTACCTACCTCACTGGCCTGTCATGAGAGAAATGCTTGCTAAATTTTAATGCACTATACATGTGGGAGTTACTTTTCTTCCCCAAAACAAATATATTTCTAAAGAAGTCTAGCATTTGGATCAGAATCCCCCCAAATTCTCTAGGATTAACAATAGGTGACCATCCCTAAATTTCAGGCTTTTCTACTGGGGGAAGGCCTTGAGAAGTGGGGAGAATGTCAGAAGTTAATGCCAATCTTTTCAAATGTTAAAATGTCTCCCCTCTACCCAGCACCTCCCAGCCCCATAAAGGCCAGTTTAAGCACTAAGGCCCTGCTGCTTGATCTATGGCTTGATCTTATCATTCAATCAGTTCTAAATCCTACTGTACTATTATTTAATCCACTTTCTCCCATCTTATCTAGGATGATATTATGAGAGGGATGATGCTTATAGGTAAAGAATTGGAAAGAAGAGAGGTAAGACTATTTAGGAAGCTATTGAAATACTAATCCAAGTGAATGTGAATGTGAATGGAGAGAAGGGGATGAATGAGAGAAACAGGGTGAAGCTACAAAAAGACAAAACTTAGCAACTTGTGGAGTACAAAAGAGTGAAGAAAATACTACTAGGAAAAATGACAAGAAAGAAGGAAGGAAGGAAGGAAGGAAGGGAGGGAGGGAGGGAGGAAGGAAGGAAGGAAGGAAGGAAGGAAGGAAGGAAGGAAGGAAGGAAGGAAGGAAGGAAGAGGGAGGGAGGGAGGAACTTAGATCACATACTTGGGGAGCTAAGTGACACAGTGGATAAACTACTGGGCCTGGAGTCTTCCTGAGTTTAAATCTAGCCTCAGACACTTATTACCTATGTGACCCTGGTCAAGTCACTTAATCATATTTGCCTCAGATTCCTCATCTGTGAAATAAGCTGGAGAATAAAATGCCAAAAATATTCCAGTATCTTTGTTAAGAAAATCCCAAAAGGGGACAAAAAGAGTCAGATAAAAATGAAACAACTGAACAACACTACCACATACTACAATAAATTCTAAATGTATAAAACACCTAAATATAAAACGTTAAATAACAACAAAAATTGGAGAGAACAATTAAAGGCATCTTTTACAATGATTACTGACTGGTAGAGTATTCGTTACCAAAGAAGGGATAAAGGGTCCTTCCCTGTTAGAATGTAAGCTCCTTGAGAGCAAGTAATGTTTTTCACTTTTCTTTATCCCCAGTGCTTAACCCCATTCCTGGAACATGTCAGTACTTAATAAATGCTTGCTGGTTGAATGGAGATCAAAATAAATAAATAATTTCAGTATTGTGAAATGCATGCATTTCTGCACAAACTGAACTATGTAATAGACAAGAAAAGAAATTTTCTATTGGGTCTTAAAATCAATACATCAAATAGTGTTGATATAGTATCTAAAATCCAAGAAATGCAGGGACTTAACACAAATATATGACTGAGAGCCATGTTCCAACAGAAAAATATTCCAAAGGCATCTAAGTGGTGAAGTAGATAAAGCACTGGACCTTGGATCAAGAAAACCTGAATTCATATCTGACCTCATGCTATTAGCAACATCACCCTGGGCAAGTCAATTAACCCAGATTTGCCTCAGTATTCTTAACTGCAAAATGGTACCTACATCACAGAGTTGTGAAGATCAAATCAGATAACATTTGTAAAAAGTACCCAGTATAGCACCTGGCACATAGTAGGCATTATACAAATACTTATTCCCTTTTCCCTTCCTTTCCTTTCAATAGATGAATTGTTGATTACTAGTAATCATATGAAAGATTTCTCCAAATTGACATAAATGTAATTTAAAAACAACTCTGAGGTTTCACCTCGTTCCCAACAAATTTTCAAAGATAACAAATTTGGAAATCACAAATGTTGGAAAGGTATTGCACGCTGATTGTGTGGATCTAACACTTCTGAAATTCTAAGAGTCCAATCATTCTGAAAAACAACTTGGAATTATGTGGGCAAAGTAACTAAAATGTACATACCTTTTTCTAAGAAACCCTTCTGCTATACTTAGATCCTATGGAGGTGATGGACAAAAAAACAAGTCCCATAAATGGCAAAATATTTATAGCAGCATTTTTTTTTTTTTGTGGCAGCAAAAAACAGTTAAAAGTGGGAGTTTCCTGACTGGTGAATGACTAAAGGAATTGTGGGACATGAATGCACCAAAATATTATTGCTCATAAGAAATGATGAATGAGGTATTCAATAATCATGAAAGACATATATAAACTGACAGAGAATGAAATAAGCAGAACTATGAAAACAATAGCACAATGAATGCACAAGAAACCTGAAGGAACAGAAAACAGAGGAGAATGCTATGTAATTATAATGATCAACCTTGACCCCAAAGAAAAGTTGAGAGAATATATCGCCTTCTTTTTAATGGAGAGGTGAGAGATAATACGTGTAGAATTGTTGCCTTCACTATAGGTTGGGGTTGATGTGTGGTTGTTTTGTTGGAGCTTCTAAAAACTTTACTAAAAAAGACGACTCACTGGGTAAGTAGGACAAAGGTATATTTAGCAATGATTGTAAAAATAAAAACAATAAGCATAGAGTTTTAAAAAAAACCTATAGGAAATTATTTATTTGATCATTTTCTGATTTGTAATTTCTCTTATCTACTAACTTCTTCTAAACCTACCAACATATGCTCAGGTTTCTCGCATTGTTGAGACTAACTTTAAAAAGAGAAGAAATTACTTGGGATATAAGGTTAACAGTTTTAAAGCAGTTTGTGAATGGTAAATAGGGGTGATGTGGAAAAGGAGACCAGATTATGCAGATTGCTGAAGCTTTCAGGATGTCTACATCTTGAATGAATTCATAATCCTCATTCTTACTGTCCTTTCCTGATACATATTTACCCGGTAACATTTGTAGTTTGTATTTTTAGATGGGAGTTGAGAACTGAAATATTTAGTCTTTGTTATGCATGGGAGGCTTATCCAATGTCTGGAATATATTGTAGAAGCCATATGTTTAATGGGAAGAGAAATGGATTTGGAGGGAGAAATGAACCTGGGCTTCAAGTAGGCCTGGCACAGATTAGGCAATTAAAAAATGCTCATCCTGCTCCTAATCTACCAGATTCTATTATTAGGATATGTGAGCATATCAAAAGGATATTTGTAGAAAGTAAGGGAACATTTTTTTGTTCTGTCTGCACATGATAATCAAAATGTTTGTAGAATGTAAGCTCCTTGAAAGTGTGGACTAATTCTTATTTTATCTTTGTGTCTCCAGCACCTACTATGGGAATAGGGGTTATTAAATAATGGAAGACAGCTTGAATTGTTGAGTCTGGAAAAGATGTCCATCTGGCATTATAGGACCCCTAAATTAAAAGGGTATTTTTTGAGAATTGTCTTTGCTCAGTTTGAAATCTCTAACCCAGTAGGAGCCGATATATTTTCTTGAGTCATCCCTGACACATTTTTACCTTTTAAATTTTATAGTCAACATAAAAACAAACATATTCACTCTCTTTCTCCACATCCTTCCTAAAGAAGTGACACAACAGATGTTGGTATTAGCTAATGGTCCTTTAGGCAATGCTCTATCAGAGTTTTTCACTTTCAACCTACGAACTCTCCTCCTTATGGCTGCTCCTCCTCTTGATAGTAGCTGTTTCACATAGCTGCTTAAATTAACTGATCTTATTTGAACTATAAGCTAGTAAGTAAGATGCCTGCCATCTCTGCCTCTGCCAATGTGTTTTACATACGCTGTTATATTAATCTTCCCAAAGCATTGTTCTTATTTTGTTGATCCTTTGATCTCTGAAATTCAAAGTCTTTCACCAGGCATTCAAGGTCTGTTTTGTCCTCATCATACATTTTCAGTCTTACCTAGCACTATACTACTTTTTATGTCCTACAACCTAAAGAACTAGGTTACTTGCATTTCCTTGAAAGTACTCCTTGGTTTCCTTCTTCTGTTTTTCATTGTTTATGGTTTTTCTTCTACTGCTTTTCCACCTGTCAAATCCCTACTCATTTTTCAAGGAACAACTGAAAAGTCACCTCCTTCAGAAAGCCTTTACCTAATCAAAAGATCATACATTTAGAGCTGAGACCTCAGAGATTCTCTAGTTCAATCCCTTTGTTTTACAGGTAACAAAACTAAAGCCTGGAAAAGTTAAATAACTGCTTCAAGGCTACACAAGTAGCATAGACAAAATTAGAATCTCTGTTCTCTGCCTCTAAAGCCCTCCCAAATCATCACTCTTTCTTTCATACCCTAAAGGCAGCTGGAAATAATCTTTTCCTTCTCAGAACCCTCTTCTCACGATTCCATAATCCCTCCTTTAATTACTCTTCCTGCCAAATTATTAAAGTCCTCCCATATAACAATTAAATATAGTCTAGCAAAACAAATTAACACATTAAATATGTCTGAAAATGTATGATTTATTCTGCTCATAGTCAATCACCTGACTGAGAGGTGGGAAACATGTTGTAGGGTTTGGTCATTGCATTCATCAGAGTTCTTTTAAGCCTTTGACAGTTGTTTTCCTTTAGCATAGGACTAAGCCTTTAATGCATGCTTCTCCAGCCCATCCTTTGTACTTCAGTAACTGTACCTTCGCATTACAGCGTGTATTACAATTATTTGTGTACTTAACATCTTCACTACTAGACCGAAAACCACAAAATCAAAATCTGTGTCTTCCTTTTATTTCATCTACCACAAGATTACAGGTTTGGAACTCAATAAATCTACAATCAGTTCACAGTCAGTCCACAAGCATTTAAGTATCTGCTATAGGTTAAAAGCCCAGAGGTGGGGAACCTGTGGCCTTGAAGCCACATGTGGCCTTCCAGATCCTTGCGTGTGGACTTTTGACTGAGTAAGTTTTACAGAATAAATCCTTTTATTAAGGGGATTTGTTCTGTGAAGTTTGGATTCAGTCACAGGGCCACTCTTGAGGACCTAGAGGACCACATGTGGCCTCAAAGCCCACAGGTTCCCCATCCCCAGACTAAGCACTGTACTAAGTGTTGGGGATACAGATATAAAGAGTGAAACAATCCATACTGCAAAGTGCTTTCCTTCTAATGGAGAAGACAAGTATGATATACAGCATAAACATGAAGTGAATGAATACAATATAAACAAAGTAGATAAAAGGAGGTGATTTGGGATGGAGGGGACTAACAGGAAAGGCTCTGTGCATAAGATGGTGACGACTCTAAATCTATACTTGAACTTATCCTTTGAAATTTTCATCATATACTATGTCCCTTTAATTCTCTCTTTCTAGGGATTACAATTTCAAGATTTGGACAGGGGTTTTCTTAGTTTTTCAGCCAGTGGAATAAGCCCCAAACTATATGACCACTACTAGCTTCCACTCGTGGCTTTTAAGAAAAATAGAGAGGAAAATGACTTTTGTTATTTCTCTAGGATGTTTGTGCTATAGTTTAAACACCCACTGATCAGTCTTCATGTGAGCATATTTTTCATAGGAATGTCACACAGGTTTCTACAGCTCATAAGAACTGAAAAATAGCAGCAAGACAAGTAAACAAGCATTTATTAGGCACTTGCTATATATCCAGTGTGTGCTAAGCACTGGGAGTACAAAGAAAGGTAAAAAAGCAGTCCTGACTGTGAAAATAGGGGAAACCACACCCAAACAACTACATAGAAACAAGATACAGACAAGATAAATTGGAGATAATCTTGGAGGGAAGAACTAGCATTAAAAGGGATTGGGAAAGGTTTCCTGCAAAAGGCCAAATTTTATCCATGGTTTGAAGGACATCAAGTACATCAGAAAACTTGGATAAAGGGGAGAGCATTCTAGATATAGGGGACAGTCAGGGAAATTGTGCAGCCATAAGGTGGAACGTTCTGAGAGGAACAGCAAAGAGGTCGGTGTCAGTGAATTGCAAAGAACAATGGAGGGGAATGAAATGCAAGAAGACTGAAGATAAGAATGGATGTGATTACGAAGGTCTTGAAAAGCCAAACAGGTTTCATATTTGATCTTGAAAATAATAGGGAACCAATGGAATTTATTAAATAAGAGTGGGTAGGTAACATATGGGTGGACCCATAATCTAGAAAGATTAATCTGATAGCTGAGTGAAGTAGGGAGAAACGTAAGGCAGGAAGATCAATCAGAAGGTTAAACATAGTTAATTTCTAGTCTACTTAAAGGTAACAGTGGAAAGAGGAATTTAAATCAAGGAAAGTAAGAAAGCAAAATACTTCAGTATTTCAACAAACCAATACCCTCACTAATAGAAGTCCTTTCTCCAATGGTATAGATCATATTTCACATATATCTTCTCATCCTGTATGATTCTTGCCCATATTCTGCCATAAAACCTCCAGGAAGGAGCTATGCAACAGGGGCCTTCCTTTTGGCCTGTGGGACATTCCACAGAGAGCAATACTACACTCAGCCTTCCCATTATAGCCCTCACTTCAGCACCATGACCAGCTCATCTTCTTCTCCTGGACAATAACTTTTATGATACTTTCTCAATATAAATCATTGCTGGTGATCGGCCACAGCCTATTTGCATCTAGAATCTGCCTATTGCCCTTTGGGTCCTCTACAACCTTATTATTCTTTGGCCATTGTAGTGTGCCATGATTCCTAGCCACCGAACATCATCAGATGATATGGTTATTAAAAAGATGAGTTTACATTAGAAAGAAAAGCATCATGAAATGACTCAAAGGTCTACGTAATTATCTAAGCAACACAGCCTTCTCTCTTCTTCCTTTCAATCCTCCCACCATCTCATTGTCCACCTGTGGTGCCAGATAAAGATAAATATACTGATGAGACTAACTCAATGGACTGACTCACCTATCCAACTGCATGTCAGGCATACTTTGGACAATAAGTATAGACTGAGATGGAAATTCAAAAATCACTTTTACAAATGCCAGTGTTTTCATAGAAGCACCTCCAAATCCCTAACATCACTTGGTGGCAAGTATTTATTATTAACTGGAGGGGAGATTTATATATATGTATACACACACACATATACACACACATACACATATATGTATATATGTGTATATATAATATATAATAATTTATATTATTAATTGGAGGCATTTCTTTCATTAGTGCAGGAATCTTCATGGGAGGAAAGTACCAACTATCATTGTAGATTAGCAGTCATTCTGAATATTACATAATCTTAGGGAACTGCCTACAGTACAGAGAGATTAAATGACTTGTCCCGGATCACAGAAAGGAGATGTAGGAGGCAGAACCTGAACCCAGATCTTCTTGACTCTGAGATATTTCCTCTTTTCAACATGTTATGCTTTCTCTGATAATATTATAGTGATACTATTCAATAGCTCCTAGCCATCCCTCACATGAATTCTACAGGAAGAAAGAAGGAAGAAAGGAGAGAGTGAGAGAAAGGAAGAAAAGGAAAGAAAGAAAGAAAGAAAGAAAGAAAGAAAGAAAGAAAGAAAGAAAGGGAGGGAGGGAGGGAGGGAGGGAGGGAGGAAGGAAGGAAGGAAAGAAGAAAGAAAAAAGAAAGAAGGAAAGAAAGGGAGGGAGGGAGAAAGGAAGGAAGGAAGAAAAGGAAACAAGTATTTATTAAGTGCCTACTATGTGCTAGGAACTATGCTAAGTGCTTTGCAAATATTATCTCACTTGATCCTCACAACAACTTTGGGAAGTAGGTACTATTATTAACCTCATTTTACTGCCGAGTAAACTGAGGCAAACATAGGTTGTGATCTTACCAGGGTCAAATAGCTAGTAAGCATCTAAGGCAAGATTAAAACTTTCCAAGTTCAGTCCAGCACTATCCACAATACCATGCTGCATGCCTCTAAAAAATCAGGAACCAAACTCATGTTTCCTGCTTATCCATAGTTATATGTTTTCTACAGGGGGGAAAAAGCTTTCCTTAACAATATCAGTGGGACTGGAGAAGCTGACAGTCTCAATGGGAGCAGAAAGATGTCCTAGAAAACCACTCTACCAGTACAAACACAGCCCCTAAGGCAGCAGTACCCTCCTCCACAGAAGGGGACAACTAGCAGGAGAAATATCCCTTCTTGCTACATATCAAACAAGTCAGGTTTCAGTAATTCATATATTTATTAGTGAATAAATTTAAGTCAAAAAAGATTATGGAGAATCCACATCCAAGGCTACATGCTTTTCTACAAATCAGGAGATATGGAGGTTTTATTTTAATAATATCCAATATAATACTTAAGTGCCTTGGGAAATACTTTTGACAACTCACACCATTATCTTTATAATTTTTTAGATTTGTCTTTGGTTTTATGGTTCCTCATAATTTGAACCATAAAACTTGGCCAAAGAGTCTTAACCTTAAGAAATAAGCTACCTAAAAAAATTAGTCTGTAGAGGTTGAGGGCTGATCATTTCATCTCCCAGTATACTCTATCTTTTTAGTCAAATGTTAAGAAACATGTTTGCGTGAACTAAGAAGAAATGTGAGCATCCCAAAATAGGCCTGCAGAAACCTGGAGCCTGAGGCACAGGGTATAAATGGAATGTGGCTGAATTAAGATTTGTAAAGGTAAAAGATTTGTTATACTCTGACATACATAGAAAGTTAATAAAAATTTACTACATAAGGTGACGATTAATACAAATACCATACCTCAGATGAAGTGATCATAGTATCATAGTATTTAGAGCTGAAAGGATTTTGGAAATCACCTAATCCAACACCTTCATCCTACAAATGAAAAAACTGAGGCCTAGAATGACACAGATCTGATTAGAAGAGTCAGAGCTTGAATTGAGGTCATTACTTTCCTCACTGATACCACCTGTCAGTCTAATAATCATTATAACCATCCTAGTCACCATCAGATGGCTCTGGGGGAGAAGTGAGGCTGGTGACCTGCACAGCCCTCCCTCACTGAAAGCAAAGTCAAGAGTAAGTCATGTCATCATTTCTCTGATGGCACGGTTCCTTCAACAATGAAGGACGAACACAATAGTCACCATCATAATTACTAGAATTTATACAGGGCCTTAAGGTATACAATGCATTTATACTTATTATCTCAATAGATCCTCACATTGAGCCTTTGTTGATTATCTCCCATTTATACATCCAGTTTTACAGAGTTGCTTACATGTTAGCCAATAGACATTTATTAGGGCCTACTATGTGCCAGGCTGGTACTGTGCTAAGAACTTGGGATACAAAAAAAAAAAAAAAAAAGAGGCAAAAGACAGTCCCTGCCCTGGAAGAGCTCACAATCTGATGTTTCTCCCAGTAGACTATGAGATCTTTGAGACTGTCTTTTGTCTTTTTTTGATTCCTCTGAAACTTAGCACATAGTAGGGATGTTCACTGATTGATTGTAGGTGCCATTATTATCACCATTTTATAGATATGTAAACTGAGAGCAGTTAAGTAACAAGGTCACACAGCTAGTGTATAATTTAATAAGAAGAATAATCAATAAACATTTATAAAGTGCCTACTACATGCCAAGCACTATGCTTAGCACTTTAAAATTGCTATCTCATTTGATTCTTACAACAACCCTGAAAGATTAGTGCTATTATTTTCCCCATTTTACAGATAAGGAACTGAGGCAAATAAAAGTTAACTGATTTGCCGAAGATCACACAGTAAGTCTTAGAAGCAGAATTTGAACTTGTCTTCCTGATTCTAAGTCTAGTACTCTATCCATGATGCTACCTAGCTGCTCCTGCAACAGAACACTGGTCTAGCTCTAGACTTTCCCTACTCTCAGTTTATGGCCTTATATAACAGACAATTTCTCTGTACTTCAGTTTTTCTATTTATACAACACAATGGAATCATTAAATACATGTGGTAGATTTAAAAGAGAAGGCTATGTGTGAAATATTTTTCTTTCTCTAAACAGTGAATGTTACTTTATTAGTCAAAGAAAAAAATATTCCCTTAACTTCAGTTTTACATAATTAAATATGTAAAACAAAGAGTGTAAGGGGAATTTTTTTTAACTGACTGTTTCATCAGAGATCTGAATGTGTATCGCCATAAGTACTATTACTTCTTTTATTGTGTGACTGAAATAAAATTACTTCAACATAAGTTTTATAATTAAAAGTTTATCTGTTACCTTTGAGTTCAAATGGAAAATTATTAAAGCATTAGTAGGAACTACTATTAAAAAACTCAAATTATTTCTAAAAATGCAACCCCCCCCAAAAAAATTCTCTGTGATAAAATATCTAGCATTTTCTTAGGAACAGCACTGAAGGAAGGGAAGAAAAAGCACTGATTAATTGTCTACTCTGTTTCAGGCACTGTGCCTGAAACTTTAAAATATTATTTTCTTAATGCTCACAACAATCCTGGGAGGTAGGTACTATTATTATCATTGTTTTACAATTGAAGAAACTGAGGCAAGCAGCAATTAACGTACTTGTCCATTGTCCTACAGGTAAGAAGTGCCTGAAGTAAAATTTGAAATCAGGTCTTCCTCACTCTAGAAAATCTGCGCAGTCTATACACTGTACCACCTAGCTGTCTATGAATGAATACTCTCTAAAAATTTGTTCCCACAGTTACTATACCTATAGTTAGATAACTAAACATAAGCTTTGTGTAACAAATAGAAAGTGCTTTAGAAATAGTATTGTATTTTGGATGAAAAACTCTGGTTTCAAACCCTGACTCTGGCACATACTACCTATGTAGAACTTTACTATGTACTTCACTCCCTTCTCTGGTTCTTACTTTCTTCATCTCTAAAATAAGGAGATCAGAGTGGATGACTTCAGGGTCTTGTCCTTTCCAGTTCTAATACTCTGAGTCTATGAATGAAATCTCTTTAAAAAATGATATCACATTATTGATTCTATACCCTGCCTAATAAACTATCAAATTTATTAAAAAATCCAGATCATGGAACTCAACTCACATTCCAAAGAAATTTGAAACTGGCTTCCCTTTTCATTACCATCACTCCCTCACACAGGCAGATCAGCGTACCTAAAGAAATGTTGAAGCCACTGGACCCCTTTAAGGGACCATTGTAGGATCTGGATAGATACACACGACAGACTTGATAGAGAATTCTCCAGTCATTCCACTTAAAGTCTGAATTAGATTGTCACTCAGACTGAAGATGAATCTCTCTGGGTTTAAACCTACTTACATTGATTCATGACCTCTACATTATTAATAACTTATCTAGAAATAAACACTCCAATGACTTTCAACCTAAAATGCTGAGTCTTAGTTAGGATTTCAGATTCAGTATTTTGCTACAGGAGGCATGAACAGTGAAGTATCTAGTTTTAGCCCTCTCTCCTCACCCACTGCTATTTTTGTTAAAAGTAAGCCATCTGAAAAGTAAATGGAAGCAGCCTTAAAACCAAAGATTAGCATTAGAGATACCACCTTCAGATGAGTTTAATTCCACTACCATAGGCTAAATTATATTGATTTCTATTATTCAAAATAAGGACTATACCTTGCCTTGCAGAGTTAAGTCAAATTATATATAAGATTTACAGTGGTTTTGAAGCCTTTGTTTTGGATTAGAACTATAGTATCAGAATTGTTTAATGTTGGCAAAACTGAAAATATAAAAAAACCTCTAAGCTGTGTTTTAAACCTTGTTAATAAAGTACATCTTTATTTGTAATTTGTCATTTCTCATCCCTAAGCATTTAACCACACAAAATTAACATATTTGGCTGTTTATTCTGGCTCAGTCACTTAGTGTCAAGGGGGCCATGTGGAAGAATCTCCTATTCTCCTATTCCTCAAATCTATCTCCTAAATTTAAGGATTCCAAGTTCCATAAAAGAAAGCTGCCAATCTGAAGCTTTCTGCTGTGGTGTGTTGGGACTTGAAGTCAAGAGATATGGATTAGAATCTCACTTCTAACACTTAGTACCATTGGGTCAGTGTTAGAACTTCCTCATTTGTAAAAAAAAAAAAAAAAAAAATGGGAATAATAAGACCTGTAGTATCTAGAGGTTTGTGGTACAGATCAAGTTTACAAGGCATTTACAAACTTAAAAGCACTATACAGCATGTCCCAGAAGTCTTTGTGTAGTTTTAAGCTTAAAACTACATTAAGATTTTTGGGACACAAGCTAAAAATTTTGACAAGTATTTATATGCAATCTCTGAGGCTTCATGATCTTGAACATTTTAAGAATGATGTACCACTTGATCATTTTCAATAATCCAAAAATACCACCCTCAAAGTAAAGACAGACAAGGATAAAATAGAAGTTACAGGACGATGACTTAAATTCAGACTCTAATATACTGCATCAAAGGGAAAAGCTTATGAAGTTGAACCTTCTACTGACAGTTGCCAACCTATTTCAGTCAACCCAATTTGTAACATGTTGAACTTACCCAAGAAGGAAAATCTCACCACCCAATATAAGCATTTTTTTCCTGACCAACAAAATAAGTCTTCTTTTATGTCTATCCATCTTGTGTCATTTGTCTCACCTCTCACAGCACATAAGAATCTATCATCTTGAGCTATTCAAAGCTGAACATTTTCCCCCTCTGTCCAATTTCTTGTAGAATTTGTGTCTAGATGTCACCGTTCAAGCTATAATGAGTTAAACGAGGCTTTTAAGCAGACTAGTTCAACCTGCTCTGCAGCTGCTCCTATTTCACACTAGAACTAAAAAGAAAAGTTAAGTGTTACCAGAAACATCACCTGCCCTTCTTTTCCAAAGCACTTCCATGTTGTCTCCTAAGGTTTTCCATACTTCCCCCAAATTGCATCCAAGCCAAACAGGACCTAGTCACTTAAGCTCCATCAGCAGTTGCCAGCTGACCAAGTCTTTCTCACTTCAGTGTGGTTTATTAAGGTTTACAGTCCTCTCCTCTCACTTTACTGAAGTGAAAATAACCTACCCCATCCCCCACACTCCTCTTCCCTTTTGTAGAGGTGACAACTAGAGACTTTAGATGCGAACAATATGATCTTCCCCCAAAAAATACATAAAATTATGATTTATTCGAGATAATATATTAATAATATACGATTATTTTTATTAGGAAATAGAATGGAAATGTTGACAGTATAAACGAGCTTCTGGCTTATGACAAGAGGTCACTTTTGAGAAGTTAATTTCCTAAAACCCAGGTGTGCATCAAACACACCATCTCTTCCCCTCTAAACTGTGGCTGCTCCCCCTTCCCACACACTGGAAACTACCATTTCTGAGGACCACGGAAGAATAGGTTTTCTTTACTCTGTGAAAACTGAAATTGCAAATATACACTAACCCAAACATCTTCCTACTTCGGTTGTAGGAACCAATTCCTTTTACTAAAGGAGATCCCTGATTCACGGGAGCAGGAGCAGGCGAGCATGGGTGGGTAGTAGGAGGCAGTGGGGAGGTGGTGATTCGAATGAAAATCGAGACATGCTGCATATTTTTCCAAGCTTAGTCCTTTCAAGGGCAGATATCAAGGTGAACAGCAGTCCCTGTTTCACAGCACCACTCAGGGATATGTGAATGATTGTGGAAGATTGGTACACCAGCTTTAGTACGCTTAGGGCTCATGCAGAAAGGCAAAGTCTCACTCAAGAAATACATTTCAGGTCCTTTTTTTCCCCCCTCCCAGCGCAAAGTACTTGTATAACGTGCACAAAAGAAAAGCTCTGCAATGCAATGTAATTGCAAGACTCCCCGGCTTTGAAAGACACAATAAACGTATTCGTTCCCCCCACCTCTCTTTCTCCAGTTCCTTCTCCTCATCCTCCTCCTCCCTCACCTCCTCCCTCTTCGAAACCTCCCCCACCAAGCCCAAGTGAAAGGCTCAGCTCTCAGAGACCAGGTTCCCCGGCTCCCCGGTTTCCAGTATCCCAGAAAGCAAAGCCAAGCAAAAAGCAGCCTCGCTTGCCTTACCTCGGGGGCTGTTTTCCGGCAAATACGGCGGGGCGGTCGGAGTGACATTTCCAGAATGGGATGCTGACAGCAAAGGAGAGCGTTCATCCACTCCATCAGCAGCCATGACTGCAGCAGGAGCTCAGCTGGGAAGGGAGGCTGAGGGGCCAGCGGCTGCTTTCTCTGCTGCTGAAGCTGCTGCTGCCGCTCCTGCTGCTGTACCGGCTACTGCTGCTGAGAGGGGGGGAGCCCAGGATGTGTCACAAGGCGAGGGGGGAGGGGGCAGGGAGAGTGAGGGACCAAGGGAGGGGGAGGGGAAAGGCTTTTAAAGTCCGAGGGGGGAGGGGAAGTTTGGGAGAAGCTGGGAAAGCAGGAGCGGGCGCCTGGGCAAAGAACAATTAGGGATGGAGCGGGAAATGGGCGGGGAGAACAGGATGGCTCAGGCTCTGCGCTCAATGCATCTTAAGTTTACTGAATGGAGGAGGAGAAATGGAAGATCAACTCGAGAAGAGGTAGAAAGTGGGGGGGAAGTAGTCTTTCTCGGTGACTCTAGATACTGGAAAACTACGGTAAGCAGAGTTAACATTATCAAGCATTTCCTGGAGAGAGAACAAGGTAATTTTGGCTTTCAAACCAATGGCAATTGTATGGGAAAAGTTAAATCTCGAATCTTTGCTATTTAATTTCTCAACTGGTTAAAAAAAAATGTGAAAGTTTCATTCATTATTCAGAGGACTGAGGATTTGTTTTTGTTTTTTGATGTGTTTGTTTCCTAACATTTTAAGTAGGTATGGTGTTTCTGCGTTCTTTACCTACATATATTAGCACCTTTACGGTAGGATTTTGTCAAGATCCAGTGTGGTAAATGACAAATAAAAGTTTCCCTCTATAAATGCAGCTTATTTCCTTTATTCTGAATCTATGTGATGTTGTCACTGGTACATACGTTGTAATGAGGTTTTAGAATCACACAAGATCCTCAAATTCATATAATTTTCGTGGGGCTGATGAATGAGTCCTTGTCTCCAATCTGCCTCCTGACTTCCTTGACTTCTTTCAAGGCTCGGATAAAATCCCATCTAATATACCTTTCTGAATTCTCGTGCCTTGCTCTGTTGATTATTTCTAATTTATCCTATATACTGTTTAGCTTGGTTATACATAACTATCTCCCCCGGACTGTGAGCTCCCTGAGAGCAGGGATTTTTACTTGGCGCTGAGGATACAAAGTACCAAGTTGGATACTTTGTGTATCTCCCTGGCTCATAGGAGGCACTTAATAAATGTTTTGGGGTTTTTTGTTTTTCTTCTACTAACTAAAAGTTTTAAAATAAATACCTGCAGATAAAAGTGACTAAAAGCTAATAAATACCTTGGTTTCTACGTTTGATTTTTTTTGTGGTTGTTGATGATTTGACTTAGTACAAAAATAGAATGTAAATCTCTTGAGGATATTTATTTTATATTTGTAGCCTCAGGAACTTGCACAGTGCTAGACACATAATAGGTGCTTAATAAAAAATTGTAGAATTGAAATGGAATGAGAGATTTGCAGAAATATAAATATCATAGACTATTGTACAAATCCTATTAAAAAGCGATATGGAATTAGACTTGGTCCTGAGTACTTCTTCCTTGGGACTAGAGATAAGAAGTCACATGGGAAAGACAAGAGAAAAAAGGCTGCCAGTCATCCCAGCTGTAAGTTTGAAAGAGTATTGGGAAAGCCGACCTTTTGTCCTTTGAAACTACTTGGAACATCAAGAAAAATTCTCATTTGTCTAAGGACATGGCATCAATTATTACCTTTTCTGCCTGAAAATCTACCTCAACAGCAGCTGTAATTCCTAAGGGAAAATCAAAAGAATAGTATTGCTAGTGTGTGCTAATGAAACAGCTGTTTGTAGCCCAGTGAAATTGGGATACATTATGCCCAACATATAAGAATCTCCATGTAAGTTCTCACAGTAGAAAGGAGTATGGAAAACCAATTGGATAGGAAGGACATGGACCAGAAGTGAAAAGTCCAGGGTTTAGCACTGTACTGTTACTGCCACATTGATTAACCATGCTTAGTTAACTCATTCTTTATATTCACTTTACTCAATAAATACTTCTAGAGGACATAATTTCATCAAATTTCCACCACTGGGAATTTCATCACCTTCACCAGACCTTTTTTTAATAGGAATAACAATTTTTGTATTCATTTTTCAGAAATTGCCTTATATTATTCTCAGATCTGTATGGCAGCAGTTTCAAACATGCAAGATCAGAAAAAACAGAAGCTATACTCATAGTTAAGGGAATTCAGCTGTAGTGCTCAATATATGATCTTTTCTTGACCTAATGTTTACCTATTGTGAAATAACTTTTCTTGCCATTGCTCATAGAAACTTAGGAGCTAAGTCTCTTTTTCCGGAGGGACAATAAATATGACCCCAGTATCTTATTTAATCTCATCATCACAAACATATTTAATGTCAATACTTTGTGATTTCATTGGTTGGAATACACCCTCCAGCCTCAACCAGAACCCTTCTTTGACTTGAGTCAATTGGTTACTGAAACCAGCTGTAGCTGAAAAATTCATCACCCTTTGGCCAAGTCATTAATGAGCCTCTGTCTAGGCTGAGTCTCAGAGGAAAGATATGCAGTCCATCTCAGGTTGTCCTGTATGCTACCATGAAGTCTTGCCAAATGGCCTAGTTGACCTAGTATTCAATGGGTATTTACCAAATATTTGTGGAAGGTCTTGAATTTTCTTCTGACTGGCCCATATTCTGGTTTCCCCTGCATCTCAAGTACTTGTTTTCCTCATTGCGTGGAGCTAAGCCCCTAGGACCATGTCCAATGTAGTACCAGGCAGGAAGATTTTTTTCTTTTGTAATATATCCCCTCCCATTTTTTATCCCTGCATTGTGTATCATTTCTATTTGATGATGACACTATTGGTGGTAATCACAGTCTCTGTATGATACGTTCCAGCCTTACTTCAACAGATGCAATGAGAATTGAAATCATATTTGAAATACCCTCCTGTATTTTCATGGAGAAAAAAATGTTTTGCTGTTTAGAATCTTGTGTCATTCTGATTTAGGTTCTCAGTAAATTTTAAATAACAATAACTAATAACAAAGCATTTTTATTGTCCTAATATTTTGCCATCTCTATCTCTGAAGTAAGCTGGTTCTTCTGAAGAAAGCTGTTTTGTAGACAGATAATACGTAATTAAGAGCAGCGTGCTATAGTCCCTTGAGGTCATGAAGAGTCCATAACTGAACAACTACAACATATACTTAGAAGACATAAGCAATATTTTTGTGTGAATCAAAATTAGAAATATGGTAGAGCTCTCTAAATGTCTTTATGCTATTAATATACCAAAGGGAATATGAAATATTAACACCCTTCTGAAAAATAAAGTTTTCTAGAACAATCCTGAAATTTGAAACACATATACAGAATGTAATTTCCTCATAGCTAGGCATTCAATAAACACTGTCTCCTACCTATATCATTTCTTTTCCCTCTCCCTTTCATTGGAAGGCAGAGCTGGAGGACAGACAGTGATGAACTTGGGGGGATGTAGACATAAGAGGACAATAATCTTAGCATGTTCATGTTTTTATTGCATGCATGAAGAAACCTGTTTATATTTTATATATGTAATTATATTCACAGAATTTGAGGCATGGAAAGAGCCATAGCAGTCAGGTGATTCAACTTCCCACAAAATGTAGGAAACATCCCTGAAAAGTGGTCCTCATCCTCTGCTTAAATGTTTCTAGTTATGGGGAAACTCCAAAGGCAATCCATTCTGAGACAGATAGGTGGCACAGTAGGTAGAGTTCTGGGCCTGGAGTCAGGAAGATTTCAAATCCAACCTCGGACACTTACATGCTGTGTGACCCTGGACAATTCACTTAACCTCCATTGGTCTCAGTTTCCTCCAACTGTAAAATAAGAATAATAACACCAACTTTAAAGAGTTGTGAGAATCAGCTGAGATATTGGTAAATGGCTTAGTACAGTAGGTGCTACATAAATGCTTATTCCTTCCCCATTCCATTTGGGGACATCATCAAATTGTTAGTACAATTCTTCCTATTGAGTCAAGATCAGCTTCCCTGGAATTTCACAAAATTTCAGAGTTGGAAGTGGAGGAGTGTTGGAGCCATCTCGTATAGGCTCAGGAGAGCCAACTATGAAATTTTTGATGTGAATATTTACACCTCAGAAAGCAGCAACTGCTACAAATCTGGACTTGTTTCATTGTTCTGTCTAACTGAAAGCAATGGAGAAAATATTAATAATACATATTAAATTTAAAAGTATATCCTGCATACTTTTGTTGTGGAGAGCTGGTTGTTAAACATTTTTATCAGTCTACCCTGCTTGGAAGGGAAAAACCTCCTCTAGTCCCTTCCATCTCCACTGTCATCAGTCAGTATTCAAAGGTCCTGTGGTTGAAGACCACCAAAAGAGAGGAAGTTAGTAGCTCTCAAGGGAGATTATTCCACTTTTGGACAGCTCTTACTATTACGAACTGTGGGAAACGAGGAAGTTCCGTTTCCACAGAATCATATGACCTAGGACCATCAGGTAAAAGGTCAGAAAACTACTGCGCAAGCCTGATGAGCTGTTTGAGGGAAAACCTATAAGAGCGAAGAACATGAAGTCACATGGCCAGGGGATGGTGGCCCATGAGATTCAAAGTTTGGAATTCTATAAGAAGCCTTCCTTATCCTGACCTTGTTGTAGTCTCCAGTAGCCATGCTGGAGACCACCTGTTGATTCAAAGGAATGAACGTAGAAGGTCCTCCCTCCTCTGAACTCCATTTTAATAAATTTTTCTTGATATCTTTTTGTGTATCAAGTGCATCTCTAACAGAACCCAACCTGGAATCAGTCTTCATGACTATAATTCCTGGTTATTCCTTGTGGTGCCAAGAATAAATCCTTCCAAAAGATCATAGATGAGAACTGTAAGAGGCCACCTGGTCCAAGCCCTCATTTTACAGATGAAGAAACTGAGTTCAGGGAATGCTGGTCCCTTGTCCAAGGTCACACATTTAGATTCAAAAGTAGAATCTGAAACCAGATGTTCTGCTCCCAGAGCCACTCTGCACTTTGCAGTGTATTCTTCGCCCTCTTTTATATGGCAGCCATTCAAATCCCTCCAGTACTAATGGGTTTTTGGTACATACAACTGTTCGATTTGTCAAATCCACAGGATTATACTTTTATCATTTCTCATCACAGAATACCCTTCTAAACTTTTTCAGCATAACTGGGTCTTAATCAACATGCTGACTCTGTTATTATTGATAACTATTAACAGTTAATTTCTAGATTCAAGGGTAGAAGAGAAGGAGCTTGTACTTAGAAGAACTTAACCTAAGTACAATTACTAATAGCAAAACAAAACATACAATGAGAATAGGTATACTTCCTGTGATCCTGAGTCCTATTTTACAGGAGGCCCAATCAGGAGCTTACTTCTACTGTGAGGACTGCAGGTCTTACACGGCTTCCTTCCTTCCTCACCTCCCACCCCCAACCAAATCCTTTATCTTTCAGAGTAAATAAGCTACTCAGATATATTTAACAAATGCATCGGTGAACTTCCAACTAGAAGCCAAATAAAAGTGCAGAACCTCATTTAGTACAATTCCCTTGGTGTTCAGTGGTCATTTACGAATTCCCAAATCACTCCAGCCATTTCTGAAAATCTATTGCCCCTAGAGGAAGAGGCCTGTCTGACCAGCCTACAATCCCTATCATTTCAGTCATTTAACCGTGTTTTTTGTGGTTCAAAAAAAAAAATCTGGCTACCCCAAGAAAGCAGAATTGCTGAATCATGCTGAGTCATTTACTGAGCATGGGGGAGGTGTGCTAATTAGAAACCACTGAAACAGCACCAGCCTATGCCTCTGTTATAAAAGGGAAAGGAGAGGAAGAGAGAAAAGTAAAACTTGCAGAATTCTAGTAGCTTGAAGAGAAAGACTGTGGAAGAGGGAGCTGTTACAGAGGAACCTTGCTCCAGGAGGAGAATTACTGTAGGAAAACATAGACTAAGCAGAGACTGGACAATGAGAAAAGACCTTGAAGAGAAGGTAGAATTACTTACTTTTTATTTGCCTTCTCTTTGGACTGTGAAGGATAAAGAAAAAAAAATAGTTAAGAGAGAGATGAAACTAAAGATGGGGAAGAGATACTGCCCTCAATTAGAAAATTATTATTACTTATTAATTAATACTTAATATTAATTGTTATATTTATAGATTGTTGTATGAATTAATTATTATTAATGCCCTGTTAGAGAATTAGACTCATAACTGTCAGGTGTCAGAAACTAATTCAATCTCTATATGAGGAGGAATCCTTTTTTACAGAATATGCTGTTCTGTGTAGTTCTTGTCCATGTCTTTCCATACATCTTGGGGTGAAGAAAGTTTGGAAGGGAGTGGTATCCATCCCCAGGAAAGGCTGAGTGGATAACATACTGGACCAGGATTCAACAAGACCTGGGATGGAATCTTACTTCCTCATTTATATTTGACAAGATAAGGAGCAAGCCTGACTTGGGCTGGCACTCTTAATTTAGATTCAATGTTGGGATGCATTGAGGTATTCAATAGTTAACCACAGGTTAATTAATAAGAGGTTATTCAAAAGTTAAAAAAAGGAGGCTTACTTAGCTACAGAATATAAAGGATATTCAACAAGGATGATCAAGTCATATTTCACTAGAGTGAATATATCACCACTCTGGTCACCAAGTCAGTATGATGACCTACACAGGCTTAGAGTGTCCATCAAGTCTCAAGGACCAAGAAGAACTGTATTAAGTTGGGCCATTTTGTGCATTTAGGTGACTAGGAAGTCCCATTAATATGTATAGAGGCTACCAGAAAGTTATGTCAAGAGTAGTACATCTTGAGCCTTAGTCCCTCCAAGCCAATCAAGTCCTGGAGATAGCTTTGTTCTTTCTGTTGTTTTTAGGGAACAACTAACCTACAGATAATATGGGAGGAAACCCTGGCAGATATTTGTCCCTTCATACCAGATTCTCTTATCTACTGGCATAGTGGTCAGGATGCTAGATTTGAAGTCAGAAAGACATGAGCTCAAATCCTGCCTCAGACACTTAATGGTGTGTTACCCTAGGGAAATCCTTTAACTTCTATATGAACCTTGCTTTTCTCATCTGTCAAATAGGAATAATGACAGTATTTACCTCCCTGGATCAAATGAGATGGTAGATGTAAAGTGTTTTATTGACCTTAGAGCACTATGTAAATTTCAATTTTTGAAAATACCATGACGAATGGAGCACATGAGCTGTCCATTAGATATCCCTTATTTCTATATATGAGTAGCTTACCTCTTTTTTTTCCAGTCATATACTACCCTAATGGTATCCTCTACACTGGTACTAAAGAATTCTTTATTGGTAATGATTTGGCAGCTCAGCTGCTTGTGGTGATTAAAAAGATTCAAGAGACATAATTTCTGGGTAATTTAATCATTTCACTAATAAGGCCTACACATCTATTAATACAAGGACGGTCATTTGACCATCTCTCTTAGACCAAAGACCCCTCTTGGCTGTAGGCTCTCAGTTTATATACCTTTCCAAGAGTAGGTGTACCTGAAGGTTGGCAATCAACTCTGATTTGTTAACAATTAATTAGAAAATTAATATTACAGTGAGAGGCTAGGCTATATTACAGTGAGGGTCTTGGGAATGTGACTTGGTTCACTCAAATCTTGGTCAAAGAGACGTCAATTTCATATCACCTGTCTGGCAAAAGGGAGAATCAACACTTCCCCAGACCTCCCTGAGCAAACACAATGAGCAGGCATGCACCCATTAGCCCAAACTTGGAATTTCTTTTACTGAACGATTAGATCTTGGCCTGGGTAAACTCTGCTTAAGATTTCCCACACTGGTTGATTTCTGGATGAGGAAGTAGAAAAGGGGAAAAGCCTTCGTCCTAATACAATGATTAGTTATTAATAAATAAACATTTCATACATGCTCATGCTACTATATAACTCTCAAATAACCCATTTTTTTTTCAAAATTGTAGTCCATGATTTTTACCGATATAGCATTATGAAAAGAATAATTATATTTAAAAAGATGGGCCTTTATTTCTACTATATCACACTGTCTCACTTCACTCAGTTTTTCCTGTGTGGTTATTTTAGCTAAAATCTTTTGAGGTCATATCATATCAAATCTGTATAATCTTCTAGGGCTTAACATAGTCAGCACACATCTGGGGGACCTCATCTATAGAGGTTCCTCTTCAATTTGGACTTCGCATTGCATAACCTCCATGATGGTGACAATCTCATGGCTCACCATTTTGTACTTTGCTTGGTAGTAAAATTCAGAATAATTGTTAAACAAAGTTCTGCTACAACATCTTTCAAGGAATCATGAGTAATTTTAATATATACATGGAGGACCACTTGGTGGAGAATTTTAAGATGATACGTCCTATTATATAAATTTTTTTAAATGGCCGAAACCAGTTAGTACAGTGGAATTTTTTTTTTATTCTTGATACCTTTCAGTTAATGTGTGTGACTCTAAGGATGAGATCAATTACAAAACATCATTTATGAAAAGACTTTCTGTCCTCTTCATACATGATTTCCTTGACATACTTATATATTGCTCTCATAAAGATTTTTTAGAAATAGGGAAGTAGACATATTGTTAACTATTTTTAAAAGATTTTGCCTTTTCTCAAGTCAGTCTCAATATTGTATGTATTACCTTCAGTGAAGACCTTCTCTATGTATATTTGATTTAGTCCATTTCTTTACTCTTCGCACCTTTATTTGTTTTGATGCCATTTTTTATTTATTTGGGCAATATATTGGAAACTGTAATGTTATTCCCAAAAGTGGTCCTTCTTTTACCTTCAATGGAGAAAAGAGTTTGTTATAGGTACCTTCACAGATCTTTTTTTTATTTTGAATCTGTTTGTCAGCCCACTTCTGTTCTTTCCTTGTTCTTGTTCAGTCACATCCAACTCTTTTGGACCCCTTTTGATGTTTTCTTGGCAAAGATACTGGAGTAGTTTGCCATTTCCTTCTCCAGCTCATTTTACAGAGGAGGAAACTAAAGCAAATGGAGTCAAGTGACTTGCCCAGGATCACACAGCTAGTAAGTGTCAGAGGCCTGACTTGAATTTAAGAAAGGAAATCTTCCTGACTGTAGGCCTGGTACTCTATCCTCTGTGTCACCTAGCTGCCCTCAGAACAGTATGGATTAATTGGGTCTCCATCCAAGCTCTCTAGAAATTTTTTCCCCTTCTCTGCTTTATCTTACTGTTTTGTGAGATGGTCCTGCTCAAATCTTCTACCATGTAACTCCATAAGATTTTACAAATAAAAATTAGGTTTAGCATAGAAATGGGTGCTTTATTTAATGTGTAGGGAATCAGAAACATTTCAGATATTGGCAATTTTGATTACATTAATAAGATTTTAAATTATTATGAACTATTTTTTTCTTTTAAAACCTCTATTGAGCAATACTGGATGTACAAGAGAGGAACGGAGTACTTGGCATCTGAAATACTTCCAGTTCCAATGGAACTCCTGCCTTAGGGCCCATGTCCTGAATGGTAGCTGCCTCAGTTATCCACTACATCTGGATTTGGTTTTAGCCATCCTTCACTCACCGGCCATCTGATCTTCAGCTCCAATGCCACTTTGTGCCTACCCTCCTCTTCTTCACTCCCCTTAGCTATAGCGAAGTCTTTGTTTGGAGAGGGAGAATTCAGGGGAACTTTGAGAGAATTATTTGTCTTCCAAAAAAAATGGTGGTGGTCAAGACTTTGGAACCATAATCAAATCAATTCTGTTTTTATTCCTGAAAAGGAAGTGTCAGTCTATTCTCCTATGACTCTACCCATCATCCTTGCACCTTTCCAAACCGAAATACCTCTACCTGGCCACCACTTCATTTATGCATTGTCTCTACCTGGTAGAATGTAAACTTACTGAGAATAGAGTCTTGGCTTTTGATTTTTGTTTCTGACACTTAATATGTGTGCCATGTGTGGCACACAGTAAAAACTTAGAGGATCATAGATTTAGAGCTATAATGGACTATAACAGTCATGCAGTTCAATTCCTTTCCTCCACCACCATCCTCCCTACACATACCTTAAAAAATAGTTTTCTCTTTTTTAAAAAATCATTATGAAGTTCTGGCTATATTTATACTTTTTTGAAATAATATTGAAGTTTGGTAAACTTATTAAGAAAGTACTTCTGGGCCCTGGTTTAAATTTTAGGTTACAGTGGAGACATACACACTGACTTCATTCATTAGGAGGTCTACTTTTCCTGACAATCAGTTTTCTAAACAAGCAGAAAAGATTTGACACAAGTCTCCAAAATTTTCTTTAGGACAGCATCTTAGATCTGCCTGCTCATCCTGATTTTCCAAGCTTATATGGAAGAAGAGTTATACTTGCTTTTGATTGGTCCCTCAAAGTAGAACTGGGACCAATGAGTGGGAGTTGTAGGAAAGTAGGGGGGAAAAACTCACAATTAGAGCTATCTAGAAGCAGCTAGGTGGCACAGTAGATAGAGTGCTGGGCCCGGAGTCAGGAAAACTCTTCTTCCTGAGTTCAAATTAGACTTCAGATACTTGCTGGCTGTGTGACCCTCAGCAAGTCACTTTTTGCATTGGTTTCCTCATCTGTAAAATGAACTAGAGGAGGAAATGGCAAACCACTCCAGGATATTTGCCAAGAAAACCCCTAAAGGGGTCACAAAGAGTCAGACACAATTGAAAATGACTGAACAAAAAAAAAAATCATAATGGGTTGCTACAGTAGATTATAAGTTCCTTGTCAAAGGACAACTTCAAATGAAAGCTGAAGGACCATTTATTGGACCTTTTGTAAAAGCAATCCATACTCCAAACAGGAGTTAGACTTAGACTTCCAATGCCCTTATCAGCTAATAGGAATACAAATAAGAAGGAAGAAGGTAACAAGACTTAGTCAAAAGAGATATTTTATTTCATATTTTAAAATTCACATACCTTACAAATAAAAGATCTTTTTTAAAAAATTCTATATTTTCAAAGAACTGCTTCTCTCCTTCTTCTCCCTGTCCTTTGAGAAAGCAAGAAAAATAGGAAAAACTTTATTAAAATGATCCCTTTAGAGTCTCATTTCCCTTAAGAGCCTCATTAGGGAAATCAATTAGCAATCATTAAACAGTGACTATGTGCTATATAACATTGTGCTACACCCTAGGAATGCAAAGAAAGGCAAAAAAACAATCCTTGCTCTCAACGAGTTTATATTCTAATCCACATATAAATAATTAAATACATACAAGGTCCATATGAAGTAGAAGGAAGTTAATAGAGGGTTAGGCTCAACGTATCTACAAACCCCCTAGTACAACTGAAAGAACAAATAAGTGTGAAGGAAACTAGAAAGCACAACATTGACAGCAGGGTGAAGTGACAGTTGGAAACCTGATGGTGAAGAGGAGGGTTATAAAGAATGCCCATTTCACAAAGCTGGGCATTCAGTGTATTTGTCTTAGGGATCAATGGGGCTAGGGACTACAATATCTCCTGGAGGCATTACTGTAGTCAACAGTCAACGTGCAGTATATTTCTTTAAGAAGGCAATGTAATAGAACTAAACTTTTAAAAACTGATTTTTATGTTTTATTCTTTACATTTTACCCACATACTTCATATTAACTCTCTATGTACCAATGGAATTTTGAAAAAAATACAAACTACCAGTCACCAGCCAACCTTGGCCAACAACATTTTCTTTTTTTGAGACAAATTCTCTCGAAGTACTAACAAGGACTCTTTCTCCAAACAAAGACTTAATTGTATTGATGGTCTTTCTCTTTCAGAAGTGTTTGGTAAAAATATTTTAGAACAATATATATTATCTTATATACACCTCACTTAAACATGTGAATATATATGTAAAGATGGGTTTATGTGTATATATGCATGCACATTATGCCCTGAGGGTCAAGGAGATCTTTTATATATTAGATACATGAGCTTTTGCATATGTTGTTCTGCCTAAGTGAATTTCCATAATGATGCCAAATAAAAATATTACTATTCATTCAACAATACATATAATTTGAATTTTATCTTTTTTTGGAAGTAGGTGTATAAACATTCTATTCTTGTTTCCCAGGGATTTAAAAAATCATACACACACACATACACACAGAGAGAGAATCATTGTGCTACCACTGGAAAAAAATTTAAAAATAATATAACCTTGTTCCCTTCTTTATAGGCATTTACAATCTAGTCATTGTAAGCCATTGTAAATGGCATTGGTACAATAAAATGGTAATCCTATTCCAAATGTTCTGTTTTGACATGTCTATCATTGAATCAGTAAATGATGACCTTTATAAATTAACTTTTTTCCAGAAAAAAAATCCTTTGGTTAAAAGTTAGGAAAACAGTGAAAAGACCATGCATTGATCTTTTACAGTTACTTTTGGTTGTAGCAAAAAATTAAAATCAAAGAGGGTACCTAGAAATTGGGAAACAGCTGGACTAACTGTTGCATATTAATATAATATCATTGTATTAAATGTGACTAATTCAAAGAAACTAAGAAAGACTTGGACGAATTGATGCAATGATATGAGCTGTCAGATTAATTTATACAATGACCACAACAGTGTAATTGGAAACATTTTGAATGACTACAGAATTCTAATCAGTAAAATAGCCAATTATAACTTCAGAAATTGATGAAACATTTAATCTAACTCTGGGCAAAAAGATAATGGATTAGAAGTAGAAAAAATGCGGAAAAAAAAGTAATTTTCAGACATGGTCATTGTCTCCTGTCCCATTGTTTATTTTAATATATTGCTTTTGAGGGCAAGGCTTTAATGGATGGAGGGGAGTAGTTAGTGTATAATAACAAGAAAAAAAGATAAATTGTATCACTGAAACATTTTATAAGTATACAAGAAAACAAAAGTTCAGAAAAGGATACAAATAGGACTATTTTGTTACTACCATATCAAAATCAACATATTTTAGAGATAAACTGTAACAAAAGTTCCATTTCATATACAATGCTTTTTTTTCTTTGTTTACTAAAATGTTTGTGTTAAGTAAAGGGGAAAAAAATTTAAAAACTTTGGAGACCTGTGTTTTGGTCTTGGCTGTGCCACTGATCTACAGTAGCTATGTGACATGGGACGAATTAACTTTTTAATCATCTTTCTCATATGTAGATAAAATTATCTATGAGGTCTCTTTAAGCTGTAAAACTTTATAATTTTTAATTATTTCTAATTTCTCAAAGATAGTTCTTTAAAGATTAATCTCAGTAAATAAATATGTGATCTTTTGACATGCCGTTAGTGGACTGGGGAACTGGAAGGTTGTATGCTATTTTTTATGAACTCTGAATATGTCTGGAATCTAATGGAAAGAGTACTAAGTAGAGTATCAGTAAATGAGTCCTAGAGCACTGAACATGTTATTGAACCTTTCTAAATTTCCCTATCTGTAAAAAGGAAATGTTCTCTCTCCCGTGCATTCCACAAGAAAATTATGGGAATGATTCTACAAGTGTGAAACAATATGTAAGTACAATCGAATGGTTACTTAAATTCATATATGAAGAATGCACATAATCATTCAATTCCCTCTACTGCTTTAAGTTATTTTAGTCAATATTTCCTCCCTATTTAAAAAGATATAGTGACATACTTAGGAATGGTGGGAAGAAGAACTCATTAATAGAGTAATATGATAGCACTCTAATCTATAATCCTTTCAGAACTCTACTAATCTGTGGGCTATGTGAGTATAGTAACAGATACACTTTAGAATCTCAGTGACACATAATTGCCCATAGAGAAGAATAAGATTTACCCTGGGGCTATTCTGTGTGTCTGGAGCTTGGCTAAGTAGATTGTTTCTGAAGCAGGATAAAAACAGCAAAGCAAAAGAGGTTAAATTACAAAGCTCTCCTGGGATCTTCACCTTTACTTTTTCAAGCATCATGGGAAAGAAAGATCAGGAAAATTCATTCTTGGTTGATGGGCTAAGAAGGCAGGTTGATTTGTCATTTTCTCTTTTTCTATTTCCTGCATGTCAAGAAAGCAAATGTGTGTGTGTGTGTATATATGTGTTTGTAAGAAGGGGACTCCTCAGACAGTATGCATTCAACCAAGTCAATTAACTTTCTAGTGCCTCATAAAACTCTCTTAAACTGTAAGTGGCTTAGAAGGTACTGACCCAATAGGTATTGGTAGAGGAAATTTCCCATTTGGTAATTTCCTCTACCAATGATAACACAGATCCAGTCACTGTATGTCTGTATAAGTATCTCCCCCACTCCTTCTCTCCACACAAAGGCACACATAATCTACCCTATCTGTCTACACACACATATTTAAATATGTGTATATACACACATACATATAGGTTATATGTATGTGTCTCTATATGTATGTATACACAGAGAGGGTAGATTGTGTGTGTTTAGAGAGAGAGAGAGAGAGAGAGCCCTACAACACTACTGTGATATAAAAGATGAAAATAGGATCATAGATCTTAGAGCTGGAAGGGACCTTGGAGGTCATTGTGTCCCATCCACTCATTTACAGATGAAGAAAGAAATTGAGGCTGACAAAGGTTAGGTGACCTGCCTAGGTTCCCAAGTCTTAAGTGCCCAAGGCAGGATTTTATTTTGGATCTTCCCAACCCCAAGTCCAGCACTCTACTATCTAGCTTCTTCCCTATCATATAAATAAGGACTGTGATGCCCAGAAAAGCTTACTGAATTAGCCATGGTTGTACTGTTTGTAACTGCTGAGGCTATGCTAAAACCATGTTCAGTATTCTCCCCAATGCAGCATGCTGGCATTTCATTCATAGGAATAATCCATTCCTATGTGTGACTTTCTATTCATTATTAAACTTTGAAATTTTCTTTAATGATTATAAATTCCAATGAGGATCAATATTTTAATAAGCTTTTAACAAAAATCAAAGTTTGCCACTTTCTCATTTTGTTTTCTTTTTCAGTTAAAAAACATTTATTTTCTCTTTCCTGCCCATCCCCAATTTAGAAGGAAAACAAAAAAAAATAACAAATACACGTATAATCAAGCAAAACAAATCCCCACATTGTCTATGACTAAAAAAGCCTATCTTCTCCTGCATCTTGACCCTATCATTTCTGTCCTGAAGGGGGTAACATAGACTTTCATCAGTTCTCTGGAATCATGGTGACCATTGCATTGGTAAGAGATCTTAAATCTTTCAAAGTTGTTTGCCTTTAAAGTGTTATATAGATTGTTCTCCTGGTTCTGTTCATTTCATTCTGTATCAATTCATGCAAGTTTTCCCAGATTTCTCTGAACCAGTATCTTTTGTCATTACTTATAGTACAGTGATATTCCATCACATTCATCTATCTTAATTTGTTCAGCCATTCCTTAATTGATAGGCACCACCATTTCTTAATTGACAGAATTTTAGAGAAAATGTTAAGTTTCTTTATTTAACTACTGAGTGAATTCTTAGTAAGAAGAGGTTGGGAATTTATAATTCTGGACTGTTTAGTTTTCTTACATTAAAAAGGAAATGATGGTGATGGGAAATTCTTTATTCCAAGACCTTTTCTTTCTTGAGCAACCAACTTTATTAAGTCTTTTATAAGTATATGTTGCCATAAATGGTACAAAAGTTACCAAAATAGTGTCTTTATTCTAAAAATGTTTCCATGACAAGCCTTGTAGTGAGGGATTAATTTAAACACGTACCATAAAGGAAATTTAATTCTAGTAAATATACTTCCTTGGTAGTGACTGAAACTTGGCTGTTATTGTGAAAGAGTACTAATGTTCCCAAATTTGTAAAAGCACAGTGATCATAGAATGCTAGAATTAAAAGAGATTTTTTTTCAGAAGTCTTTTTCTATTTTCTTTTTTTTTTTTTGTATATGATGTCTTTTGATTCATGCATAAATTGGATTTAAGTGAGGCAGACTTGCACAAAGTCATCAGCCTCACTCTCTCCTCCAGAGCCATCATAGGCCAGTGGCAGGACAGAGTCAAGATGGCTGGCGATGGCTCAGGATGCAGTGGATGACCTTGGCATTTTCAGTTTCTAACCTAGCTCTAAGCACTCCATATTGCCTGCTTCAGCTGCCTTCATGGCCTTTGGAACAAATTGTTCTCATCCACCCATTCCACCAGAGGAAGTCTTCACATGCTTGGGGTAAACACTTCCCTAACTCACCAATGGGTTTGAGACCCCTTGGTTACACTCAGCCTGGTTTGGCCTGTCTGCTGAAATGGTTTACCAGGGTATGACCACTGTGCATGCTGCAGCTTCTTGGAGCCACAGGTGAGAGTTAGGTGGAACAGGTGAACACCAAAGGTGGAAAGAGCCCCAAAAAGGGTTCAGCAGCCATCACACCAAGGTACTTGTCCTCCCTAAACACACCCTACACCCCAGAAGTCTTTGTAAAGAATCATAGAAACACCAAATCTCTGATTTGGAAGGGAGCACATTAGTCATCTAGTCTCACCTATACCTGAACGTTAAATCCTCTTAGCAACATCCTGGAGAAGTGGTCATTCAGTCCTTGATTAAGAGAGAAATCATTACCATCAAGGAAACCCATTCCACTGTGGGATAGCTCCAGTGCTTAAGTAGTTTTTCCTCCAAGCCTAAACCTGTCTATTCTCAGTTTCCACCCATTGTTCCTGGTTCTGCCCTCTAGAATCAAGGACTAATTTAATACTCTCTTCCATGTGACTGTCTTTCAAATACTTAAACACAGCTGAAATATCTCAAACTCCCCTTTCACTTACCCTCCCCTACAAGCATTACCTTCTCCAGGATAAACATTCCCCTTTCCTTCACATGGTCCTAATATAGTACACATATGTGTGTGGGTGTGTATGAATGTGTATATATATAAATATATATGTATGTTTATATGTCTATTTAATGATTCTATAAATATATGTGTGTATGTATGTATATATGCACATTAGTATGGTATAATCTTTTACTATTATCGTCACTGTCCTCTAAAGGTTTTCAAACTTATCAGTGTCCTTCCTAAAACTTACAAGCATCACTAGTGTCTTCTGACTCTCATGCCAATGTACCCCAATGGCTTACTTCTGTATCTCAGTGGCTTCATTCTAAAAGAGTATCCACTAAGAGAATTTGGGGGTGGTGCACAATTCTGAGAGCCATGAAGAAAGAGAATCATAGATCTAGAACTAGATGAGACCTACATAAAGAATTTGAGGACTAGTCAAGTGACTTGCTGCAGATCATACAGACAGTAAATCAAAATCAGAAGTTGAACCCATGTCCTCTGATCCCAATCCTTTCCACTGTGCCAGTCTTCCTCTAAGGTTACATTCTCTCATTTTCGCTTTACATGCTTAAAGTGTGATCTAAGACTCTATGCCAAATACCTTTATTATTTCTATTATTAGTTATTATAGCTAGCATTTATATAGCATATTAAGGTTTGCAGAGTTTTTTACAAATATCTCACTTGATCCTCACAACTGCCTTAGGAGATAAATAATGTTATTATTCTCATTTTACGGCTGAGGAAATGGAAAGTGATTTGTCCAGGGTCACAAAGCTAGGATCTGAGATCAGATTTGAACTTGGCTCTTCCTGACTTCACTCTGTCCACTGCACCACCAATTTTAAGAAGAAAAGAAAAACAAAACAAATATCCAAAAACCATTGAGGGGAGAACCATGGGAACAGTAGGTTAGAAAATAAATTCATTCAGTGACAAGGTGGTGAGATTCCCAGTTTAGATGAGGATACTAACACATGTGTGTGCATGTACATGCACATGTGTGAACATACTACATAATGAATTCATGTTAAACAACTTTTATAGTTTGGTGACTTGACTGAGGCTATTTTTAAGAGAAATATTAATGGATTTAAGAATCTTGTGCTTTTTTTCAGGTTTTGACTTATACTTCTAAATCTTTCCTAAGAAAATGTCCTTAGACAATGTATCCATTTCCCACTGTGGAAATAAGCCTAGATAGAGAGCATCTTGGATTTTGACACTGTTTACCTCTTACTTATAGTTTGAATACCATAAGCTCCTAAAGGCCATGAATTACTTCATTTTCTTTCTGTATCCTCCCCACTTAACACAGTGCTTGGTACATAGTAAGTCAAAAGCTTGTTGAATTAAACCCGAGCAGATAGTTTTGTTTTTTAAGAATGAAAGTACTTACATGCTTGGTTTTGAAGATTACTCTGAAACTCCTTAGGTCATATTTGCCTGTTGTACTCTTCAATTTTATTTTTAAAAATTTTCATTATAAATTTAACAAAAATCAACAATATTTTAAAAAAACCAAGAAGAACAGAATAAGATCTATTTGATTGATGGACTTGTTATAATTTTTTTTATGTTAACATAACAACAAGCTTCCTTGCTTTTATCTGTCCTCTTCTAAACTTCTCTCAGACATTTTTTGTAATATTTCATCAATACATTTCTTTATTTCTTTCTTATTTTGTGGGGGAATCACTCTTATCACACATCAATTTCTTTCTCCCTTAAAACTAATCAGCATAGTCCAGCAAAACAAATCAGGGTATTGGATGTGACTATAAATATGTCTCTTTACCTCCGGGAAATCATTATAGACCAATGCTTCATCATCAGTCCTTAGAAGTTTTGATTGGTCCTTGTATTTTTCAGAGTCCTTAAGTCTTTCCAAGTATTTACCTTTGTGATTGTGTCAATTGTTCTTCTGGTTCTGTTTACTCTACATCAGTTCATACAACCTACTATATATCCCGTGGTTATCAGGACATTCAGCATGTAGAAATGAACCACTGTGTAAATAGTGAATTATGGTAATGATATCCAGGTTATTTGGAAAGATAAGCCAATCCTTGAAGCCAGGAAGAACTGGAGATCCCAAATAAGTATATGAATAGCCATTAAATAGTTATCAGGGCTATGAAATAAAACAATAAGAGATATCAAAGGATATTTACTCCTTTCAAAAACCATAGCTAGAGTTTAGTAAAATATAGATGATAAAATGGTGGTAACTTGGTGGTAACTTCATAATTATGTATATCCCAAGGACAAAGTGTTGTTTAGAATTTAAGAATTCTAGGGTTCAGTGGGATCTTGGTAGTTATCTAGGCCAATACCATTATTTTATAGATAAAAAAGTTACAGATTTAGGTAACTGTCCAACCAAGACTGGAGCCCAATCTTTTGTCTTCTAATTTAGTGCTCTTTTGGCCCTACCAAAATGCCTCCACTTTTTCCCCTTTCTTGTTAAAGTGAAATCTCTAGACTGAATGAAGAATCTGAATGGACAAACTTTCCTTTCCATGGGTTAAAGCCCAAGCAAAGAGAAAAAACATTTATTAAGAACCTCATTCTCTACAATCTATTACACATACCAGCATACATCATATCCCCATACCCACCCTCCATTATATCTTCTTTGAAGTCAGACATGTTACTTTTATCTTTGTATCTCCAGTGCCTAACACCACCCACTCATTAACTGCATGTCCCCATTTGTGCCTCTTTGCTCATGCCCTTTTAAATCCAACTAGCTAATCTGTCCAGAGTCCAAATCCATTAGGGATGGAGGGCAATAAGGGAGAACACTAGGAAAGGACAATGATGTAAGATGTGTTTGCATTTCCAGGCATGCAATGTGAAAATAAAAAGGAGAATTATGGAGAAGAGGAACATTTCTATCTATCACTGAACTCCCTTTTCTGACATTTTGCAGGTTCTTTTTAAAGTTTTATTTATTCTTAACATTCTTTTTTTTTAGATTTTGAGTTCAGAACACATTTTGAAGATGCTCTATGCTTACCTTATTTCTCACATCTGGCAATGGTTTCTGAAAATAGAATGGTCCACTTCATTTTAATATAGATTATTACATATATAAAAGACATCTGAGTATGACATACTATGCAAACACAAGTTGTTAGGCTTTAAGGCTGTTAACTTTAGTCTATAATCTGTCTGCAGTCTGTCTACCTCTTTCCTATCCTTTCAGAATACTGCCCCCTGATTCTTCAATAATTTATCCAGTTTAGGATTCTGATCAGATGTTGGCCATTTACCTTAGTCAGATATTCCACCCTTTCCTCTCCAAGGGTTCTTTGTAACTGGCAGCTTTTTTTTATAACGTCTTTTTCTTTCACTTCTCTCAGAGGATTCTACATGATTTTGATCTCTTTGTTCTGTTCCTTTCCATATAGTAAAATGACAGTATGGTCATGATAAAGATACTGGAAAACATTTTTTAGTTGATCCTAAACCTAAATGCAGTTCTTTCAAATATGGTTATACATTCTCTCCCATAAGGTTCTAAAACATGGCAAGTTTATATAATGCCAGTTATCTTTGCACAAAGCTAAAAGGTTTTTTCTTTTCTGTCTCAACAGGGGAAACAACTTTTTGATTTAAGAATTTAGTCTATTTTTTATAAGTATAACTATTTTATAAAATTGCCAAATAATACTCAGAAACTGCCAACTGCTGCATTGCATTTATGGTATTTTTCATCTTGATAGTAATAATGGTGACTATTCTTTGTTAATCAGAGGTCCTACTCAAATGTAGGCACACCTTAAGTTCTATAAAAATGTAATATTAAGTGAAGCAACAATACCAGGTATAGTTAGTGCCCTAGAAACACTCTTATGAATAACAGATAGACCCCTGAGAAACCCAAATTCAAACCACAAAAGCTTAGAAAAGTGTAGAGATCAAATGGTTTATAATAGTGAAAATGACTCACTAATTTCTATGTTTCCCTCTTTCCCTACCCAAGAAACCAAGATATATATATTTTTTTTATCCTAGAAGGTATCCTTCTATGTTTGCACTGAGCTTAGGTCTAGGAGTTCAAAGGGACTTTGTAAAAAATGGACTGGGTTTTTGCATCTCAGTCCTTATGGGTTATAAGTAAGTTGCTAGTAAGTCTAGTGTTTCAGGTTCAGGATTATTATGATAAAACCATAGAACACTTAAAATGAGATTTACTTATGAGTAGCATAAAAAAGATAAGCACATAACGTTTTGCTTGGGTAGGTAGGTGAGCTCTATCTGCATCTCTATATTAATCCAGTGAACACTTAAAGATGAGGAAAATGAGGTTCAGATGGAGTTAATCTATTTGCTCAAGGTTATAAGATTAGTAAGAATCAAAACCAAAATTCTAGTTCTGATGATCTTACTTTAAACTTAGATTCTTTCCACCTACATCATGATAGGATGCAAGGGAAAGAGTGTAATGGGAATAACCATCTGTCCCCATGGTTACACCTGTGATCATTTCTGACCATCTGAATTCACCTTTCTCAACCAATCAGAAAGCAGAGGGATTCTGCTTGGGATGAGAGTGGGGGGTGGGGGGTGGGAATGCAGTGGAACATAGAAATTGTTGTTATTGTTTAGTTATTTTTCAGTTATGTCTGACTCTTCATGACCCCATTTGGGGTTTTCTTGGCAAAGATAATGGAGTGATTTACCATTTCCCTTTTCAGCTTATTTTACAAATGAGAAAACTGAAGCAAACAGGGTGAAGTGACTTGCCCAGGTCACATAGCTACTAGATATCTGAGGCCATGTTTGAACTCAGGAAAATGAGTCTTCCTGACTCCAGGCCCAGCAGTCTATCCACTGTGCCACCTAGCTACAGCAGACATAGGAAGAGCCACACTATATAAATGGTGTTATATTGGAGTCTTATATGATTTTTAATTTTTTTTTTTATTTTGGAGTCAAGGACCAAAACACAAATACTGAATAAAGAAAATTTAAAAAAACATATCATAAACTTAAATGTTGGAACTTAAATAAAAAGTTAAAAAGAAAAAAAAGCATTTCATGTGTATAGCAGAACATAAGAGAGGATTCAAAATATGTAACAATAAATTTTCATTTCAAGAAAGCCTGTATGATGAATAGTACATATTGTGTTGAGAATTGTCCATCTATTCTTTGCTTCCTTGTGAATTTTCCTTTTTCTCTGCTGGGCACTTTTTTTTTTTGCTTTGTTCTTTTTTCCCTCTCCCCCCCCCCCCCCCCAGGCTGTAATAAAGTTTAGATATGTTTCTCTGCAGCTATAGATATATACATACACATATACATATATAGACATATACTTTCCCAAAAATATTCTACTCCTGATCTGTGTTTTTGTTTGTGCAGATCTTTTATTTTCTATCCCTCCTGCCTCCTCTACTTTATTTCCACCCACTATCTTATTACTCCTATTACTTGCCTACCTCCCTCCAAGGATCCCTTCCCCTCCCCTATCCTCCAGTTCCCATAGATCTAAACACCCTTCTATATTCCCCTTTTAACTATTCCCTCACCCTCCCCTCTAAAGATCTCTTCCTTGCCCTCTCCCCACTCCTTCTGCCCCTACCGTTTTATTTCTTCTGAATTTAGAAGATTTTTATATTCTTCTAAATATATATGCATTTTAAATTCATTCCCAATGAAAGTAAGTTACCAGAACTACCAGACTTCCTCCCCCGTCTAATTCCTCTGTATCAGTTCTTCCTCTTGCACCTCATTTGTATGAAATAATTACTATTTTTAGCTATTCCTACTTTTTAAATTCATATCAAGGCCAAGTTTACCCCAATCTTTGTCATAGACATACATTTTACATTTTACACATATACAAGGTCAACAGTCTATCCTGATGAATCCCTTATAATCAGTCATTGGTATATACCTTATATGTCTTTTCTCTTTGTTCTTGTATGTTGAATCTTATATTAAGTTTAGGATTTTTTTAATGAAGTCTTGAAAATTTGAGTGTTTATCAAATATTCCATTTTCATTCAGCATAATACTTAAACTTTGCAGGGTATGATATTTTTCTCCAGAGCTCCAGTTCTTTTGTTCTTCAATATATTGTGTTCCAAGACTTCCTGTCCTTTAATATCTCTGCTGCTAGGTCTTCTGTGATTCTAATTGTGACTCCATTATAATTAAATTGTTTTAATCTTGATGCTTTTAATATTTTATCCTTGAGCTGGGAGTTTTGGAGTTTGACTATGATATTCCTATGAGTCTCCCTCATAGGATCTCTTTTAAGAGGTGATCAATGGATTTTTTCTATTTCTACTTTTCCCCCTTGTTCTAATGTTTCAGGACAATTTTCTTTATTTCTTGTATTATTCTATCAAGATTCTTTTTTGGATCATACTTTTCAGTAGTCTGATTATTTTTATATTTTCTCTTCTTGATCTATTCTTCTATATCTGTTGTTTTTCCTATAAGATGTTTCACTTTCTCTTCTATTTTTCATTATTCATATTTTGTTTAATTATTTCTTGATCTCTTAAAATTTCACTGGATTCACTTTGCCCAATTCTAATTTTCAAAGTGTTATTTTCTTAAGATTCTGGATCTTCTTTTCTAATTGGTTGACTTTCCTTTCATAACAGTTTTTCTTGGATTATTCTAATTTTTTTTTAGTTTTTCCTCTATCTCTGTATACAGTAACAATTTATCAGTTGGAGAATGACTCACATTCTTATAGATTTGACAGAGTTCTTTACATATTTTAGAGGTGAGACATTTATCTGGTAAATTGTCTATAAAACTTTTCCAATTTTTTTCTTTCCTTCTAATTTTGTCTTTCTTTGTTTTATTTGTACAATATCTTTTTAATTTACTGTAATCAAAATTTACACTCAACTTTGCTCTCCATCTCTTGTTTATTCATAAATTACTCACCTATCCATAAGTCTTATAGTGTGTTCCATGTTCTTCTAATTTTCCTATATCTAGGTCATATAAGCATTTTTACTTTATCTTGGTAAATGGTGTAAGATATTGGTCCATGGCCATGCTGCTTTCCAGTTTTCCCAACCATTTTTATCAAAAAATTTTGAGGGCATCCTCTCAATTTCCAAATCTTTGCTATCCCCCCCACAAATATTTTAGAACATATAGGTTGTTTTCCTTTTTCCCTGAAAAAAAAAATGAGACACTAATACACTATGGGTGAAACTGCGAATTGATCCAACCATTTTGGAAATCAGTCTGTAATTATGCCCAGAGTTATAAAACTGTGCCCTTTGACCCAGCAATACCACTATTAGGTCTCTTTACCAAAGTAATCAGGGGAGTTCTTTTCTTAAGAAAGCCCAACTCTCTGAGTTCCAGTAAAATGGCATCTAGAGCTTCTGTACATAATGAAGAACCCAGCTACTTGACACAAGTTAGCTTTCCTACGGCAGTTAGGGGAAGGAAGGAAGGAAGGAAGGAAGGAAGGAAGGAAGGAAGGAAGGAAGGAAGGAAGGAAGGAAGGAAGGAAGGAAGGAAGGAAGGAAGGAAGGAAGGAAGGAAGGAAGGATTTTCATTATCTTTCTTAATAGCTGCTGTTTTTCATAGATTTTAATATATAAATTCATTCTTATTTCTTGCCTCTTAGTCTGTGAGTATTGCCTCTTAGTCTATAGACCAAATACTACAGAATGGGCCCAGGCAGGATGTGAAGGTAAGGGGGCCTGAAATAAGAAGACTCATCTTCATGAGTTCAACTCTGACCTTAGACATTAGCTGTATCACCCTCAGCAAGTCACTCTTTCCTGATCTGTAAAATGAGCTGGAAAAGGAAATGGCAAACTACTCCAGAATCTTTGCCAAGAAAACATCAAATGGGGCAAGAAGAGTCAGACATGTCTGAAATAACTGAACATATGGATAGATAGGCAATAAGAGACCCAGAGGGTTATGGAACCTGAGAACAGAGGCTGATACAAATTGTGCTTTGACATTGTGTTTAAATTGACTTCTGGAAAAGTCAGCTCTAGAAGTCAAGGCTTTTTTCTTTAACAAAGTAAGCATAGTGCTAATGGCTGCTATTGTCCTACACTTCACCTTGAAAAAGGAGGGGGAGGGAGGAAAGCAAAATATATAACTGGGCTATTATCTAACTAGTAACTTTTTTTGAAAAGCATGACTTTATAAATGGAATAAAATATAGATATATTTCTTATAAACTCTCTCATCTTTAGAAAAACATTAGTATGCTACATAACCTTCACTTGACTCTGAATATGGCAAAAACTGTTGTCTTACACTTTTATCCATTGGAAGATTCAAGGATCTGACATTTCTGATAACCCATAATGCTTGTTAAATGACACCGATGCTAATAAAAGCTGACTGCAATGCCAAGACTCTCATAAGAGCTCAATAGATACAAAATTTAAAATTATTTGACTTCAGCTAGTTAGAATAAATGAACTTTTTACCACCCTGCCCTTTACATAAATAAGAAGCTTCCAAAACCCATGAGCAATTGAAAGCATTTTTTAAAATGTGCTCAGAAGTATAAGAAACTAGAGAAAAACAGAAAAGTATGCAAGTAACAATGTCCAACAAAAGACATAAAGGAACTATGGTGTGAGGTTAGAAGTTCCCACAGTTATGTTTTAGGTTAAAGCTTTGATGGCTGTATTAAAAACGCAAAGCTATTACTTGGGAAGGTCAATATATTATGCCATTTAATACTTCAATTTATAATAAACTAGCAAATTACACCAAGCAGATTCCATGGGAATAGGACTCATGACAGATACATTTTCTGGAGGGAAGAGGCATAAGAAAAAGTCCAGTTATGGGAGGCTACTTACTAGGCTAAGTTCTGAGGGATACCACATTGATATTATCTAGACAGGTAGTACCAATAAAAGGATTCTGAACAATGAGAATGTTTAGGGAAGAAGAAAATTGTTATTGTTAACTATTGAAAGGTTGACCCACAAAATGATTACTCTTTCTTCTTGGTGTCAGAGGACAAAACCAGGAACAAATAAATCAACAAGCATTTATTAAGAATCCACTATGTTGCCAGCACTGTGGTAGGTATTAGGGTTACAGATACAAAACTGAGTCAGTTTTTGCCCTCAAGGTGGTATCTCATTAGAATTTAGTAAAAGTGTTTAACCCTACTAGATCATAAATTGTATTCTAAAGCAGCAATCATCAAAAGTCCTCGGTACTGTCTAAGAAACAGAGTAGTGCATCAGTGGAATAGGTTAGGTACACAGGACATAGTAGTCAATGACTATAGCAGTCTACTGTTTAATAAATTCAAAGACTCCACCTTCTGGGATAACAACTCACTGAGAAAAACTGCTGGTAAAACTGGAAAATAGTATAGTGGAAACTGGGCATAGAACAATGTCTGATACTGTATACAAAAATAAAGTCCAAATGGGTATATGATTTAGATATAAAGGCTGATATTATAAACAAATTGGGGGAACAAGGAAGAATTCACAACTAAACAGTAGATAGAGAACATTAGGAAATGCAAAATGGATAATTTTGATTACATTAAATTGAAAAGTTGTTCAAACAAAGCCAATGCAACCAAGATTAGGAGGAAAGCAGAAAACTGGAAATTTGTACAAACAGTATCTCTGATAAAGGCCTCATTTTTAAAATATATAGAAAACTGAGTCAAATTTATAAGAATACAAGTTATTCCCCAATTGATAAAAGGTCAAAGGATATGCATAGGCAGTTTTCAGAGGAAGAAATTAAAGCTATCTATAGTCATATGAAAAAGTGCTCTAAATCACTATTGATTAGAGAAAGGCAAATCAAAACTCTGAGGTACCACATCATACCTGTCAGATTGGCTAACATGACAAAACAGGAAAGCTATAAATGCTGAAGAAGATGTGGGAAAATTGGAACACTAATGCATTATTGTTGGAGTTGTGAACTGATCCAACCATTTTGGAGAGCAATTTGGAACTATGCTCAAAGGACTATAAAAATATGCATACCCTTTGACCCAACAATACTGCTCCTAGGGTTATATCCCAAAGAGATCATAAAAATGGGAAAAAGCTCTTTTTGTGGTGATCAATAATTCGAAATTAAGGGGATGCCTGTCAATTGGGAAATGGCTGAACAAGTTGTGGTATAAGTGTAATGGAATAGTAATGTGTGATAAGAAATGATGAGCAGGCGAACTTTAGGAAAACCTGGAAAAACACATATGAACTGATGCTGAGTGAGGGGAGCAGAACCAGGAGAGCATTGTACGCTGTTACAGCCACATTGTGAGTTGAATAACTTTGATAGACTTGGCTCTTCTCAGCAACGCAAGGTTCTAAGACAACTCCAAAAGACTCATGATGGAAAATGCCATCCATATCCAGAGAAAGAATTACAGAGTCTGAATGCAGATCAAAGCATGTTATTTACTCTCTCTATTATTTAGTTTCTTCTTTATCATGGTTCATTCCATTGGTTATAATTCTTCTTTGCAATATGACTAATGTGAAAATATGCTTAATGCGAATGTATATGTAGAACCTATATCGGATTGCATGCCATCTTGGGGAGGAAGAAGGGGAGAAAAATTTGCAACTCTAAAACTTGTGGAACTGAATGTTGTAAACTAAAAATAAATAAATTTGAAAAAAAAAGAAAAAATAATTTAGTAAAAGTAAACTGAGTCCAGAATTCTGAGCTTTATCAGTTTATTAGCAGGGTATGAACCTGTTAGTAAAGTGGGTCAAGTGGCCACCTCAGTTAAGCCAATGACCCAAAGCAGGAGGTACAGCTCCTTTTTATAAGCATAGAACAAAGAATGCAACTGGTTAGGTGAGGAAAATAATGTGACTGGATACAGGGCTGGATGCTTCTTGGGGATGAGGACAACATGATTGTTTGAAAATTGGGAATGGGGGGCTAGCAACAACCCCCTCCTTCCCTCTCATGACTGAGAAATGTTCATTGTTCATGTCCACCTGCAAGGTTAGAGATAGTGGATCAGACTTCTTTGGATACCAAACCAGACATCCTTAAAGGATAGCTTGGTTGTATAAAGACTCTACACCAGACTCCCTGGGGTCTACCTGCATCCTTCAAAGATAATAGATTTCCTTGATGCAAGAATAAAAGATGATTAGCAGGAAAATGGAACTTCTAAACTTAGTCCATAGGCAAAGAAATGTGGCTTGAGCAATTATATAAAATGGGACAGTAATACAAAATAGGATCAATTTACAGAATAGAATCTATTGTAAAATGATACAGAATCTATTTAATTTCTTCAGTGGGAAATTGGAAAAGACCTCTTGAAAAAATTGGCACTAGATTTAAGCCTTGAAAGGAGTTAAGGGTTCCAACTAAGGTGGAGGTGAGGAAAGAAAGTGTTGTAGACACAGGGGATGACCTGGAATGTATTACAGAAGCAATAAAGTAACTATCTCACCAACTCTATTTCCCACATGTAGAATTTGTGAGAAATTGTGAGATTTGTGTTGGTTGATTGGTTGTTGTCCTTCGTCTTTGAAGGGGACCAAAATGACATCACCATGATAAAGTGAAATCTCAGTGTGTCCTACTGTGGCTGATCAGACCAATATGAGATCAGAATGCTCTACCACAGGCTGGGCTATACAGATAGTCTGCATGAATATTTGGGGTGGATATCCCAAATTTGCTCATCCTGCATTTACTTTATGCTACCTCAATTCTGTTTTGCTCAAAGAGCACAGCACCTTTTCTTATGTGGGCACACCTTGTTGAGCGGTCCTATGCCAGTGTCTCCCATGTTGCACAGCCAAATCCAAAGTTCTTGAGAGAAACCTTGAGAGTGTCCTTGTATCACTTCTTCTAGCCACCATGTGATCTCCTGCCCCATGTGAGTTCTCCGTAAAATAGTCTTTTTGGGAAGCATACATTTTGCATTTGAACAACATGGCCAGTCCATCAGAGTTGCGCTCTCTGAAGCATAATTTGAATATTTGGCAGTTCAGCTCAAGCAAGGACTTCAGTGTCTGGTACTTTATCCTGTCAGGTGATCCTCAGAATCTTCCTAAGACAGTTAAAATGGAAGTAATTCAATTTCCTGGCATGGTGCTGGTAGACTGTCCATGTTTCACAAGCATATAACAATGAGATCAGCACAATGGCTCTGTAAACCTTCAGTTTGATAGTCAGTCTAATACCTCTTCTCTCTTAAACTTTCCTTTGGAGTCTCTCAAACACTGGGCTAGCTCTGGCAGTGCGGGCATCAACCTCATTGTCAATGTGTACATTCCTGGAAAGTACGCTACCAAGGTAAATGAACTCATCCAACAGCATTCAAAACTTCTCCATTTGTTGTAATTGATGGTACCACATATGGATGATGTGGTGGTGGCTGATGGAGCACCTGTGTTTTCTCAGTGCTAATTAGACCAAAATTAGCACAGACAGCAGATAATTGATCCACACTTTGTTGCATCTCACATTCAGAGGCTGCATTGAGGGCACAATCATCTGCAAACAGAAATCATGCACCAACACTCTCTCCACTTTGGTGAGATTTGTGTAATCCTGGAAAGAAAATCTGGAGCCAGATTATGAAGGACTTTTAATGAGCAACAGAATGTATAATATAGTCAGACTTGGCACTAAAGGGTTAATACTTAAGCAGCTTCCTGGCCATTTCTCCATCATTTAGTGTTTGTTCTAGTCTCTAACTCAATTCAGGAACTCAAGCCCCAACCCCAAGACCTTGGGTTTCTGATTAATGAGCATTTATTTTATTTTGTTCTCCTGTCATACCCCCTTCCCATACCTTTTAACTTTACCTTTCAGAACAGTAATCAAATCAATGATGACATCTCTGAAAAGGATATGTCAATAAATGCCCTGAGATTCCAACCACTATGAAGTCTGACTTTCCTGGCCATCCATCACTCTGCTGTCCCTATGTGGTTTTCCCTTAGTAAAATATAAGATCCTTCAGTACGGATATTGTCCTGCTTTTACTTCCATTGTTTAGTACAGTACTTGACTGCAATAAGAACTTCCAACCCAATAAACATTTATTAAGTGCCTACCATGTACAAGGTACTGTGCTAAGTTCTGGGCATGATAAAAATAAAGATAGTCCCTGACCTCTAGGAGTTTGCAATCTAATTTGGGGAGACAACATAGAAAAAGAGGCAGGAAAGCTGGGGAGGGAGAAACAGGACACCAGAGGATTCTGTGGAGTTGAAAACAAAGCAGCAGATGCAAAATGGAAGAGCTGAGAGTTCAGTTTCTGCCCCTCTATAAAGGAAAGCATTGGGAAATGTTTAATATTCCACACTCTAGTCAAGGGGAAAGGAGGCATAGGGAGGTTATGTCGATCAATAAGTTAATTAACAGCACAGTGATGAGATTAGAAATTATGAGTTTATTCTGGGAGGGATATCTTGTTCCATGGACTTGAAACCACACAGAGCAGCAGAGGCAAAGTGGAGGAGCAGGTGTTTTTCACTATAGATTACAGAGGAATGAGACTGAATTTAGGAAAATAATTGGGAAGCTAGTGCAATCAGAGAGAAAGGAGGATGTCCTGGAATAGAGTGGTTGTGGAAAGAGAAAGGGAAAAATGCAAGAGATGTTTTAGTGACATCAACAAAACTTCAAAACTGATTAGATATGGAAGTTTAAGAATAAAAAGCCAAGGAGGAACTTCTGGATTTTGAAACTAGGTGCCTGGAACCAAAAAAATAGGAAATTTAGGAGGAAAGGCTGAGTTCAGGGGGAAATGTAATGAGTTCTGTTTTGAATATGTTGAATTTGAGATAACTACAGGACATCTAGTTATAGATATAAAATAGCAGAAGATGCAAAACTAGAGCTCAGAAGCAAAGGGACTAGATAAATAGATTTTTGAATCATCTGCACAGAAATGATAGTTGAATCCATAAGAGGTGATAAGATCATCAAGAGTGTACAGAGAGAAGGCATAGGAAAGAGTGGTAGAACTTGCATGATGAATCCCCAAAGAAAACTCAGAAAGATTGGATTGACAGATTGGATTAAAACCATAACAGAGTAGTTTCACAAAAACCCAGAGAGGAAAAGATATCCAAAAGTTAGGTAGTGATCAACAGTGTCAAGCTGCATGTAGAAGGGTCGATGAGGATGAGATGGAAAATCCATACAATTGAACAATAAAGAAAAACATTGTGGAGCAGTTTCAGTACAGTAGTGTGGGTGGAAGCCATAGTGAAGAGTTGAGGAGGAGGAAAAATGAAGGTAATGGGTATAAACTACATATAGGAATCTGACTGTGAAATGGAGTTATATAGGATAATAGCTTGAGGGAAATCATCAGTAAAGTAAGAGTTTTTCATTTTGTTTTGTTTTGTGTTTGTAAGGAAGGGGAAGCTATGTACATGACAGTGAATTAGCTAATAGATAGTAAGGGTTTACAAATTAAGGAGAGAGTGGATGTTAGAGTAGCAAATTCCAGCATGATGTAAGGCAGAATTGCCTAAAAAAATTGTTGTTTGTCCTTCATGCTCAGAGGACCAAAATGACATCATGATTTTGAGATCAACGTAGAGCTTGTCCAGCTATGGCTGATCATACCAGTATAAGTTTGGAAGATTGTACCACAGATGGGGCACAAATAGTCATGGGTCTTGCTCTGTTTTCCAGAGTCATTGAAGTCCAGTGACAAGACAAAGGTCAAGATGATTGGCAGTGGCATCTTTGATGTCTGACCAAGCTCTAAGCATTCCACAATGTCTGCTTCCACTGCTTTTGTGTCCCACTGAAACAAAATTTTTACATCTATCCATTCCACTGGGGGAAGTCTTCACATACTTGGGATAGATACCCCCTAACTTACCAATGGATTTGAGGCCCATCAGTTATTCTCAACCTGGTCCAGCTTATCTGCCAAGATGATTTACTTGAGTGTAGCAGCTGTACATTCTACAGTCTCTTGTAGCTACAGGTGAGAGCTGGGTAATGAGTAGACACCAGAGGTGGATGAGCAACCATGAAAGGGGCTCAGCAGGAGTAATAGTCTTCCCTGAACATCCCATACACCCCTGTATAACAAGAGTTTTCCAAAGATGGAATGGCCTGCCTTTTTAAGTTTCTAGTTTTCTGCCGCTAGATGTCTTCAAGGAATGGATGACCACTTGTTGGGTATATTGTAGAAGGAACTCATATTCTGGGCAAGAGAATAAATTACCTCTTTCCATTTTTAAAAATTCTGATGTAGATTCAGGAAAAAGAGGACAAAAAAGGGGTGAATGAGTAGAAAGAGATCAATGTGAAAAGATTTACAAGCTACCAAAATAATTTTGATATTCCTAAAGAAATAAGTATGGCTATATGGTGTGGTCTCCAAACTCAAAATTATTTTAAAAGGATGTGTACAAAGTGTGGAAGAACCCAACAACAACAAAACTAATTTTCAGCTGATGAAGGTTTAGAAGAACATATGTTCCTGGAGACTAGCTGATATGATTAAGTGTGACTTAAACTAAACAAAGAGGAAAACAGAAACATGTTTTGGTAAACCTGTCCAACCGTCTACCACTAAGGAGAGCAGATATGACTTGAGAAGAAGAATAGTAGTAGAATCATTCGGTAATCCACAGGAGAGAACAATGAGAATATTTGACAAATATTGCACTCAGTGTTAGGAGTGGGTCTGACTCAGGCTGTTGCAGCTAGTTCAGCTACAAGGCTGGAATGCAATGAGGTCACTGGTCATTGGTCACTCAGCAATTATTAAAAGGAGATTTACATAGCCATAATATTGAACAGATATTCAGTCAGAAAACTCCAGTACTTAATTTTGGCTGGCTGGGCCCCCCTGTTCTCCATATAGAAATAGGTTTCCTCAGCAGGAAAAGGTATGGCTACTCATATGGTCTTTTGGATAGTCACCAAGTCTCAAGGGCCCTGACTGTACATGAGTGAGTTTTTTATGCCCTTAAGTGATCAGGATTCCATACTGGTATGGCCATAGGCCCACCAGGAAACAACATCAAGGGAGATACAGCATTAGCTAATTAAGTCCAAGGGATGACTTTCAGGGGGAAGAAATTAGCTTAACTGACATAGAGGAGTTATGTTGATGCTCCCACCACAGAAACCTTTATACTTGTGAATTGAATATGAATTATCAAGTAAACAAGAGACTTTAAATATGAGTGATAAATATGACCTCAGACAATGGAATGTGACTTTTGACTAGTATATGCCAAAGGAAAGATATATACTTGTTCAAGACACACCAGTTAAGCATTGTATGTCAAAAAATTATTTACCCATACAGAAATTGTTTAAAAAGGTGAAATGCATTAGGGAATATTTTGGTAATTAGAGAGACCATGAAGGTCAAGGTCAATCTCCTTATTTCACAAATTAGGAAACTGAAGTCCAGTGAAGTGCTTTGCCCAAAGTCCAATAGACAGTAAACAGCAAAGCCAAAATTTGAACTTAGTACTTCAGAATCTGAATTCAACACTTCTTTCACTGTACCACACTGCCTTAAAGAAAATCAGATCAGTGGAAGGGGAAATAAGAGATAATACAGTGGTGAGAGTATGCTATAAGTTGCCAGACTAGCTTAAGGAATTAGATAAGATTCTGAAGCAAATCATATAGATTGGCAAAGAGGTGCTTTAGGATATAGTTGTGAAAGGAAATTTGTACTATATAAATACCTTCTGTTATTCTCTGTCTCTGTCTCTCTCTGTCTCTGTTTCTCTGTCTCTGAAGTTTGAAATAAATGCTGAAAATAACTTCCAAAAGCTTTTTACTTTCTTTTTTAGCTATGAGACAGTCAAGATAAAGATAAGGAGAGGATTAGGATCCTCTTATTGGTGTGGATAGGAGAATGACAGTTTGACTGAGAAGTCTGGACTACTCAGCTCCAATTTTGCTTATTTTTTTCTATCAAATAGAATACCTTTCACTCTGGGGATAATAAGACAAAACTAGTTAACAGAAGTTGTAAACCAAAAATAAGAAAGAGAATGACATGTGAGCATCAGGTGGTTCTTGATTTGTTGAAGTCACCTGCCACAGATAAGCAGCATTATAGGATGTATGGATGTGATTGCTGAGCTGATGATCCTTCAGGAATCATGGCAAATGGGAGATGTGATGTGGGAATGGAAAATTCACCAACTTTCCAAATGGAGAAAAGACAAGTATTTCAAACATATTTCAAATAGTAGACATAACGTCTATTTCTGACAAAATTCTAAAACATTTAAAAGGGAAGACATGATTTTATCCAAGCAGCATCAATCAATAAAAATTTATTAAGCAACTATTATGTGTCAGGCATTATGCTAGGTGCTGGAGATACAGATACAAAAAGAAAATCACATATAAGCACCAAAGAAGGCCTCTTACAGAAGGTGGTGAATCTTGAAGTCAGGGTTTCTAATAGGTAGAAGTGAAGAGGGAGAGCATAATATTAGATGAACCCTGTTTCTTTTCTTTTGTGACAGTTACTAGAATAGTAGATTACATAGCACTTTAAGATTTTTCAAAGTCTTTTCATATATTATTTCATTTGACACCTACAACAATCCTGGAAGGCAGATGCTATAATTATTCTCATTTCACATATGAGGAAGCTGAGTCTTGCCTAGCACAAGAAGTTAATGTCTGAGGGTCTTCTCAACTCCAACTCTAGTACTTTATATACTGTGGCAACTACCTGTCAAATACCGTGTTTAGGACATTTGACACATTTTTCATGAAATTTTTATGGACTAGATTACAATAAGTTTAGGTGGCTTCACAACTAGTTTAATGATGAAATCACAAGAGTATTGAATAACAGATTGATGTCAACCTAAATGGGATATCTTTACTGCAGTGTCACAGGGATCTGTCCTTGGTCCTGAGCAGTTTGGGTCTTTTATTATTATTATTATTATTAATTGAATACAGTCATATACAAAATTAGAAGGAACAGCTAATATATTGGATGGCATAATTGATATCCAAAAGTATCTTGACAAGCTGATATAGTAGAGTGAAACTTAGAAGATGAAGTTGATGAAGGATAACAAAGTTTTAGGTTAAAAAAATAAGCTGTACAATTTCAGTCTGGAGAAGTTGTGGCTAAGAAACAGTTTATGTGAAAAAGATTCATGGCCTCTTAGAGGACTGCAAACTCTATGTGAGTTAGTGGGCTGCCTTAATCTAAATGTAAAGGGAGCAGTTTTTTTAGAGTACTTTGCCCTAGTAGGAGGAATACAGGACAAAGGTCTGTAGCTGTGCTTCTCTCCCACTGATATTGCTAAATGCCTTCTTTAGGCTTTTTGAATCTATATCCCAGGGTTCTGAAATCACGTGGATATGATTGCCTACACTCTTGGTGACTCATTGTTAGGGCTTATCAAAACTTCAGAATAATTTGCATGGCTGAGGCATTAGCTGCATGGGCAGGATGAGAGTCAGAATGAATTCACTCCCCCTAACCTGGCTGGGAATAAGGGAACAGGATATCTATTGGGAAGGAAAGCAAGAAAAGAAAGAAAAGAAAAGAAATTGATAGCTGTCCAAGTGATTCTTTTGTGTGTCAGCCAAGTGTGACAAAGCCATAATTTTTTAAAGGAGTGGGGCAGGGCTAGATGTGTGGTTGTTTTGCTTCAAGGCAGATTGACTAGTCTTACAAGAGTGCTAATACTTCCCCCAGAAAGAAAAACCTAATAAAAAGACTCTTCAGCGGGTGACAGCTCCACCAATAGTAGCATCTAGACTCTTTGGAGGCAGAGTGGAATGACCTTAGCTGGATGTCTGGGAGCATGACAAAGAAGCAAGGCAACCCTGACAGGCAGAGTTGCCAATATTGTGGCATAGCAGTGAGTCAGAAGACAGAGCCAAGAGAGGTATTATCATTATGCAACCCACCACAGAGCATTCATTGTCTGGAAAATGTCTTTCTCCTTTCTTCCCCTACCCCCATATCAGCATGAGAGTTTAAGTGATTGGACTCCTTTGTGTAGAGAGGAGTAAGTCTTGGGAATGAGTGTATTACTTGATTATCTCTGTTATTTACTTGATCATTGTGACCCAATTAAATGCTTAGCTATTCAATTTATGGTTCACACTTGGTCTGTTAGGAAAGAAGACCTTGGATGAGGGCTTTAGCTGTATTTGTAAAAACTGATTACCTAAACACCACACACTGAACCTAGGGTGGTAAGGAGTTTTGTGACAAAAGGGATACACAGATGGGTATTTATTGTCCAAAGGGAAGTGGTAGTTCCTCTGTACTCTGCCTTCATTAGATCACTTATGAAGTATTGTCCAGGTGAGTCATTTACAAGCTGGAGGGTAAGTAGCATGGTGAAGAGATTCACTAAGCTATAGGAAGATCATTTGAGGGAACAGAAGATCATTTAGCCAGGAGATATTGAGGGTAAGGGGTTGGAAGGATAAAAATCAATTTAAAAACCCTCAGGCTAAATAACTGCTTTATACAAGGCACCGTAAATATAAAATACAATAAATACAGTCCTGACCCTAAGAGGGTTTTTAATCTAATAGAGAGAATGACATCTGTACAAATAAGCAAAATACAAGATGTTAATAATTACATTCAGGTTTGTATAGCACTTTCCTCATAATAACTCTGTAAGGTACATAGTTCATGTATCATCCTACATAGGAGAATTATCAAAATGCTCAAAGTTACACAGCTAACAAATGCCAGAGCTGGGACCAAAGCAAGACAGAAGGGTTATCTCATCCATTTCTATGGGTTAAACTCTATGCAGATGACTCCTATCTCTATGCAGATGACTCCTCTATATATATCACCATCCCTAGTCTTTCTCCTGCACTCCAATTCCATATAACCAACTGCCTAATGTACATCTTGTACTCATTATGTCCAAAACAGAACTCTCTATCATTCCCCCTAAAACCATTCCCTCTTCTTAACCTCCCTATTTCTAATAAGGGTGGCACAGTGCATCCAAACACTCAGATTCATAACTTCAGACATCCTCAAATCTTTCTTCTCCCTCACCCCTAATATCTAATCAGTGTCTCCTGATCCTTCAGTCCTCTAACTTGAACTTACTGCAGTAGTTTTATGGCTCTGAGGCTGGCAGCCTGTCAGGGTTCACTTGCCCTTCCTCCCCTGCTGCAGCCTTCTGGGAGTCAGAGCTGGAGCCTAGGCTGGTGCCTGGCAGAGAATCAAATTTGTGTAATGAAAATTCACATATAAAGCAAAAACTGCCTATATTTAAGTAAACATAATTTGGGGGGAAAGGCAACAGTGATCTATATACATAAAGTATTTTTAAATTTTAAAGTGTACCATACATGTCAGCTATCATTATTTAGGATGTTAAGGAAACAAGTGTCTTGTGCTAGATAGGACCAAATGGTCCACTTATTCTAAGGAGAACTGCCTGTATCTTTATACTGTTCCCCTCCCCCTGCATTCCCAGAGAACACAAGCCTCAGGAGGGCGGAGACTTCTGATTTTGTATAGTAACTAGCACAGAGTGGGAGTTTAACAAATGCTTTTTGATGGATTTCCACCACCTGATACAGCCCACCAATCCTTCTCTGGACTCTAGCCATATGATCAGGCAGCTCAGTTACTTCACTTATAAAACCCAGATACTGCTAGGTGCAATTTATACCCACAAGGTTGTTATAAAGAAAATCCTTTGTGCAAAAGGATTTTAAAGGATTTAAAGCAAAACATAAATGTAATTTGTTGTCATTGTTATTCTAATCTTTCGTAGAGAGATAAGTAAAAATGAGGAAGTGTTCGGGTATCTTGGTCTGACAGTCATCAGCAGTTATAGCGTTAATGGCTTCTGCTGTCCATTTTCCCCTACCCTGTTTGCTCCTGGTGGTAGCTATTCATGCTTCAGTCAGCATGTGCTTATGTGTCCATCATCTGTGACATTTTCATTATTTCATCACCAAATTATTTGCTCTAGACTTGATCTTCCATTCCTCACATTGGCACTAAATTTATTTTTATTACGAATTCTACATCTAAAATAAAAGCTGCTGTTTGTGTATTATTCCTGTGTTGCATCCTATATAGTTATTCAGACCCATTTTATGTTTCAAAAATTTCTTATAATAGCTATGGCATCATAAGCATACTGAAAATTAAAAAAAAAACTAGTCTATTTCTTTTGCTCTAGTGAGCACTTAAAATCAGACACTTAGAGCTGAATGTCCTTGATTACTAGGTAGAAAATGTACACATCTTTTTGTCATCTCCAATGCCTAGCAAAATGCTCTGAATATAACAAGCACTCAATAAATACCTATCTGTTGAGTATTTGGTTGCTTAAAGAATTCTGGGTGTGCATTTTGTGGTGTTACCCTGTTCCTCATTCTTTAGATTGTAAAGTAGCTAGTTAGGTTGTGAAGTACAAAGAATAATTTACATTTGTATAATATATTACATTTGTATAATATTTGACTTTTTCAAAGCATTTCTTCTTATACAGGAAGTGCTAAAAGTCTTAGTAGAGTTTTAAACTATTAAGGCTTAAAGATTTTGGGATATATACTAGCTGTGTGACCCTGGGCAAGTCACTTAACCCTTTTGCCTCAGTGCCTCATCTGTAAAATGAGCTCGAGAAGGAATGGCAAACCATTCAGTATTCTTGCCCAGAAAATCCCAAATGGGGTAACAGAGAGTTGGACATGACTGAAACAAAGGCTTACTGTAATCAGCACAATGCCATTTTTGAATATATATACTTGGAAAACGTTATAAAGGTGGGTAATACAGGGAGGAGAGAGGGTCATTATGAAGAAAGGTGAACACGAGTATCCGACAGCACACTGTGCATAAAATGATTCCTACAAAGTGGTGTTAATGTGATATTTTAATATGGGGACTTTGACTATTTAAAAGCTGTAAGATGAGATGGCAGTTCAGAACAGAAACAGACACAATCACAGCTAAGTGCTGCAGTATACACCTTACATTTAAGGATTTTCCCCTTTTGTTCTATGTGATATTCAAATAGTTCATATACGTAGCTGCTATGTCACCTGCCCCCCAAAAAGTATTAGTAATCAGCTGGTGGCAGTGACTATGCGTAAAGGCAAATTACTTCAATGTTTCAAGTAATTTTTTATTTCTTCAACTCAAGTATTCCTTGCACTCATACAGATTATACCCTTTTCCATGCCTTTACATTCTGTGCGGTCCTTGTTCACATCTCTCCATAATCCTTCATAAAACCTTCAACCTTTGTCCTGAAGGATTGCCTCTGCCTCTTAATATATCTTAGGTGTCAGTCCCTTTGGTGTTATCTTCTTGCCTTCAAAATTTGACAGGGCTACCTCACTTTCATGGTCCTTGACATCTTTCATATTCTTCCTCATATGCAAGTCACTCTTAATATGCTTGCTTTTGTTTAGTCATTTGAGTCGTGTCTGACTCTCTGTGACTCCATTTGGGGTTTTCTTGGCAAAGATACTGGAGTGATTTGTCTTTCCTTCTCTAGCCCATTTTACAGATGAGGAAACTGAGGCAAAGGGTTAAGTGACTTGCACAGCTAGTAAATGTCTGAGGCCAGATTTGAACTCAGGAAGATGAGTCTCTGTGACTGAAGGCCCAATACTCTATCCACTGTGCCACCCAGTTGCCCTCATTAATATGGTATAGCTGACATATCCTCTACATATCATTCCACTGACATTTGGATAAACCTACAATTTTGATTCTTCTAAGATCATCATAATTGTTCCATGATTCATAGCTATTTGATATTACCAGGGGATGACTGGTTATAGAGCCATAAATTTAGATCAGGAAGAGACCTCAAGAAGTCATCCATTTTAACCTCTCCTCATTGTACAGTTGAGAGAACTAAGAGGCAGAAAAGTTTTAATTTGTTCAGTCGTGCAGGTAGCAAGTCGCAGAGCTGGGATTCAAATGCAAGTCGTCTGACTTCAAATTCCATGGTCTTTCCACTTCAACAGACCATCTAGGTGTACCAATATGCTAACCCAATGAACTGCAGCTTGGTACAGTGGAAAGACAATTCGATTTGAAATTGGGTGGAAGGAAACAAGCATTTACCAAGCACCTCTGCATGTAAGCACTGTGCCAAGTGCTTTACAAATATTTTCATTTGATTCTCCAAACACTAGGAGGATACAGTTTTACAGATGAGCCAGGCAGAAGTTAAGTGACTTGCCCAGGGTCACATAGCCAATAAGAGTCTGAGACTAAATTTGAATTTAGTTCTTCTTGACTCTAGGCCTAATGCTATATCCCCCTGGGCCACTTAGCTGTCTCTGGATTTTTATTCTGGATCTGCCACTTTACTACCTATATAATCTTAGGGAAGTCTCTTTATCTCTTTGGACCTATTTTCTTGTCTATAAAATGAGAGAACTCAACTGGATGACCTCTGAGTTCTGATTAATCTCAAAACTTTTGATCCTGCGGTTCTTTGAACACCCCATGCCATCCAACCCCATTCAACTGAATGTCCTAATATGGACATGTGTTTTCAGACCACATTCTTTAAAATGATTAAGAATTTCATTGAGGAGGCTTTGCAGTGTTCCAAGGCTTGTTTTGGGGGAATTTATGGGGTTCAGTGGAAAGAGTGCCAGGCTTATAATCAGGACATTTTTCCAAGTTCAAATCTCACTTCAGACACATACTAGCTGTGTGACCCTGGGCAAGTCACTTAACCCTTTTGCCTCAGTTCCTCATCTATAAAATGAGCTGGAGAAGGAATGGCAAACCATTCCAGTATTCTTGCCAAGAAAACCCCAAATAGGGTAACAGAGAGTTGGACATGACTGAAACAGTGGCTTGTTGTAATCAACACAATGCCATTTTTGAATATATATACTTGGAAACCTTTGCTATCCATAGGAAATTCTTCTGTTTGAATACTATATGTGTTACAGTTTTCTGAACTGTGTGACTCATGAAATCCTCTGAATAGAATGGTATAGCAAGGAAAACAAGAATTGTATATTTTATAATATATCTCCCACTTTTTTCAAAGTCAACAAAAATAAAAGTAACATGGTAAGTTTGTTCCAACTGACAGTGAATGCCATGCAGATATAATTTAATACTATTACAACAAAGGGGCCAAATTTGAGTTGAAGAGTGTCAGATTTTGAAATAGATTAATTAACTGTCTAGTATTGAAGGTCCTCATGACAAGAATGAGTTTTGTCAGGTTTGGTGTTGAATTAATATGTTCATACCTAAGGCTAAACAATTTGTGTAGAAATTAAAAGTACTGTAGTATCAGCTATATGTGTCTCAGTATCATATGTTTTGTTAGGTTCAGTATAATGTTATTTTCCAAAAACTGCAGTTTAAAAAATACTGAAAGCTCTAAAGCATTTGTAATCATTTGAAATTGTAAATAATTAAATTTAAACTTGTCTCACATTTTTTATTGTTTCTAATTTTTAAGTGACATGATATCTCTGTGTGAGAGAGAAATATATGACTGCTTTGAAGAGAAAATTCTACTGGGACAGCTGAAATTCCTTCAAGTGAATGTAACACACAAAAAAGGTCCACATCTAAAAAACATAATATTTATCATTGGGATTCACTACTCCTGCTATTGATAGAGAGGAAAGACTTCCTTGTTTGATTTGTACAAATGTCAGAAGTGCAGATAATAGGAGAAAGAAAGGGAATAATTATTTATTAAGCACCCACTTAATTAAGCACTTTACAAACATTATCTCATTTGATCCTCACAACCACCCTGTGAGTTAGGTACTCTTTCTATCACTACTTTGTAGTCGAGGAAACTGAGGCAAACAGATGTAAAGCCCAGGATTGCACAGCTAGTAAGTGTCTGGGGTCAAATTTGAATTCAAGTCTTCCTGATTTTAGGTCCAGCACTGTATTCATTGTACCACCTATCTCCAGCAGCTCTAAATAGCATATAAGCTGATAAACTGAAACATGTTCAGTTTTCATCATTGGCATGATGAAAATCTTATCAGATGCTTTTAATAAAGAAAAACATTTTCACAAAAATAATGGCTGTGACATCAGAAAAATTACTTCTATCATATAGGGTTGGTTATAGAATTGTAGAATATAAAAAGTCTAATTTGGTAGGTGAAATGGTGATGCTAACTGCAGCTTGTGATATAGTTGAAATAATAACTGATACCTAAGCAAAAAAAAAAAACTTTTAAATGGTTCTGCTTAAAGATAATGCAATGGGAAAGAGAATCACCCATTGAAGATCACTGAGGATGAATTACTTTTGTGATCAATTAGTTGAAATATTAAAATCTTCCTATCTTGCATTTCAAGTGAATAAAACAGCAGATGTAGTTAGATGCTCATTTGAATATTTTATATTAAATTTTACTTTTTCCAATTAGGAAAAAAAAATTAACTTCTCTCCCTTCCAAACCCACTCTCCCAACCAAAAAAGGAAGGCATACAAAAACCCCTTTTATAAACATATATGATTAAGCAAGACAAATTTCCACATTAGTCGTATCCATATTTTTATGTATACACAAAAATACATAAATGTGTACATATGTGTATACATATACACATACATACAGACATACATATATGTGTGTCATTTTGTATTCTGAATATTTTAACTCTTTAGCAGGAGGTAGGTAGAATGATTCACCATAAATCCTTTGAATCAGTTTGTCATCATGCTGTTCAAAATTCCTAAATCTTTGAAAGTTGTTTGCAATATTCTTCTCTTGGTTCTCCTGGTGCTGTTTACAACATTCTGCATCAGTTCATACATGGTTTCTCAGGTTTCTCTGAAACTATTCCCTTCATCTTTTCTTATAGTATTTCATCACATTTATATACATAATTTCTTCTGCTATTCTCTAATAGAAGACCACCTCTTGATTTCCAATATTTTGCCCCCATAAAAATTCCCATAAATATTTTTTGTATATCCTTAATTTGTTTTGGACTAATCCCTCTTTTAATCTTCCTTCCCTCTAATTTCTTTCTTCTTTCTTCCTTCTCCTCCCTCCCATTCCCTCTTATTTCCTGTCAAATTAAGTTTACTCATGTGCCTAACTTTTGTATGTGTATTCTTCTTTCTTTTCACCAGCTCAGATTAGAATTAGGTTCAAATGTCAGCCTCTTCCCTAACATCTTCCTCCTTGTTTCCTCAATAACTTGTTCCACTTATAGATTTCTCTTTGTGAGGTCTGATTATGTAAAATAATTTCCCACTAAGTTCTACTCCCTTTCCCCCTACTATTCCTCTTTTCCTTCTTTTACATTCTTTTAAGATCAATAAGATATAAAAGAATCACTCCCAGACCTTCTGTCTAATTGGACTTCTTTGAATCTTAATGATAATAGGGTTTAGAGGGGATACATGTGTCATCACCCCATATTAAAATATAAACAGTTTATCTTTATATAGTCCTTTAGTATTTTTAATTAATGTTTACCATTTTATGTTTCGTTTGAGTCCTTTGTTTGTACTTCAGAGTTTCTATGAATCTCAGGTCTTTTCATCAGCAATAATTAGAAGTCATGTGTTTCATTAAAGCTTCAATATCCCCCCATCCTCCCAAGATAATACTCAGGTTTGCTCATTAAGTTTTTCTTAGCTTCTACGTAAATTGATTTACTTATTCAGTGCCATACCAATCCAAATACTAAAGAACTATTATATTGAGCTAGAAAAAATAATAACAAAATTCATCTGACAGAAGAAAAGGTCAGGAATAACAAGGGAATCAATGAAAAATGTGAAGGAAGGCAGTATAGCAGTACCAGATTTCAAACTATACTACAAAGCAGAGATTATCAAAACAGTCTGGTACTGGCTAAAAAATAGAGTGATGGATCAGTGGCAGAGATAGATGAGGCACACAATATATAGTAGTAAATGACCATAGCAATTTTTTATTTGATTTGATAAGCTCAAAGATCCACACTTTGGGAGAAAGAAGTACTTTACAAAAATTTCTGGGTAAACAAAATCATTTTGACAGAAATTACTATATAGACCAATATTTCATACCATACACCAATATAAGGTCACAATGGTTATGTGATTTAAGCATAAAAGGTGATATGTTAAGCAAATTAGGGAAGTATAAAAAATTTTACTTGTCAGATCTATGACAAAAGGAAGAATTTATGACCAAACAAGTGATAGGATCATAGGAGGTAAATGGATAATTTTGACTATGTTAAATTTCAAAAGGTTTGCCCAAACAAAATCAATACAGCCAAGATTAGAAGAAAAGAAGGAAACTGGGAAAAAACATTTTACAGTAGGCTTTTCTGAAAAAGGACTCATTTCTCAAATATATGAGTAACTGAGTCAAATTTATAAAAATGAAAGCTATTTCCCAATTGATAAATAGTCAAAGGATATGAACAGGTAGTTTTCAGAAGAAGAAATCAAAGCTACTATAGTCATATGGGAAAATGTTTTAAATCACTTTTGATTAGAGAAGTGAAAATTAAAGCAACTCTGAAATACCACCTTATACCTGTCAGATTGGCTAACATGACAGAAAATAAAAATGATAAATGCTATTGAGGATGTGAAAAAATAACATCACTAATGCACCATTAGCGGAGTTATGAACTGATCCAACCATTGTGGAAAACAACTTGGAATTAAGGCCAAAGGGTTATAAAACTATGTGTATTCTTTGACCCAACAACACTATTACTAGGCCTATATAACAAAGACATCAAAGAAAAAGGAAAATGATCTATATATTCCAAAATATTGATAGCAGGTCTTTTTGTGCTAGCAAAGAACTGAAAACTGGAGGGATGTCTATCAATTGGAAAATGGCTGAACAAGTTGTGATATATGAATGTGATGGAATACTATTGTGCTGTAAGAAATGATGAGCAGGATAGTTTCAGAAAAACCTGGAAAGACTTCTATGAACTGATGCAAAGTGAAATGAGCAGAACTAGGGAACTTTGTACAAAGTAACAGCAATGTTGTCTGATGAAGAACTGTGAGTGACTTGGCTAGTCTCAGCAATACAATAATCCAAGACAATTCCAAAGGACTTATGATGAAAAATGCTATTTACCTCCAGAGAGAGAACTGATGAAATCTGAGTGCAGATGAAGCATATTTTTTTCACTTCATTTTTCTTGCTTTTTTTTTCTTTGCTACATGGCTAATATATATGCCTTGTATGATTTCACATGTATAACTGATATCATATTGTTTGCCTTCTCAATGGGCCAAGATGGGAGTGTTTGTATGGGGTTTTTTATAAAATTTTTTATTTTACACTTATATACAAGATAAAAAAAGAAAAAAACATTGTTATGTATACAGCAGGTTATAAGAGAGGATTCAGTATAAAATAATAAATTTCCATTTCAACAAAACCTATATAATGAATACTACACATTGTTTTCAAGGTTGCCCAGTTTTTCTTTGCTTCCTTGTTGGTTTTCTTCTGTTCTCTGCACTTTTTACTTTATTTTTCCCCTCTCTTCCCCTACCACCCTAAAGAAGGCTACAATTTTCATAAGTCTAAGTCTTTCCATGTTTTTTCTAAATCAACCAGCTCATCATTTCCTACACCACAGCAATATTCCTTTCTGGATTCAAGCAATGTCTTCCTTCATAGGATCTATGTGTTAATTTCGGTAATCACAATCAGAATGACTTGGTTGCTCAAAGCTGTTATTAAAACAATACTGCTGTTACTGTATACAGTGTTCTCTTGGCTTTGCTCATTACGCTGTGGAACTCAGTTTTTAAAAATTAATATTAAAAATAATTATTTTTAAAAAGTTATTCTTAACAATAAGCCTTTATATTTTACCTTCTAGAAAATCATATTCCAAGCTTTCTGCTCATTTATAGTGGTCACTGCTAAATTGTGCATGAGGTTTACTGTGGACCCACACTTGAATTCTTTTTTCTTTCTTTTATTTGACCTGAAAACTTTGAATTTTGGCTATAATGTCCCTTGGAGTTTTCATTTTGAGATTTCTTTTAGAGATTGATTGGTGGATTAATTCTATTTCCACTTTGTCCTCTGGTTCTAAGGGATCTAAAATTTTATTTTAGGATTTTTCTTGAAATACGACATCTATGTTCTTTGGGGGAGGGGATCATGGCTTAAATTTTTTCTCGATCTATTCTCCAAAGTGTTGTTGTTATTTTAGTAAGATACCCTAAATTTCTTTTTCTTATTTTTTTTTAGTCTTTTGACTTTAGTATTGTTTTTTTATGAAGTCATTAATTTCTATTTGGTCCATTCTAATTTTTAGGGAGTTTTGTTACTTAGGAAAGTTTTTGTACTTCTTAGGCCAAATTGTTAATTCCATTTCCAATTCTTTCTTTCATAGTGCTCATTTCTGTTCCACTTTTTTTCTTTTAATGCTCACATTTCACTTATAAAAACATTTTGTCTCTCTTTTTTAATTTTTGTTGGTAGTTGAATTTGTGCTCAAGCTCTGTTTTTCTTTGACGTCTTGCTTGTTGATGTTGGGAGTCATTCTCTTCCTGGTTCTGGGATTATCAGAGTTACCAGAAAGACCTGAAAGGTGGAGTTCACAATGCCCAATAGCAGCTCTATCTAGCAGTTTAAGGTGAAAAAAATCACCAAATAATTCAAGTCCCATTCTGAACAACTTGTGTTAATATTTTCTTGAAAAATTTTAAAAGACTAAGATACTCTGAGCCAGCATGGAATCCATGATGGACTTGGCATTTTCAGTGTCACAAAAACAAAAACAGACCTCAGGATCATCCAGTTAAGCAAACAAATATCACTGAAAGTAATCCTTCCTCTCAACATCTTTCAACAGCTTTAAATTCCACACCAGTTTGTGTCTTGAGTATTCTTGTCCCTATCACATGGGAGACACTGGCACAGGCTCGCTCAGCATAGCATGCCCACATCAGAGCAGGTGCTGTGCACCATGGTTCTAGAGGGAATCTCTGGTCTAGTCTTGTTACTTTCTTGAGGCACTGAGTGTCATGCTATTACTCCAGGATCTCAGGATAGCTCTCTGGGAACCTTCAAGTTTTCAATAATCCCAAAGTGGTCTGATCCAGAGCACACTGGGTTGCTTCCCTATGTTATGAGCCCTGCCAGTTCCTGACCTGGGTTTAGGACTGAGTAACAAGCCTGTGGGTTTTCCTCTTTTGGAATTTCATTATGATGCCGCTGAACTCTCAGCCACAATCAACCAGCTGGGAATCTCTGATAGTTCCTAGCGACAGAACTGTAGGATTCCTTTTTGCAATTCCTGCTCTGGTTATTCTCTTTGTAGGCTTTAGACACTACTACAAGTTGAAGCTAAAACCCTATATTGCCCCTGGGGGTCTAAGCCACACAGCTACATGCTTTTGAACACTTTCCCTCAACCTAGGACTTTCCTTATCCCTGAATACCACTCTTGTGAGCAGATCCCTTCCTCATTCTGCTCTGGATCTGTGACCCAGATCTTGGTAGTCAGCAGCAAAGCTGCCATTTGACACCTGTTCCAACACCTGGACAAACTTGTGGTGCTACAGGATGGATCTGTGACCATGTCTTGTCCCAGTTTACAGCCTTGGCCATCTTTCAATCCGCAGGTGCCAGAATGTTCCCTGAAGTGATCTCCTGGCCAGACCATGTTCCCAGTGTCCACTGACTTCTCTGTCCTGCTCCTTACTCCAACCTGAGCTGGAAGAATGAGTCACTGTGGATTTCTTGATCAGGATTAGGTCAGGTGCACTTTCTAAATCTATTTGAAGTTTTGTTAGGGGAGGGAGAACTCACTGTACTCATTCCTGCTATTCTGTCATCTTTGCTCTACCCTCTGCTCATTTGATCCTATAGAGTGTCCTGAAGGTGTAGTGTGGTTCTAATTAAACCTTAATAGCTCAACATATGTTGCAAATGATGTTAGGAAAAAAATCTGTTACTTTTGCAAAGCTATTGCTGGCAATGTCATATCAAGAGGAAAGTCAACATAACTGATGGATTTTCCAAACAAAATAGTATAACGTATTGGGCTTTATTGACAGAGCTCAACTAACGTCAGAATGACATGCAAATCTATAAGAACCATTTGAAAAATATGTCCCCTCTGGCAATTTGAACACATCACAATCACTTGTACCAAGAAGTACGAGAGAACTAAATATAGTTTTTCAAGTTGTCATAAGGGCAACCAACTTGCTACAAAATTGGCTGATCATATAGGAACAGAGTATGTTGCATTTCTATATTATTGTCAAATACACTGGTTTTCTCATGCCACAATAGTCCTAAGGATATTTGAGTTGAAAGAAGAAAGTATCATTTTTCTTAGTCATGATAATAAAGATGAAGTTCAGATATAATAAAAATTTTCTCCCAACCCAACATATTTGGCGTATTTTGTTTTATTCCATATCAGTGAAAGGTCTCCAGATTCATATTCTGATCCAGAAAATGATTGCATTTGTGAAAAACTTAAAGTTATAAATAATATATATTTCCCAATTTAAAAAAATACTTATTCTGCAAATATGAAATAGAAGAAATTAAATATCTGCATATTAATTACTTGACCAGCCTACAGAAGCAATTGTTTTAATGTAAAGATGTGAATATTTCTGAACATAAAGATAAAAATCTAGTTTCTCATGGATGAATATGATACATTTGGTATTATTCCACATGAACAAGAATGGTTAATAGATATCTGGTGATAGTATGATGAAACAAGCATTTGAATCTGAAAATCTTATGTTTTGATTAAATGTTCATCAAACAAAATGATAAAAATTTAACATTTTATTTACACAAAAGTTTTCAGGAGTATCTATTAAAAGAACAATGTCAATATTAGTAAATGTAAACATAATTAGCATTTATGTACTGCTTTTAGATTTGCAAAGCATTTACAGATATTATTTCATGTGACCTTTTCAACAACCTATGAGGTAGGAGCTATTTGTACTCTGCCAGGCCTAGAGGCCTGTGTGGGCTACCCGAGTCTTCTTACCTCACCTCCGAGGTCTTCGGTTGGCCAAAACTGGATGCTCATATGAGAGAAAGGACGTTCCAGAGTCGAACAAGGGTTGAGCTTTATTTCAGGGTCTCGGTTACAAGTGCAGGGGAGTCTTCTTTAGGAGGAAGAGGGGGAGATTTCCTAAGGAGGCTAGGATCTTAAGGGATTGGAAGTGAAGTACAAGCGGGGAGAGAGGGGGAGGGGAGAGAGGAAAGAAGAAAAGCGGAGCCTACTGTCCTCTTGGCTCCTCACGTGCTAAGAGAGCTTTCAGGCTTCCTCAATCCTACTTAACCTTCAGCCGCATAGTTTGCATCTGAATACCGTGCTGTTAGGTAACTAGGTGTGCCCAGATCCGGGACAATCTCGAGGGCGGGGAGATCTCTCTCCCATCACGTTTCTCAAGGGAAGAGGCGGAATTACTCTAGATAGCTCGGTTCACCTCGATTCCCTGCCGTTTCCTGAGGGAGTCTCGTGAGAGCTCTAAGATTTAGAAGCTCCCACCTTTACCCGCCTGAGACTGTCCACACGGAATTGAGCTTCCAATCCCAACAGTACTTTCATTTTATAGTGAGGAAAATGAAGCCCAGAGATGTCAAGTGCCTTGTTCAGAGTTTAAATTTAGTTGTTCTTGACTTTTAAGTTGTGTCCTATCTTGTAGGCCACCTAGCTGCTACTTAATAATTACAGGTAGCAATGTCATCAGTGGCACCACATTTTGAGAAACTTGCACTCTGAGAAACAAATCTATTATTTTGATAATAATATTTTATGCCTACTATTCTTATAAAGTGTAAATGTGAAAACTGAAGGATTTTCTCAAATATCTGTGTATTTAAATTTTCTCTTAGAAAAATGTATGGAATCTATAACATTATTTGTATAGGTTGTTTTAAGAAAAGAGGGGGGTAATTGATAAATGATTAAAAGGTATGAATAAAGTTTTCAAAAATAGAAGTCAAAGCTATCTACAATCATGAAAAAAATGCTCTAAATTACTATCAACTAGAGAAATGAAAATTAAAATAACTTGGAGATACTAACTCATACCTATCAGATTAGCAAATATGACAAAAAAATAAAATGATAAATTTTGAAGGGGATGTAGGAAAACTGGGACACTAATACACTATAGGTGAAGTTGTAAAGTGACTGAGCCATTATGGAGAACAATTTGGAACTATGCCCAAAGGGCAATAAAACTGTGCATACCCTTTGATCCAGCAATACTACTGCTAGGTGTGTATCCCAAAAAGATTTCTTTTAAAAAAGGGAAAGGACTTATTTGTACAAAAATATAATAGCTCTTTTTGTGGTACCTAAGAATTGTTATGTTCGTCCTTTGTTTTCAAAGATCATACCATCAGAGAAATGATGACATGACTTGCACTTGACTGTTTTGAGTGAGGGAGGGCTGTGCAAGGTCAGCAGCCTCACTTTCCCCTCCTGAACCATATGGATCCAGTGAGCAGATATGCATCAGAATGACTGGAGATGGCCCAGGATGCAATGGGAGACCTTGGGCTTTTCAGGTACTCACTTAGAGGGAGGTTATGCCCGTTTTGTGAATAGGCCTTTTAAGAAGTAATCAGGGAATGGTCATTTTAATGAGCAAAAGAAAAAAATAAGTAAATCAGTGGGAGGGAAAGAGAAACTGTTACTATTGATAATCACTGTAAACCAGTCATTAAGTGGAGCTTGGGCAGGGACCTATTGTTGTCTAACCTATGGCCTTCAAAGTGCACTGGATGTAAGGTTTTAGGAAAAGGAAGGAAGGAAAGAAGGAAGGAAGGAAGAAGGAAAGGAGAGAAGGAGGGAGGGAAGGAAGCAGGGAAAGAAGGAAAGAAGGAAGGAAGGAAGGAGGGAAGGAAGGAAGGAAGGAAGGAAGGAAGGAAGGAAGGAAGGAAGGAAGGAAGGAAGGAAGGAAGGATGGACATCTACCCAGTAAACCCCAAAGGAAGGGGAGAGGGGGATAGAAGGGAGAGGATGAGCTGGGTTACTAAGAATTAGAAATTGAGGGGATGCCCATCAACTGGAAAATGGCTGAACAAGTTGTGATATATGATTGTAATAGAATATTATTGCGTTATAAGAAATGACAAGCAGGATGATTTCAAAAAATCCGGGAAAAAACATAGCTGATTCAAGGTTACAATTTGATGAACTGATTCAAAGTGAAGTAAGCAGAAGTAGGAGAACACTGTACACAGTAACAACAGGATTGTATGACGAAGTATTGTGAATGCCTTGGTTATTGTCAGCAATACAATGATCCAAGACAATCCCAAAGGACTCATGATAAAAAAAAAAAAAGCTATCTACTTCCAGATGAACTGATGTTATCTGAATACAGACTGAAGCATACTATTTTTCATTTCTTCCTTTCTCCGCTCCTTCCTCCCCTTCTCCATCCCTCCCCCTCTTTCTTTTTCTTTATTCCTTTCTTTTCTTCTTTCTTCCCTTCTTTTTTTTCTGAGTCTCCTTGTACAAAATTACTAATATGGAAATGTTTTAAGTGATTGCACATACATAACCTATTTCAGATTGCTTACCATCTCAGGGGAGGGGAGGGAGAGAGGAATTGGACTTAAAACTCAAAACTTTTAAAAAACCAACAAATATTAAAAATTGTTTTTACATGTAATGGGGGAAATAAAGTATAATTTTTAAAAGGGGGTGAGATTTGGGGGGTAGGAAATGATGATGCCACATAAAGTCTAGAATCCACTGGATATCTTTCATGACTTCATCAAATAGCTTTAGTGAACATATGTCTCCCTATTTCATGCTTCATTTGATGTTCATACTTAGTGGATCACTGAACAAAGTTATCTCCATGGCTGCATCTGTCATGGAATCTTGTATGATTTTAACATATGCATGAAAGGCACCTTGTGTGAAAGTGCTTTTTCCACTAAATCAAATGCTTTTAGAAATCAACAAATATTTATAATAGTCACCTCCCAAATTGTACTTTTGAAGTTCCTTTTGGATCCTCACTCTGTCCTCTACTGTGCTAGCTGTCCTTCTAAACTTTGTGTCATATGCAAATTTGATAAATATACCATATATATTTATGTCAAAATATTATCAAGTGGCCCCATTGACACAAGTCCAAGCATAGATTTCTGGGCTCCATTAAAGACCCTCTCCTAAGATGGTATGGTCCTTTAATGACTAATCTTTGGATCTGGTCATTTATCCAGTTCTGACTCTATCCAGCTGTACTATCAACAAACCCATCTCTTTTCATTTTGTCCACAAGAATAGCATGAAAAATTTATGAAGTGCCTTGATAAAATATATTATCATTTCTTTGGAAAGGAGAATAACTTTTAAAGCTAAATTTTATTTTACTTGGTAAAAAGCTTGTTTATTTGTCTTTTAAAAAAACAAAAAGAGTGAGATTTTATATTGTAATCAGTTGTGTAATTTAAAATGCCTACAGAAGAATCTGCCTATTAATATCTCACTTTTTATCAAGAATATCCCCTCTATGTCCAAAGACCATTCTTATTAAGATTTTATACTTCAAAACATGGCTGAACCTGTGATCTGTCTCATTAGTATAGATACTTCCTCCAACATCTCAGAGCACAATTCAGTTATAACTTCTCAGACAGTGCGAACCTTCTCCACGTTCTTCCTAAATACTCTCTCCATAGATGCTCCATTCAAATATGCTGGGAGTGTTACTTTGTTTCACTTTACTTTGTTTTGTATAGCAATGTAAGAACACAGGCTGTCAAACTTTTATTGTTCTTTCTTGCCATATAACCAACCCATTTTTTTTCTTTCATCAGATTTTATGATGCTAAAATTGTGAGACCTGGATGTGAACTTGATGACACCATGGCTATGTAAGAACTGAATGAAGCATTGAGTCTAATATCTCACTCGTATTCACAGAGACCAAGACCTGGGGGTAGGGGGGACGGGGGAGGTTATATCCCCAAGGTGGTGGGGAAAATATATGTTCGTTCTTGCTGTCTTTGTGAAGAAGAATGTAATTGATATTAAGTGGCTGAATAGAACTGGAGTTCTAGTTACTGGTCTCCCCTTAACAAACTGGGTTCAAGCCAATGGCAGTAATGAGAAAAGATGCAACTCACTTCAGGATATCTGAAAACCCTAAAGGTCGGGGTATATATTATGAAACAATATTATGCACAAGGGTTGAGATTGGTCCATGCACACATTGCAGGTATCCTTAATGGAGGAAAAATGAGATTGTAGAAAGCAGGATTTTATGTAGCCTTTTTTTTTCAGTCACAACTGATTAGAATATAAAATCCCATGGTCTCTTGTTTGGTTTGTTTTTAAGCATTTCACTCAATAATACAAAATGTAGCTTTAAAAATTCTCCTAAAGCATGTTGGATACCACATATATGCTAAAACTTTATTAAATTCTATGGCTGATTTGGTTTTGGAAAAAATTCTGTTCAGTGACTTGCTGGGTGTCAATGTCAAGTGAGGCATAAAACGGAAACATTTGAGGCAGCATATGTTCTGGGCGAAGCATGGCCCTGGTTAGTTCAATGATTCTGGCTCAGAATTGAAATATTTTGAAGCACTCATGGACTGCAAAGTGGAATAAAAATAAATTTACTTACAGTAAGGTTAAAGACAGACAATTCACTTATTTAAACAGAAAATGTACTCTTCTCTCTTACTTACCATGGGAGCAGCACTAAGTCAGAAAACCTTTCCACAAAAGGGTGGAAGTTCTACTAAACCTCCAGCACACCACCTTATCATAGGTTGGACTTTTTATGCCTTGGGTAATAGGAAAAAGCAATGCTAATGGTTGAAGCCATAGTCCCTGGGGCCAACCAAATCTTGAAGATCGGTTCCTTGCTTCCTGTAAGGGAAACCATCTGAACCCAGGTGAAACAGATACTGCTCCTACTAAAACATAATTTGAGTGAACAGTGTTGGATGTCTGATTTAACAAGGTGATGAAGTTTGGGGCTACATTAAGAAAAATAGAGCTTCCACATTCATGACAGTCCTGGTATGACATGGATGCAGTAGTTTAGGGAAGGACATTAATAAACTGGGGAATGTCCAGAGAAGTGTAGTTAGGATGGTCTATGCCATATATCAGCTGAAATACCTGGGGAAATTAATTAAGGAGAAGAGAAGACAGAGAAGGGACATGATAAATGTTTTCAAGTAGATGAAACATTAGACTCGATTTGCTTGGTGCCAAAGATTACAAGCAAGAGCAATGAGGAAATTGCAAAGAGACAAATTTAGGTTTAACTTCATGAAAAAATTTTGTAGCAATGAGAGCTGGCTATAAAGTAAACAGGCTGCCTTTATATACATAATGGGTTCCCTCTCAATGAAGGTCTTCAAGCAGAAGATGGAGCAATCAATTCACAAGTATTTATTAAATACAGATTATGTACTACACATTGTTCTGGGGATACAAAGACAATAAAAAGAAACAATCCTTGACTTTAAGTTTACATTCAATTCAGAGAGACAATACGTACATACATATGTAGGTACAGATGTATGTTTATATGTATAAACAGAATAAATAAAAAATAAATACAGACACAGTGTCATTCAGCAAAGCAAGGCATTATCATCTGAGGAGACTAGAGAAGACATCCTGTAGAAGGTGGCACTTTACCTGAATCTTGAAGGAATCCACGGTGTACCAGAAGTGAAGATGAGGAACCATTACCAACATAGAAATTAGTCAGTGCAAAGGGGTATCTTTTGTGAAGGGCAGCAAATTAACCAGCATGGGTAAACCATAGAGTGCATGGAGATGAGAAATATGGGAGATTGAAGAGGTAGGAAAACGTCAGGCTATGAAGAGCTTTAAAAGTCAATGATAGAAGGTCATATTTGATTCTAGAGATAAAAAGGAGCCATTGGAGCTCACTGAGTGGGGTCAGGGTGAGACTTTCACTTTAGGAAAACAATTTCTTTGATTTTGTGGAGGACAGATTAGAGAGAGGAGAGGCTTGAAGCAAGGAGCCTACTGTAATAGCCCAGTTTTGTGAGATGATTTGGGCCCAACTAGTATGGTGGTTATGTGAGTAGAGAGAAAAGAGGAAATATATTAAAGATGTGAAGATAGAAATAGCAATATGATAAAGTATATTCAATTATATTACTCACTAAAATATTATTGCTAATACTTTATTATTAGTCATATTATTAAATTACATATTGTTTATGTGCAGAGGCAAGCCAGCCTAGCTGAAGCAGCAAGACATCTTGAGGAAAAGACAAGAGGTAACCAGTACCAGGCAAATCAAACCAACACTAGCACCGCCTTGACTATTTCCACTCAGACTGTGATGAAAATATGCTAGGACTTTGAATCCCAAAGCCTTAGGAAAAACAGTGTCTACAAAACCACCAGACATACTTCCAGGCCATTAAGGAGTAACCATTGAGGGGATAAGTCATTGTGAAGAAGCAATAAAAAGAAGTAACTACGAACCAACTGCAGCTAACAGAATGACTACTCCCCAGAAGAGGGTAACAGCAACCCCGCCCCAGCTCATGCTTCCAACCTCCACCTCACACCTCCCAGGGGAAGGAGGTACTGTGCAGAAGGGGTCAAGCCATCCCCACCAACTGACAATCAACTGCTATCCACAGTGCAGGCAAGCCAGCTTGCTGAAAGGAGCAAGACAACCTGACTGAGGACCAGAAGGTAGCATATGCCAGAGAAGTAAAGTCCTCATGCTCTGATGGAAATAGCCCAGGATCCCAAATCCAAGAACCTCTGAAATAGCAATGCTTCTAACACAAAATCCATATTCATCATGCTGGGAAGCAACCCCTGTGGATGCAGGGTAGCACCTGCTCCTCCAATGCCACAGCGGTATCTTTTGTAGATGTCCCCCCCTCCTCCAAATAAGAATGTTCTTGTCACCATTAATTGATTCAGGATCGGAAACTGATATGATTTTTATCAGCGGAAATGTCATTAAAGAAGAGGCATTACCATCTGTTGTGCCAGCTGCACCCTAGGGACCATGGGATTTTTTTCATGACTCGCAACTGAAATCTTCCATGTATTACCTCTCCCATTAGAATATGAACTCCCTGAAAGATCTGTTTTACTTTTCTATTTGCATCCTGACTACTTAGCACAGTACTTTGCACATAGTAAATGATTAATAAATGTTTTATTCATTCATATAATAAAACACAGTAACATTGTAAAACAGAAAAATAGAAACTAAGGATAAAGATGAAATTAAATGCTAAAGTTTTATTAATAGCAAATTTTTTTACTCTTACAAAACATTAATTATATTGTGTAGAGATCATGTGAGCAGTATTTTAATGAGTTTTTATATCTAATAAAAAATTAAAACATGTCTTTTTCTTTTCCTTTCTTATCTATTTTTGTGATTTACAATGTATACAATGTACACGTATATAAATTGTAAATAAATTTGGCGATAGGAGCTCACAATGGTTTTACTGATAGGGTGTGTGAGTGGCATCAAAAGTTAAGTTTCCACAATAAGTTGTTAATTGATGACGTCATTGAGAATAAGTTCGACAGTAAGAAGGCCAGCAGACTGCAGGTGGACGCAACCAATCAAAAGACAGACGGTGGCCTTCAGAAAATTACAAAGTTTTTGATAAAGGAACCAAATCTACAACTAGCTGGAACTAGCCAAGAAAAATGACCTAGAGTTACCTGGAGAAGGCTTTTCTTCGCTGCACTTGCTTAATGAACTTCATGCACATAAGCAGACACCCCCCACGTAAAATTACCCCTCCATTTCTGATCATGGGTCCTATGTTACAGCATGTTTGGGAGGGGGATCATACTAAGGGGGGGTTAGGTAACAGGCATGTAGAGAAGACGGTGACCTCATGGAGAAGGGACCAGTTCACCTGCTGGCGGGAGGATGTCTTGGAGTAACAGTATACAGCTCATCTCGCTTCTGTATCCAGTGCTCCCTCCTCCTGAAAAGAGGGTGGGGGCCGCTTTGGCCTGCGACTCCGCTGCAATAAATTTTCCTTGATACCTTTTTATTGTGAAACAGGTGCATGACTTAAAAATTGTCAAGATAATTATGGAGTCTCATCAACCTATTTTTTCAAAGGTATTCTTCATAATTTGATAAAATTCCATCACATTTAATTAGACTGTGTTAAAACTAACTGAGGGAGCCAAACTGAGAACTTATCAGCTTTACTTAAAAGCCTCACGGGTTTCTTTTAAAAGCTTGTCCCTCAAGGAGTGTGAGGGTGGAACCCTAATCAAGCCCACAGGAGACCAAAAGCTGTGGGGGAGGGGCTGGGGTAATGAAAAGCACCTGCCTAAAAAAATCAAGAAATAGGTTTATGTTCTGCCTTGGCCACCTAATAACTTTGGGCAACTGGCTTCCCTTCTCTGAACCTCAGTTTCCTCACTTGTAAACGGGAAGGGTGGAGCAAGAACAAGCCTGGCAATCCTTCCAGCTCACACAAACAGTGAGGTGCAAAAAAGAGGGACGACGTCGCTCCCATGACGTCACCTCGTACAGCCTCGCAAGCAGCAGGGCATGCTGGGTCCGGCCTCAGCCGAGGTCAGCGCTCCAAGCCCCCACTGCCCCGGGCCCCGTGGCTGCGGCTGCGCACGCACACTCCTATGAAAGCTTCAGGCCGCGCCTCACTCCCCGCCCCCTCTAGACTTGGCCTTCTTCAAAGAAACCAGCGGCCCGTCCTCCCCTTACGCAGTGTCAGACTCGATTCTGTCTCGGGTCAAGGGGCGGGGCTACGTCCCGGCCGTAGCCAATGGGGCTGCGGGGTCAGAGGTGAGGGGTGAAGGGGCGAAGATTGGAGAGTGCCGGCTCTGCCGCGCCTCGCGGTCGTCATGGAGGCAGTCCCTGCCGGGGAGCCGCCTGAAGAGGAGGAGGAAGAGGAGGAGGAGAAAGGAGGGCAAGAGCGGTTGTTGAAGCGGCATCGGAAGGAGAAGAAGGAGCTGCAGGGTGAGCAAGGAATCCAGGGCCGGACAAGGAATGGGGAGGCCCCCATCTTCCCTCACCGCCTCCTCTCCTGCCCTGGCACGGGGTGCGGTGCTGAGCTACTCCCGAGGAAACCTCAAGGCCTGGTCGGAGCTTCTTTCTTTTCCTCTCCCTTCTCCCCCTTCCCAAAAGAACCCCCAAATAAAAACCGGATCCTGAGGACCTGTTCTTAGCCCCTAGCCGTAGGATGGTAGGCTTGGGAGGGCGAAGGAACCCGGGAAAGGATCTATTCCAGTACTCTGATTTTACATAGAAGGAGCCTGAGACCGGAATGATTTGCCAAGGTCACCTAGGTTCCTTAGTCCAGAGTGATTCCGTCACGTGTCTTTGATTTCTTCTTTATCGTGTGGCGGCCTTCTGCGCTTGCCCACTCCGAAACTGCTCCTGGTTCTCTGGGTAGTGAATGGTGCCATTCTCCGCCCACCGCCTTCCTTTGAGCCCCTCAGTACCACTTAACTGTCACATTTACAGAAGAATTAAGACTGAAGGAAAGATAGAGGCCAAGTATGCCAGCCCCCCTACCTCCATCATTTTACATTAAGGCCCTCAGGGGTACGAGGGCTTTGCAGCGAGATATTGGCCGATCTGGGACTAGAACTTGTATCTCCTAAGTATCCACTGAGTGTTCTTGCTTCTACCAGCTGTCCCGTTCGTTCTCTTTGCTTTTCTCTTCCTGGGACTCTAATTAACCATCATTGGTGTCTCTTCAGCCAAAATTCAAAGTATGAAAAATGCTGTTCCCAAGAATGACAAAAAGAGGAGGAAGCAATTGATTGAGGATGTTGCTAAATTGGAAGGAGAATTGGAACAGAGACACAGAGAAGAACTGGAGCATTTGAAGCTGACTTCACATGCAAAGGATAAGGTGTGTGGCAGCATATCCCATCTAGTTTTGTTTGTAGCTTTTCTTTAGGAACTCTGTATTTTGCTCTTGTCTTTGTAGAATGTATGGTGTAGAAAGGCATAAGATTGGCAGAAACACCAGGAAACCAATACATGGTTTACAATTTTCATCGTTCATCAAAAACAGCACACTGTGGATTAAGTACCTGCACATGCAAGGCACTGTTCTAGACACTAACCACATGGTCCCTGTCCTCAAGGAACTTAGAATCTAATGATAACTTTTATATAGGACTTTAAGATTTGCATAATACTTACAGGTGTGAGGCACATAACAATCCTATGAGGGAGGCACTTTTATTATATACATTTTACAGATAAGGAAACTGAAGCTGAGAGAAGTTAAATGATTTTTGCAGCCCTCTGATGCAAGATTCAGACTAAATTCTTCCTGTCTTCAAGGCTGGCTCTAATTTACATTTGAATACCTACACTTTTATATAGGAGCACCCTACTTTCTTCTTTTGGGTGTGGAAGCTTAAGGAAAGAAGAGACTTCTATTTTTAAGAAACTTGGTCTTAACTTGGATATCCTGATGAAGATAAGTAGATCAGCAGAAGGATTTTAAATAATAAGTTGCTATTGTCAACATCCCTATCTATCAATCTCTGTTTCTAATACAATCTAGCATCAAAAGCATTTAAAGAAAAAACCTCAACAGAACTTTAAAGTGTACATTTTTTAAAACTGTCTTCAGTGTTTCATTCTTAAGTCCTCCTACCCACGCAACTTTTGCAATACTGAATTATTTATTCAACTGATTATCAAATGTGGGCAAGGTACTTTGATCTTTATTGTAGGCCATACAAAGAAGAAATATGACATAATTCCTGCCATTACAGAATTTGACGAATAAGGGGTCATTCTTGACTTCATGCAATATGCAGGCTAGGAGGGAAGATATTCAGATATCCACATAACTTTAATATAAGGTTATAATGTTAAAGAACAATAAGAGAGATTATAAAGTGCTATTTTAACTCAGGAGGAAGAGAGTGTTGGTGTAGTTCTCTTGGTATGACAGCATTCTTCCACAGTGGGCTTTGGTACTTAATGGAGTATATTGCCAACCTTCATTTTTGGGGCACTGCTTTTATCATCAGCTGATTTTGTCATCAGATTTTCTAGTTAATTTCAAGAGGTCAGGTATGGATGTTAAAAAGTATATCCCTGAAACTATACATGAATATTTGATATTAACCTGTCTTTTAGAAGGGAGTTAAATTGCTTTGGCAAGTTTTAGCTATCATGTTTCTGTGGCTTAACCCTAATTCTTACTGTTTCTGGATAGCCCTCTCATACCAACTATTCTCTGTCTCTTTTCTCTTCCCCTTGTAGTCTGTACTGTACTCTTCTGCCATCTTAGTTTTTCTAATATGGATTTTGGGGGATTATCTCTTTCCCCTGGTTGGTGTTTCTTCTTGCTTACAGGATCATATGTAAACCCTTTATTATGCCATTAAAGAATCTTCACTACCATCCCTCCTTAACACTCTTCTCACTATTCACTCTCTTTCATGTTAGATTTCATCCAAACTAAAATTCTCAGTTCCCTGAATTTATTCTGGCCTGCTTGTGTTTTTGTTCCTGCTGACATGCCTTCTCACTTCTTCAGACCTTTTAATGCCAAGTGTTCTGTTCTTCTTGAAACATACCTTATTCTCTTCTCTGCTGAAAACTATGTCTCACTTGGTTGTCCCATGCATTTACATCTATCTCTATTTGTCTCTGATTTTCTATATCTATAAAATTGTAATCTTGAGGGTATGGATGATATTTTTTTTTGTTTGAGTATATAACAAGTGCCATGAGTGTTAATAGGTCTATTATATTAAGGAGTGATAATAACAAAAACCATGGTTTAGTTTTGCTAGGCTTATAGTCTTTTATTCATTTAACTGATTTATATAGCTCCTGCTATATGGAGGTCACTGTGCCAGGCATAATGGGGGCATACAGAGACATGGACTTATTCTTGTCTTCATAGAATTTGCTCTGTAGTAGGAAAGGTAAGACATGTAAAAATATCTAGCCTTTCATTTATATCCTTTTTCTAAAAGTTAGTTGTGATGCTTGTGATTTTGCTCAAGATTTTAAGTTAAAAGAGAAAGAAGCTGCTGGACAAGATTGCTCTGTGGTCCTTCCCTGACTCCTTGTATTTTACCAGCAGTTTGTAGATAGAGCAAGGTAGAAAGCACATTTAGAAATACTCTTGTTTTTTCTCCTTTTCCTAGATTCATTTTGAATGTGCTCATAATTGGTGCATATGGTGCAAATAAGTCAAATTACAGTTGTATGTTGGAATTCAAACCTTTTAAAAGGGAAAAGGTGATCCATGGGTAGTCTTTGGTAATAGAAGTAGCCTTGGTTTTTCTAGACCCCCTGTGCCCTGAGTATATTCTTAGAGGGGAGATCAGCAAATAAATACTCACAAGCTATGAATGGTTTTTATTTTTAAATATAATAAGACTTTATTTAAAAATATAGAAACCTTTCTTAGCTACAAAAACAGACCATGGGCAGGGTTTGGCTCACAAGCCATAGTTTGCAGACCTTCTGCCTTAGAACAATTAAATAATGGCACTTCAGGTAGTTTTATCAAAGCTTTCTCCAATGAATTTCATGCATCTCGTATAGCAAGCAAGAGTTTTTAAGCAAGGATCTCTGCCTCCAAGCAAAGAAGGCTAAGACATGACTTGCCAGAACTTTGTGGTTGCTCTGTCTTGTAGAAATGCTATAATCTTAGTGTGGTAAAATTTGGTGCATTTTTTGGGGAAGGGTAAATGTTAGATTTTTTGGTACATTACATTAGGTAAACTAGATGTTAGTATTAAATAATGTGCTCTGTGTATGTGCCTTTTTTCACTTTGGTATAGATTATAAAATCTAGAAGAGCTGAGGCCCTGACTACCATAGTTTTATAAGTTTTAGATTAACGAAGTGAGATAATTCAGCTGTTTGGAAGCCAGAAATAAAGTTCTTAGGAGTTCTTGTGCAGATAAAATGTAAAAATAAAACCATCTCATCATAACATTTGTTGCTTTTTCTCAAATTGAAGCTGTGATTAGCCAGATTCTCTTTTTTTAAAAATAATGCTGAAAAATTTTGTTAGTGTTATTTAATCTGTTAATAATTTTCCATAAACTATCAATGCTTTTGTTTTTTTTCATTAGATAGACTCTGTTGTTGTTAACATTGCAAGTTTGGATATTGAGAATCAGCAGCCTCGGATATCAAAAGCACAGAAGAGGAGGGTATGAATCAAATTTATCAAGTATTTATTAAATATCTACTGTGTTCAACAAAGAAGCATTGTTTCTGTCCTTGAAAAACTTAGAAATTGACTGCAGACTTAAGTTTTTTCTCTCTTCAAGGGAATAACTAGGGAATGCTTCAAGGCAGTATACAAATGGGAGATTGTGTGGTACAAACTCTTTTTAAGTGCTCTGGGAACTCAAATTTGAGACAAATCTTTGTGGGGATGCTCTTGCGTTGTTATATAAGAAAGCAGAGGGAATGCTCAGAAGGGAAAATAGCAGGGACAGAAACAGAAGTGTGAATGAGCATGATATATTCTGGGTACAGCAAGATAACTATAAAAGTAGTCAAAGATAGAGTTAGGTAGTTATGAAGTGAGGAAGTGTTTAGACTTATTCCAGTCTTGCTTTTTGTATTATATTCAGTATAGAATAGTCTCTTCACAAACAGCAACATTAAAAGTGGCATATTGCTGAGGACCGTTTGTCAGGAATAGCTAAAATTTACCCATATACACTTAAAATTTTATTCCATTAAGAAATTTTATGACCAGGCAATTTCTTCCGGTAGTATTCACAGGGTCCATCTTCAGAGTAGAAGATAGAGAGTTGAACTTTTGACAAATATGTTAAAAATACCTTATATTCATATTCTGATTTTAAAGTTTTGAAAGTTCTTTCTCATATTTAGTTCATTTGATCTTACTTTTTTTTTTGAGAAGTTGATATTATCTTCTCTTTCACAGATGAGGAGATAGACTAATGTTAAATGAAGAGTCCTATATCTTAGAGCTAGAATTCTAATCTAGGTCTTCTAACATCAAAGTCTGATTCTTTTCCTGCAAATATGTTTAATTTAGTGCTTAGGAGAACTCCCATTTTCCTTTTACAACTTTTTTATTTCAAAGAGACCATTTATATTAGGAATATTCAACTGCCATTCAGTTAATTGACTTGGAAGTTATACTGTCCTATTCCTGTTTTTCTCCATATGGGTGTCTTGATTGAGAGGCATTATTATTCCTTACCTCACCCCTTCCGCAAATTTTAAAACTTTTTATTATTATAGAACACTGAAAATAAATAAAGTTATTATTTAAAGAAAAAAGAAAAAACTTTTTATTAAAAGAGTTAACAAATAGTTAAATTTGTAGAATTTAATTTCTTTGCAAAACTTTGGGGCAGACCAAACAGCATATGGATCTTTAAAATTTTGAATATTAGATATATGACAATATAAAAATGTTTCTTTGATTGGATATATCAGTAGGCAAGAGGAATGTCTTGCATCATGAAGATCTTAGCATATTATGGTCTTGTGATATGAAGCAGAGAGTCAGGAGGCATAGATTAGCCTCAGGCTTGGATCTGACACTACTACATTCATTGTAGATTGGGAACAGGTCATGAGATCAGTACTTTGATATCTGTAAATGAGAAGCAGTTTTATTACTGACAGGCCTCACACAGATTTTTTTTAAAGGATATGAGTTTGACTAGATGGTCTGTAAAAGTTCTTTTCAACTGTAAAATTCTATAACTTGAAAGGTTCAGATTTTCTGTACCATTGTAATAAATAACGAGAAACATATACATTCCTCATTATACGTAATCAGTTCGTAAATATGTGAGAGTCTTACTTTTCCCCCCCCACTATGCCTTAGGAAAAGAAAGCTGCATTGGAGAAGGAAAGAGAAGAAAGGATAGCAGAAGCTGAAATTGAAAACTTATCTGGAGCCAGACATCTAGAAAATCAGAAACTTGCACGAATTTTGGCAGCTAGACATTTAGAGATTAAACAGATTCCATCAGATGGCCACTGTATGTACCGAGCTATTGAAGACCAGCTGAAGGAACAGGAGTGCCCCCTGACTGTAGCCATCTTAAGAAGTCAAACTGCTGAATATATGCAGAATCATGTAGAAGACTTCCTGCCATTCTTAACTAATCCTAATACAGGAGATATATATACTCCAGGTAAAGATTTTATTATAATTTGCATCCCTGTTGTACTTTGTCTTCAAACTAAATATTGTATGAAAGGATTATATATTCTATCCTCCTCAAATTTATCCCTGTGGGAAAAATTATATATATATTAGATACATATATTACGTATAATTATAACCTAAATACTATCATGTCCAAAGATTATTTTTTATGTGTAGCACATGATTATAGATGTTAGTAGGTATTGCACTGTCAAAATAATTTTTTCAAGTGGTTAGCTGTTAAGAAGATAAAGTACGTTCATCATTTTGTGTAGGAATGAAATAGAATTAGTCATTATCTGAAAGACTTAATAGACTGCCACCTTTGTGCCAGCAATTTTGCCATCTCTATGCTGGTGGGGACCTAAAAAGCAAGAATACAGTCTCTTCCTAAAAGCTGCTGCAAGGAACCCATGCTGATTATTATATCTTCAGTTTTTGATGCATGTGGAAAAAAGGCAAATCCTAAATCTCCTTCCCCATATGACTTTGTTTCTTTGACCTATGTGTTTCAGGAGCACAGATTTAATTTTCGTCTAAGCAGAAGATGATTAGAAAAATAAATCTACAGATTAATCAACATTCTAAAGCCAAACATTAGTGCTTTCATATTTTTGTACCACTATTTGTTTCCATTTTCTTGGAAAATCAAGAACTAAATTTATACATAAGGTCAAAACTGAAAGGGTTTTCATATTTCTTAACACATTCCAAGTATGTTTGTATCCTAATGTGGATAAGGATAAGTCTTCTATTTTTTTTTTAATTTAGTCATTTGTTCATTAAGTTTTGCTAATGGAGCATGACACCTCAAACTATTTCAGTTCAACAAATATTAAGAACTTGTTACATTCAAGACACCACAAGTTCTAGAGATAAGAAAAATTAAACAGTTCCTTCCCTTATTTGGCTTGAGGGAAACAATATGTAGGTAAGTGATACAAAGCATATGCAAAATTATACAAAGTAATTTAAAATAGGGACAACTAAGTGACAGGCCTGAAATTGGGAAGGCTTGTCTCACTGAATTCAAATCTGGCCTCAGACATTTGCTACCTGTATGTCAACCCTGTTCACCTTCGTTTCTTCATCTGTAAAATGAACTGGAGAGGAAAATGGCAAACCACTCCAGTATCTTTAACAAGAAAATCTCAAATGGGGTCATGAAGAGTCAGGTATGTCTGAAAAACAACTAAACACATGATTTTAAAGAGGAATAGAGTACTCTTTACCGGGAGATTAGGAAAAGCCTTCTGTTGGAGGTGACAGAAGCTGTTTGAAGGTAGCTGTGGATTCTAAGAGGTGGAGATTAGGAGGGAGGGTCTTGCTACAGAGTTGTGGAGCAGGATATGGCCTCTAGTATATAAGGAACAGCTGACAACCTACTTTGAATAAAAAGTGCACAAAGTGGAGTAATATTAAATGAGAATTGAATTATTGTGGGGAGTTATATTGTGGACAGTTTTAAATGGTATTTTGTCCTAGAACCAATAAGGAGTCACCAGTTTTTTTAGTATCTTTGAGGAAAATTATTTTAGCTATCATGTAAGGAGTGGCAGAAACTATCTTTGGGAGAAGTATTGGAGAGTATCCTGGAGAAAGGTTCTGGGACAGTAACCAAAGAAAGAAGGCATACAGCATGAACGGATAAGCTTAATGAAAGGTGGGAGACGAGGGAGATACCAAAATATATTTGAAGAGGGAGAGATTGCCAAGGATTCAGGATTAAAGAAGACTCTGTGGTAGATATGGTACTTTGGATGAGAAGGATTCTGAGAGGTGGTTGTTCTTTTTCCTCTTTCTCAAAAAGGACTAGCGACATCACAAGGGTGAGTCAAGGCAACTGATGCTGGCCCAGGATGCAGTGGGTAACTTTGGCCTTTTTAATTAAGGTCTTTCTAGGTCTCGTCTGAGGCAAGGCTCATTCAGTGACTAAAACCTCCGTTAGAATTGAGACAAAAAAATGGTCCAGTTTACTATCACACAAATATCAGTCTGGGATGGGTAGACTCTCAGAATTTCTGGCCAGAACAGAAAACAATTGCTATTTACACTCATTCACAACCATCAAAACTAAGTGGTAAGGCACAGAAGCTTGAGCTGGAGGCTAGCCATTTTTGGCCATTCAATAAAGCCAGAATTATTCGGGTTTAAAGGCTAGTCTAGTAGCTCTATTGGAAACACACAATGGCCTTTTTTATAAAAACCTGTTTTTTCGGAGCTATTTTTCAAGAAATCATGAATGAAAACTGCAAAAGTCAAAAAGTAAATTGTCCTAGCTTTTTGAAAAAAATAAAATAAAATTAATTAAAATTAGAAAAAATCTAGGCCCTAAACTGCCAGATTTCTTACAAAAAATAAGCAACCCCAAATTATTTTCCTATGGACAGAGCAGCCACCTGTTGTGCCCCAAGTGGTGAGACAGACATGGTAAGGGAAGAAGGAGAAGGAAAAGGAAAAGAAATAATAGCATTCCCCAACTTGTGCTCGAATTGGCAGGTTGGCTTTCCAGGGAGCAGCAACTACTCCTCTCAGGGAACTACTATAGCATTCTGAACATGGGGAATGGCTTATGTGAATACATGGATGTAGGAGATGACATTGATTCAGGAAGTAGTGTAGAGTAATTTGCATGGAACACATGTGAAGGGAAGTAATATGAAATAAGGAAAAAGAAAGAAGCAGGGTCAGGTAATGAAGGATAAATACAAAAGTGTGGCACAGGACCTATAAGAACAGCATCAGTAGTGCTAAAAGTTAAAATGTGCTGCTAAGGATAACAGGAGATTTCTTTAGCTACATTGAGGGAAAAGAGGACCATCAAAGGGAGGTTAGGACTGCTGCTTAGGGATGGATGTAGTGATGATAGAAGACAGACAGAAGATGGGGCTACTTAACTCATGTCTTTCTTCTTGCTGTGGATACTGATGTTTGGACTAAAAAGGACAAAACAAAATTGATCATTAGTAAATGAGAGCACTTAGCTGCCTTAAATGACATTCATGGATTCATGTTACCTGCCCCAAACAAATTACATCCTCAGGTTCTGAAAGAACTGGCAAAAAGCAATTGTTGAGCCACTGATTGTGGAGAATAAAAAGTTACTGCAGAACTGAAAAAAGACAATATCCTGATTTTCAGAAAGGAAAAGTAGTCTGTAAACTATAGGCCAGTGAACTTTAATTCCTGACAAAAATAAGGAGATGGTTAGTGGATATCAACTAGCACCCTTAAGGAGTGCTAGTTGATAACCTAAATTTTAGCAAAGTATTTGATAAAATCTCTAGTATTATGGCAAAGCTTTGGGCTAGGTAATCATACAATTAGGTGGAATCAGAACTGATTGAGTGGTCGGATCCAAAGTAGTTAGCAATGCTTTATGGTGGTGTGGGAAGTGTAAGTAGATGACCCCTAAAATACTGAATATTTTTATTGATGTCTTCACAAATGGCATACTTTTCATATTTGCATATTTGACACAAAGCTGTGAGGGACAACTAGCACATTAGATAACAATAAAGATACAAAACCATTTTGAAAGGTTAGAACATTAGGCTAAATATAATAAGGTAATATTTAGTACAGTTATATGTAAATTATTAAAAATATAAAGTTGATTTTTTTTTTACTATAAGATGGAGGAGATAGAGATAGATAGCATTTCCTTGGTAAAAAGAAGATTCATGGAGGTTTCAATGTGTCAGTCCAAAAAATAAAACAAATTTATTATAATACTAAACTAAATTAAGGAAAGATAAAGTGTTCAACATGAGGGAAGTATTGTAATAAGTAGTCTCACAGTTCTTTGACCCAGTCAGACAGCATCTCATCCTTACTATCAAACTATGTAGCTTTTGTTGTTTCATGCTTACTCAATAGAAGCATTAAGGCATGATTATTAATGTTGAATCATGTAGAGGTGATAGTTCATAATTTATCACCTTGAAGGTTTTTGAAAAGTTAATGAAACTTCTGTTATAGAGTAAGTAGAACCATGGGAATTTGCCTATTCTAATCCCTTGCGAAACTAGCCAGAAAACTCTTACTTATTTTAAGATAACTGGTAATTGGAGAGGATGATTCATTTGAATCCTTTTGTTAAATACCTAACCATTAGAGATATGTCCTGCTGTGTTAGAGTAAAATATCAGTTTTCTATCAGTTAACAGTTAGCACACTCAAAGAGTCATAGTGCTGACACAGAGGGAAATCTAAAAGTTCTAGGCAGAGGTTAGAAGGGACATAATTTAGTAGTGGATATGAACAATTTTCAGAGATTTGCAAAAATATATGCAGTCATATGAAAGACCTTCAAATCATTAATAAGTAAAATGCAAGACAACTTTGAGGGTTCTCTTCACACTCAGCAAATTAGCGTGGTTGACAAAAAATAGTCAATGTTAAAGGTGCTATATGAAGGTAAGCACACTAACAGTCCTGGAGGAGTTGTGATTGATTTAGTCATTCTAGAAAACAAATTGGAGTTATATGAGAAAAATTACTCAGATATCCATAACCAAATTATGTTTATATGTTCACATGGCACTAAACAGTGTGTAATTAAAATGACTAGTTTTGGACTCAAAGAGATGAAAAAATGCACCTTCTTTCAAAGAAGATGTGGGAGAACGTGTACAAAGTGTGCAACACTGGCAGATACAGTTATTTTGGTTTGTTAGGTTTAGCTCCAACAGAATTAGCAGCTTTACTCAGGCTAATAAATAATCACAGAACTTTTTGTAGACATAGTAAAAATTGTCTTGACATTCATAATTTGTTTTTCATGTATAGGTGTTGTAGAGAGGAACAAGTGCTAGTAACAGTGTAACACTATTACATTGCCATTCTAAACACTGCTAATTCATCCCATAACGTTCTCTGTAAACCATCTCTGGTGGTTTGGTGCTTCTCCCCCACTGCCATACCTGTTCTCAAATGCCTTGCCCCCTGTTTAGAAACTTGGTCATCCTGGACCTTTTTCTCTTGCATTTTTTCCACTTTCTCTACTAAATTCTCTGTAGTCTGGCTCATCATTCAAATGAAGCTGTTCTCTTCAAAGTTACCAGTGATGTCTTAATTGGCAAATCCAGTGAACTTTTCTCAGTGCTAACTCTTCTGGACCTTTCTGCAGCCTTTGAAACTCTCAGTCATCCTTTTCTCCTGGATGTTTTCTCCTTTCTAGGTTTTTATGATACTGCTGTCTCCTGGTTCCCCTCCTACCGGTCTGATTACCCACTTAACCATGGATGTCCCAAAGGATCTATCCTTAACCCTCTTCTCCCACTGTAATATTTTGTTTGGTGATTTCATGAATTCCCACAGATTCAGTTTATCATTTTAAAGCAGTTGATTCTCATATATGTTCACCATTAGCCTCAGTTATGATCTCTAGTCTTCTACCAGATGCCTACTGGATATCTCAATCAGGATGTCCCAGAGATATCTCATATCCAAAACAAAATTTGTTATCTTTTCCCCAAAATACCCGCTTTTCCAGTATCACTGTTATTGTTGAGGTTATCACCATCATCCCAGTCAGCCATGCTCCCAACCTAAGTGTCATCTTCCACTCTTCACTACAATCACCTTACGTGTCCAGTCTGTTGCCAGGTGTTGTCATTTCTTCCTACACATCTCATGCTCCTTTTTCAAGATCGACTCCACTACCGTCCTTGTAGGCCTTCAGCAACTCACCCCTAGACTGCTGTAATAGCCTGCTGGTTGTTCTCCCTGTCTTGTCTCTCTCTCTCTACTACAATTAATCCTCCAATTAGATGCCAAAGGCGATCTTCCTGAAGCACAGGTATATCATTACTTCCCTCTCACCCCTGAGAAACTTCACTGGCTCCCTGTTGTCTCCGGTGTCAAATATAAAATCCATTGTTCAGCTTTTAGAACCCTTCACAATTTGATCCATTCCTACCATTCCATTCTTTTTTTGGTTCCTTTCTGTACACTCAATGATTTAGCTATAGAGGCATTCTTGATGTTCTTGTTTGTTTACTTCAAGACTTAGCTCATATCTCACGGCCCCTAATAACAGGAGGGCAACAATTGAATAATGACTCCATTTTTCAGTACTAATTTACTCCTCAAACCTTTACAGTCTGACATTTGTTCCCATTACCATATTGAAGCCCTTCTCTCTGAGGTAATGACTTCCTTAGTGTTAAATGCAATGTTCCTTTTTTTCCCCTTAAAAGCTCCTTTACCTCTTTCTGTAGCGTTTGACACTATGACTCACTTCCACTTTCTTGATAACACAATGTCTCTTAGTTTCCATGAAACTAGATGTGCAATTTTTTCTCCTACCTCTTTCACCTCTCCTTCAGTTTTATTGCCTCCTTATCTTATGTCTTCATTTATGCCTTTAAACATGCTTATACTTCAGAATTCCATTCTTGAATTCCTTCTCTTTGCACTTTTTATCTTAGTGATACTATCCATTCTCATGGCTTCACTTTTCGTGTCTCTGCAGCTAACATCCATATCTATAGTTCCAAACCAGTCTCTTTCTTGAAACTCTCATTCAGTTTTTCAGTTGCCAATTGGATATTTTCACCTAAGTGATACATCAAGCTGAACACGTCAGAAATTTAACTCATCTTTCTATCTTCTTCTCGTCGTCTTCTCCCTTATTCTGTCTTATTACCCTCCCTCTCAGAAAAGACCAAACCTCATCCACCCACAAAGTTTTATTTATCTCTGCTCCTCCCAGTCACTAAAACTTGTCATGTCAGAGTTATCTTTAACTCCTTCCTCTCCCTCATCCCGCATATCATCAATAACCTGCTTGTTCTCTCACACTGATTTCTCTTCAACCAGTCAACCAACAAGCATTTCTTAAGTGCCTATGTGTTCAGGTGGTGGGATTGCAAGAAATGAGATAATCCCTTCTCTCAAGGAGCTGTCTCTTCCATCCTTCATTTTCAGTGTTACCAGTTCTTATTTCAGGCCTTCATCCTTTCTAATAGGATTATAGGATCTAGAACTGTAAGTGATCTTTGATCATTCTGTCCAATTCCCTGATTTTATAATCAAGAGAATTGAAGCCCAGAGAAGTAAAAATGACTTGCCTCCAGCAGGTAATAATTGGTAACTCTGTGATTCAAACATAGGTCCTCAGACTTCAAGTTGAGCCTTCTTTGCACCATACTGTGTTTCTCACTAAGATAATGACAGACTACCAAACTAGTCTTCTGCTTTCAGTGTATATCCCCACTTGAACCCATCCCTCACACCATTTCCTAAAGCATCGTCCTTTAATACCCTGCTCTAATTGTATTTGTATTTTACTCATAAATTTTTAGTGGCTCCCTATTAACCTATCAGATAAAGTGCAAACTCATATTCCTGGTATTTATTCCCTTATATCCTGTGTTCCAGTCTATGTCTACATCTTTATCTGATACTACAACTCTTCACGTAGTCTATATTCCAGCTAAATTTCAATTTTCTTGATTATAAAATCAGGGAATTGAACAGAATGATGGAAGATCCCTTCCAATTCTGGGGAAGCAAAGTAGTGTAGGGGAACAAGCATTGGTTCTAGAGCCAGTTCCAGGACTTGGCTTCAAATGCCCCTCTGATACTTACTACTGGTGTGACCATGGGCAGGTCTCTTAGCCTTTTCAGGCCTCACTTTTCCTCATCTGTGAAGTGAGAAGATTGGAGTAGATGAGATCTGAGGTTCCTTCTAGTTCTCAATTAGTGATCCTGTGTTCATGCCTCCTTTACTTCTTCCCTCCATTTCTTGAACCTTCCCCTTTCAAGGTACCGCCTCCTTTAGGAAGTCTTCCCTGACATCCTGCCCTCAAGTGAAATCAATTTCTCTCCCTCATCACATTTTCATAGCACTTTATTTGGCTCTCTTTTGCATTTGTTTCACTTACCATGTGTGGCAGTTATTTGACCATGTGTCTTGCCCTTCCTTAGATTGTAAAATCTTTGAGAGCAGGGTATTTGTCATGTCTCTTGGTTTCCATTTTTTTTATCTGCAGTGCCTAGCATAGTGCCATGTACGTTGACTCTTAATAAATGTACTATTGAATTGAATCTTTTGACATTTATAAATGAAAATTATAAAGTTATATACTCTGAACTATTTTATTCCTTTCTGCAGAAGAGTTTGGAAAGTATTGTGATGATATTGTAAACACAGCTGCATGGGGAGGTCAGCTTGAGGTAAGTTTGTGATTATTCACGGTGGTTGTATATAGTGGGTCTGTTAAATGACTTTAAAATCCAGTCATTTGTTTTTAGGCATGCTGTTCAAACTGTCCCAGTTCCACTTTAAAGATTCACTTTTCATCAAATAAGCGATATTCCTTACTGTACCATCCTAATAGGGAAAGTCTGGTGTTTTTATGCCTTTGATTAAAGTATGTACCTTGGGGAAGATTAAATAAAGTTTCATTATAAATAATAAAATAGATTTCTCTGCTGGCATTGTATCTGCTTAAGTTTTTCCAGTTGTCTAGTTTTGACAATATATTTGGTATCCTTGAGTAACAGAAGTACAGAGTTCACTTAATTATAGGACTATCCACCCTGTTGGCCCAGCTGATTGCGATAAGTATTGGGAAAAGTCACACCTCCATTACAATAGGTAGTAGAAACAGCTTTTTTAGGGAAATTACAAATCCATTCCACTTGAGAAGAAAAATTATGTTACAAAAGGATCTCAGAACCCACCTGTGATAGCTCACTTACATATTTGACATAATATAATTGAAATAGAACAAGACAGTTTGGTCAGTCTCTTGGGGTAAGTTGTAACAGGATTTTACCTATAGTTGTTTATTTTAATGCTATGTTTCCAGCATCACATAAAAGCATAATTGACCAAATGATTGATAACCTTAAATGCCATTTGAACATGCATATTTGTCTTTCAGATTTCTTCTTGTTTTCATTGAAAAAGCATGTTTGAAGAAGATATAAACTTAGTGCTTATTTAGTTCTTGTGAGCCACCAGAGGGTGCTGAATTCATGAGTTTTAAGTAGAAGTCTTCTTCCCTATTTATAGACCGTAAATGTTACTGGAAGCTTAATTCTTCTAAACCCACCAGGGGTTTTTTAAGATAGTGAATGCTGTAAGACTACATTAGGATTAACTGAAATGCTTGAAGTTGCCCTTAAGAATTTATTTGAAAATTAGACACTTACAGGATAATAGGATTTATGGCTCCAAAGGACTCTAGAGATAATCTTGTCCAACCTCCTTCTTTTACACTGACCTATCTGGGTGTCCGTTTCTTTAAGTTACTTGTCTAAGGTCACATAGTTAAAAGGGGCAGACTTGATATTTGAATCCAGGCATTCTGACTCCGAATTTAGTTCTCTTTCCATTGAACTTAAGAGGATTCCTCATTAGAGATGACATTCAGAGGACACATTAGTGAAGACATTTCGTCATAAGTTTAAGCATCTTTAGTGGTTAGCCTATTGGCAGAAGTTTTTAGTTATAATAAAGATCATTTTATTTCTCTGACCTCAGTTTCCTGATTTGTAAAAAATAATTATGCTTAGTCACCTTCTGAGATTTGAGGATCAAGTGAGATAATTTCTGAGTAAATGTCACCTAATAAATTTCTAGGGGTGGGGATTAATAAAGCAAGTGGGCAGTTAGGTGTCACAGTGCATAGAGTGTCTGGCCTGGATCAGAAAGACTTATCTTACTGAGTTCAAATCTGGCCTCAGATACTTTATAGCTGTGTGACTTTGGGCAAGTCACTTAACCCTCTTTACCTTAGTTACTCATCTGTACAGTTAACTGGAGAAGGAAATGGCAAACCACTCCAGTATCTTTGCCAGGAAAACCCTCCAAAGGGTCACAGAGAGTCATATACTACTGAAAACTAAACAACAAAACTCCATGGACTCCCTGTTAACTCCCTGTTAGGATAAAGTATATTTGAACAGTACCTGCTTTCAAAGCACTCACAGTCTAATGGGGGAGACAACACGCAAACAATTCTGTACAATATATATACAGGTTAAGTTGTAGACAATCTCAGAGGAGAGGGAATAATTTTATTTGTTTATTTATTTGTTTGTTTGTTTTGAAACTTTTATATATTTTTAGTTTTCAACTTTCATTTCCACAGTATTTTGAGTTCCAGATTTTCTCCCCATCTCTCCCCTCCCTTTACCCCAAGACACTGCATTCTGATTCCCCCAGTCTACCCTCCTTTCTGTCACACTCCTCCCTTCCCTTATCCCCATCTTCTCTCTCTTTTCTTGAGGGCAAGATAGATTTCTGTACCCCATTATTTCTTATTTCCCAGTTGCATGCAGAAGCAATTCTCCATTCTTTCCTAAAACTTTGAGTTCCAGCTTCTCTCACTTCCTCCTTCCCGTCTCATCCCCACTGAGAAGGCAAGCAGTTCAATATAGGTCTTACATGTAGTCATGCAAAAGACTTTCATAATAGTCATGTTGTGAAAGACTAACTATATTTCCCTCCATTTATTCTATTCTCTCTTTTGATTTTGTTCCTCCCCAAAAGTGTTTACTTCTAATTATTCCCTCCTTGCATTTGCCCTCCTTTCTATCATCCCCCCTATACCTCACTTATCCCCTTCTCCCCTGTCATACCAGATTGAGTGTGCATGTTATTCGAGAGGTACTGATTTTAAAGAGTGACAACTTTAGCTAAGACTTAAAGGAAGGTGGGAGATGAAGGAGGGACAGAGTTCTGGACATGGGGCACAAATAGTAAAAATACACAGTGTCTAGAGATAGAATATCTTGTACAAGGGACAGCAAGGAGGCTGATGTCACTGGGCTACAAAGAACATGGAGGGGTGTAATTTGTAAGAAGACTAGAAAGGTAAGCAGTAGCTAGATTAGGAAGGGCTTTAAGAGCCATTTTATATTTGGTCTTGAAAGTAATGGAGAGCACTGGCTTTTATTGAAGGGGGTGGATAACATGGTCAGATCTGCACTTCAAGATCAGTTTGGATAGCTAAGGGGTAGGTGGAGAGGAATTAGTGTGGGACACATAGTAAGCACTTAAAACATAATAACTAGCATTTATACTAGTAGCACTTTAAGGTTTGCCAAGGGCTTTACATATATTATCTCATTTGATCATCACAACAACCCTGGGAAGGAAGTGCTATGTTATCCTCATTTTACAGATGAAGAAATTGAGTCTAAGAGAAATTAAGGTACTTGGCCAGAGTCACACAGAAGCAGAATTTGAACTCAGGTCTTTCTGGCTCCCAAGTCCGGCCACCAGTCTAGCTGTCTCTAATACATGCTTGTTAATTGATGAATTGGCGTTTTTCATCATTCCTTTTTGCATGATAACTCAAAAGGCTTAGGTAGATGTGTAATTTTGATTTTAAAAAATTTATAAAAGCAGAATTCAGCCTCTTGAAATCTGAGTATTGCTACAACTTTCCTAATGGGTTTGTGCCATCTTAGCAATGTCAAAAAGGTTTATTTTTCCCCTCACCTTTTGAAAAAAGTCATTTTAATATATAGGCCCTGTAAAGTGATATTGTTGGGAGTCCCAGAAAAGCTTTTGTTACTGGTATTGCCAAACCTCTGTCCCAAAGGTTGATTGTAATCCTTCTTCTGGGGCCAAACAATAGTCTAGACCTGGACTGCTCTGGTTCTTTCAGGAAACTGCTGGTCTAGGTCTGGACCAGAGTCCTTCCTTTAAAGAGAGACCTCATTAGGGCTTTTAAAAATCAGGAAAAGTAAAATAAAATAAGTGAGGTACGAAAACAAAGACTCTAAATGTAGGAAGCTCCTTCAGTTTAACCCTTGCTAACTTTGCATATGTTCAGCCAAGGAAAATTGAATCTTCCCTATAGTCCATGTTAAGTGATCTGAAGCATAAATCCTAGACAGTGTTGACGAGATGGAGGGTCCTAACCTGGGGTCTGTGAACGTCTTTAAAAATATATATTTTGATAATTATTTCAATATAATTAGTTTCCTTTGTAATCCTCTGTTATATGCATTTGAAAACATTTTGAGAAGCATTTTACCTCACTTCCAAAGGGCTCCGTGACACAGAAGAGGTTAAGAATCCCTGCTGTTGATTTGACTACTTTACCTCTAGCTGCTAGCACTGAGTAGCCTAACCCAGGCCCAGCCCATGTTGGTCTTAAATCTGGACCATTTTATAGCTTTGAAAGCTTTCTTTCCCTTGGGGTTTTCTCTCTGCAAAAGTTCGAAATTTAGGGCTCTAATTCCTACTAGATTCCATTTGAGTTGGCTTTCACACAGTGAGGTGGTACTTTACAAAAAACTCTTACAGTTTTATAATATAAGCAGAGGCTGACAGACCATATGTTGGGTTTGTTATAGAGGGACTTTTGTAAATGAGCTAGACTAGATGTCTGTCAAGGTCCCTTCAAATTCTTAAAATCTGTCGTTCTGTAATATTCTAATACTTTAAATATATGATCTTAATAAAAACAATTTTCACTTACAGTAACAAAGGAATCATTTTTCACAAGCTTGCTATGTCGTTCCCCATCCCCAGGCCCCTTCCCTTCCCCCTCCCAAAAAAGGAAAAAGGACTTCTTCAGAGGAATATCTTACAAAGGAAAAGTCAATGTGGGCTTGAATATGCTCCAGTGAGGAATATAATGTTTCCTGTTCTATTAATTGCACTTAAAGAGTTCTAGCAAGAATTCACAAATGGGCCATGCCTCAGAATGGATTATCCAATTGATTGACCTATTTTAGTGGGAAAGAGATTTCAATATTACAGATCCAGGAAACTACAAATATATCTCATCTGTATCCTGAAGGCTGCTCACTACTATCCATAATCTTTATCAGACTTTAAGCCCTGCTTTGTTTTATATTAAGTTACTAAAATGGGTAAATCCCTTTATTACTAGATTTTTGAGGGTAAATGGTTAAGCCTGGAGCGTTTTAATGTTCCCAGAAATGCTTAGCGAGAATACCTTGTGTAGTTTGTTTTCACCATTTGTTAAATTTTCATTTTCTTCTTCATTCCTCCCTTAAAAACCTACTTTAATGATGTGTGGTCATTAATAAGCTCAGAATGTGTGTTTTTCTTATTAATTCATTTTTTTCTTTTTTAAAGTTAAGGGCTCTGTCTCACATTTTACAAATGCCAATAGAAGTAATACAAGCAGATTCTCCTCCTATTGTAGTTGGTGAAGAATATTCAAACAAACCTTTAACGCTTGTGTAAGTATCCAAATGCTTTTACCCAGTTTAGCTTAAGTTTAGTAATAGAAAGTGCTCAGAATATAGAATGGTAAATATTTTATTGTTTGTTGATAAATTAAACATTGCGGAGCATTTTGACCAGACTTGTGTTGGAAGATGGTTATAGAAGCTATAGACTGTGCCAAAATGTATATTCCTGCATAACCCCTGATGATTTATTCTTATATTTGATTCAGGAATAAGGCCATTTCTAAAGAGCTCATTGCTTTAGGACTTAAGTTTCAAAGTGGTAGTGTGTATGCTACCAGATGAATTATTCAGAGTTCATTACTTTAGATGTGCTTATGTACGTATTTTAAAATGACATACTATTTTTTGTTTGGTACATTAACTTGGAAAAGTTGATAAGTTGTTTATTATTAATATTAAGTTAGAAGCAAGGTGAGTTACATCTGTCATGAAAGAAAGGAATTATTTGTTTCTCAGATAAGGAGAACTCCCAGTTTTTTTTGGCATTCAATATTTCATTGTTTCTACTCTTCTCACCCTCCCACCACATATATTTTATATGTAAAATTGCCAAACCAATGACTAAATTAGTAAACTGTATCCTGCTTTTTATGTCAGGCACTTCTGGAGTTGGTTGATCCTTAAACAATTAACTAACTGAATTATCTTGTGCATTAAATGGTACTATAATGAATAAGAGTTACTTAGTTCTTGACTTCCATACTGGAAACCACTGTCACATCTATTCACTAAAAATTCACATCTATACACTAAATTTTAATAATAACAATCTCTCTTTTTCCCCCAGATATATGAGACATGCATATGGCTTAGGAGAGCATTATAATTCTGTGAAACAACTGATGGACACAGCTACTGAAAATGGCAGCTAGTTTATGAAGTTGGTACAATTATATATTGGTTCTGTGCAACATGACAGTCTGGGCATTCCTATCAAGGCCTGGATTGTTCCAAAGGGAATTGAATCTCTTCTATTTTTAATTCTTTTTCCTCCTCTCTCCTTCTCCTTCCTTTTTTTGTTTTGTTTTGTTTGGTTTTGGGTTTTTTTTTCTTTTGCAAAGCTACTAATGGATTTTGAATACACACCAGAAATAAACTCTAATCTCCTTAGTGGCATTTTAAAAACTGGTTTTGGTTGCATCATATGAGAGCAACATAGGCAGAGCAAGTTTAGGACAAAGCCTCCAAATATTGCTGTTTATTGTAGCCTAAAATAGATTTTCTCTAATCTACACTGGTATAGATTTTAAATGGTCATATTTTTAAATGTTAGTAAAAAGCTTTTAGTAACTTTCAGTCTAACTCTTGAAGATGTGAATACTCAGCAATCATGTGGCAGTGGTGATAGTGAGTTCTAATACTCCTTTCAGATGAGACTGAATACTTATAGCCTGGGTATTATTGATAGAATGATCTGAATTTTCTCCACAATGTTATTTTTATAAGATTAAGATACTGCTAAGAGCATGCTTGAGTAATTAAGAATTTCATAGTATTTATACAAGTGTAAATCACTTGATTAAGATAAGTGGATGAGGCAAATTCGAGGACACCTAGCAGTTTATGCCTAAAGTATGACACTTGATTTTTTAAAAAATGTAATTACTTAGAATTTTTCCCCCCAAGAAAGCTTTTAGACATATGCATCTTAATTTGCTAGATATTTATTGTTATTTTTAAAGGTTTAGACTCTGGAATTAATGCTGTACATTTGTGATTATCTTAAAAACTTCAGATTATCCATGTGCTTTGTATTGCTTTACCCATGAATGTTCAGGTGCTATCACAACTGACTCCTAACCTTCCTCTGTAACTTCTCAGTTTGGTTGGCTTTTTTCTGCAAAAAATATAGCTTCCTTTCCCAATAGTTGCTTGCTATCTCATCATTCTGCTCAGTTGATTCTTTAGGGAAATATGGACTGCTTCTGTTTTTCTTCCGGAAGAAGAAAAAAGGAAGAGATGAAGTCTCATCATCAAAATGTCTGAATCTAACCATGTTCACATGCACATTTTCTCTTTGCCTTTTTTTAAGCTTCCTGCTTTTCTCTTTGTCTTTAGGGTTTAAAAAAAAGCCCTAATTACTTGTTACATTTTACTGTATTATGTTAGTTTTCCATTAAATGAGCATTTGTTATAATTCAGTTATGGGTAAAATGTAAAGTCACTGGTTGGGAGCCCATAGCTGTATAATATGCAATATGTTCAAGTTTAAAAGATGGATCTCTCTTTTCCCAGAATGCTACATACGTAAGAGTATCCATACTTACATATGGTGCTCCTAAGTCCTATACGTAAATGCATATGATTTGCTTTACAAAAAGGCACGTGCATATAACTTTTGTTTTATATATTGGTTTTTTGGAAGAATAAATACAAATAAAACATCAGCATCAGATTAATCTTTGTGTATATTTGCCCAATATGCAGGACTTTTTTGTAAATAACTAAAGTTTATAAGATTTAATTTAGATGTTTTTTGGGTAAAAAATATACAAAGAGTGGAATTCTAAAGTATTAATGCTTTTGACCTATTTTCTAAGTAATCTCTAACTTTTAAGCAGTAATATTCATATGAATTTGATATCATGAAACATGACTAGCAAAGTAGGTTATCCAAATAGGTTTAAAAGCAAACTTTCATTTGGTAGCTATCATATTTTTATCATGAACTGAATATTGTCTTGTTCATGAGATTTTAAAAAGCAGACATGAACAAGATTTCTATTGGGAGTTTTTTCTTTTTATAGAATTTGTATTCTGATTCAACATTACTTACCATCATTTAAGTATTAACCTAAAATCAGAGTTTAAATAATGGCAGATGTTGATTAAGTGCAGCATATGCTAATTTAGGTTTTTGTATAATATAAAATCTGGTCTAATTGGAGCTTCATAGGGTTTCCTTTGTCCTTAACTTGGAGCAAAAAGGGATATGTCAGAATCCTGGAATATGTCTTTGTCCAAGAATTTTATCCACTTTATTATGTTTACAACTTGTATAAAGCAAAAGAATGTGTTTAATTATTGTGAGCAATATAGTTTTGCTCCTATTATGAGGCTTGCCAAAAGAATAATAAAAGATGAATGAATCAAATGAAACTTGTTTGTTGAAACTGTCATTTCCTTCACTTGGTTAGAATTAAAGAACATAGAAAGATCATTTTGCACTAGAGATGTACTCAGCCTTGGTTTTATCCAGACATAATTGAGAACAATAGAGATTATGAAGAATCATGATCCTTTAAAGGAATTAGGATTTGCAGAAATATGAGAGCACATCATCTTGCCAGAATGTAATAGGGGTAAATACGGAATAGTGAATGACCATTTAAACTAGGTTTTCAGGCATCAGGTGAGTTTGTTAGGATTTCTTAAACTGGTGAAGATTCATTTAGGGTACGTTAATTGGGAGGCTCATCCGGGAGAAGTAGATAATAATAATGGAAGGGAGAAAACAGGGATGCAGTAAGAACAGTCTGGGGGCAAATGAATATTGGCACATCATTATTATGTATTTATCTTCTCAGTTCAGGTTAACATGAACCAGCTGAAAGCAGATTTGATATGATCAGAAATAATTTACATTTTTACAGTGTTTACTACTAGTATTGCCAAGTGAAACTGGTTTTTATTACTGATTGCTCTGTGGTGTCCTGAGACTTGTTTAAAGTAAACTGTGTTTCCATCCTAAAAAAATTGCTTTTGAGGGGGCTGTTTTTTCTTTACACGCATGTAAACATATAAAAGAAACCTTTTGAAACTTTAGAGAATGATGATTACTACTATTAAACCATAAACTGAAGACCACTAGGGAGCAGCCACATGTTATCTAAATTTTGTGTCTACCCTTCTACCTAGCACAGAGCTCTGCATTCAGGAGATGTGGCCATTTCCTACTGAAAGGGTGAAGAAATCCATGATCTCTTCTTCTATAACCATTGTCTGAGAACTTTGCTAGTATACACTTCACAGGATCAAAGCTTTAGCCATGAGGCCAGGCAGAGCTGCTTTTCCTTAGAAAGTTAGCCACATTCAGCTCTCCGTAGCTATCGGCATACCAGACTTATTGCCACCAGGACCAGAGCTTCACATACTAGGCTTGTTGCCTGCCACGTGAACCTCTTGAGCAGGGTCTCAGATACCAGGCCTTACCAGGAGCCAACCACACTTGCAGAATATTTTCTGACTTCCTGTCGTGGGATGTGGCAGAGAAATTGTGCATCTAGTTAAACCTCTGAAGACCCCAGTCACCAGGTATTTTCTTTTTCCCTATTACTGTTTTTTCAGATTGAATAAGTTAATGTTACACTCTTGTCATAAGACCCTCGTGTGTGAGCCCTAATCAAATAATGGTACTCGATCATATAGCTTGTTGTATACTCTTCTTCCTCCACATCCTGTTTATTACTAGGAGACAGGATGATATCAAGGAGAATATTACCATTCTTCACTTTCTCATCCCTGTCTACCTTCATCAGTTCTCCCATCCCGAGACCTTACTCTTTTGTTTCTCCCCTTTTTTGGTGTTCTCCAGAACCTTATCTTGCTGCCATAGAAATCTGACTTCAAACAAGACACTGCGTTGCTGGCCAGCTTCCCTAGTCCAGCCTCCTCACGCACTGGGCCAGGAAGAAGAGATGGCATCTTCCTTGTACTTGACATTCTACTTTCATGTCCTATTGTAGTTTAGAAGTGACTTTGTGTTCTCAATGTCTATGCAAGAAAAGTGCAAGCTGTCACTGGTCCTAGCAAGCTTGGAAGCCCTTAGATAGGATTCCATTAACAGTGTATCTAACTTAAGTTCAGAAAACATAGTTACAAGAAGTTGGCTATCAGGTGATTGGGTTGTGGGTTTTTTTCATGGATGGGGTTGGAGAGGATGCTACAATTTCTTAAAAAAACAAAACAAAACAGGATGTGCTGATCCAGTGAGGATGTACCCTACCAATGAAATCATAGATCCGTGAAGTATGATATTTTGGGAATTTCTTAAAAAATAAGTTTTTATTAATGTCTTATTTTTTTTATATCATCGTAGTTTCTCCCCAGTATCCTTCCTCTGTACTTCCCAGAAAGCCATCCCATATAGGAAATAATATTTTTTAAAGACAAAAAAAAGGCAAAAGAGGAGGAAAAAAATGAACACAACTGATTAGTATATTGAAAAAGTCTAAAAATAGTTGCAACAGTTGTGAATCTCCCATCCATTCAAAGGAGGGGGGTGGGAGTGTCTTCTCATAATTCATCTTTCAAGCCGTGTTTGGTTTTTGTCAATTTGCAGTTTTCAGTTTTCATTTCGTGTATGTGGGTTTTTTTCATTTACATTGTTGTAGTTTTGTGGATATTGTTTTGGTTCTGCTTACTTCACTGCATCAATTTATGTAAGTCCATTTACTGTATTCATCACATTGTCATATCTTACAGAATTACATTCATATATGACCATTGTTTACTTTTCTCCAATCTATGGGCATCAACTTTGTTTTCAACTGGCTATCACAAAAGTGCTGCAACAAGTATTTTGATCTATGTGGGGACTTTCTTTTTATCAATGCCCTCCTTAGGGTATAGCCCAGTAATAGAATCTGTGGCTTAAAGGATACAAATATTTTAGTTATTTTGTGTGATTCCAAATTGCCTTCTAAAGGAGTTGTACCACTTCACTGCTCCATCAGTCATGTGTCATCTCCCTGGGCTCCACTTTCCCAACACAGAGATGAGAAGAGCCACTCTATCAAAGCAGTCTCCTCTGGTGGTGAGAGGAGTCAAGTCTTCTGTCTTGGAAGGAGAGTTAACACCATTCCTTCCCTCCACGTACTTGCTCCCTCAGCCTGAACCCCAAAGCCCTATGGATATGAAAAATTTAAAATCTTCCCTTTATGATTAACAAACTCCCCCAACCCCCAGTTATACTCTTCCCATCCCCAGTGATTCTGAAGCTCTAATAGGCATGATTCAAACCCCATTCCCTGTTCCTATATTGCCCAATGCCTTATTCCCAATATCCATCTCCAAAGCTACCCATCTCTTCCACTGTGGTCTATGGGATCCCTGCTCCATATGTAATGTAATTGCTTTCTTCTTTGGGCTCTCACTGAGACCTGACTCCCTCCTGATGACACAGCTTCTGAGCACCCTTTTCAGCACTGGCTGCACTTTGCACTTTCATTCCTTCCCCTACCACACTCCTTCCCCCTCCCCCATACCCACTCACTAATTGAAGTAGGGGTGTCCCATAGTGCCATGCCTTAGGCCCTTTCTTTTTTCCCCTTTATTTCACTTGGTGAGCACATTAGTTCTATTATCTCTATGCTGATGATTCTCAAATCTTATCCAACCCAACCTCTCGGCTGACCTCCATTCTTACATCAACTAACTTAGACATCTCAAAAACTGAACTTAACGTACTCAAAATTGAATTCAATCTTTCCCCCTAAATTCTTTCCCCTTTCAAACTTCCCTGTTACTATTGAAGGTAACACCATCTTCCCAGTCATCCAGGCTCACAACCTAGATGTCATCTCTCTCAGCCCCCACTCCCACATACAATGTGTTGTCATGGCTGTCAACTTACCTTCATAACATCCATTATATATGTACTCCTTTCTCTATACTGCCCTCCACTGATATAGTACAGGCCGTTATCACCTGACATGGAATATTGGAGTAGCCTGCTGGTTGATCTACCTACCACAAATCTTTCTCCATTCCAGTCCATCCTCCATTCCGATGTTAAAGTGTTCTTCCTAAAAATGCAGGTCTGACAATGTTACCCCTACTTAACAAACTTTAGTGGCTTTATCACCTCCAGCATGAAATACAAAATCCTTCAGTGGTCAAAGCCCTTTGTAACCCCCAACATTTTCAGTCTTCTTAGACCTTACCCCTCCCTCCTTTCCCAACATATTCTTTATCCAGTGACATTGACTTCCTTACTGTTCCTCCATCTCTCACTGGCAGGCATTTTCATTGACTGTTTTACATGCTCATCTCTACCTCCTGGCTTCACTGCATTCCCTCAACTCCCAGATAAAAATCCACCTTCTACAGGAAGCGTCTCCGGATGTCTCAATTCTAGTGCCTTCGCTCTGTTGATTATTTCTGGTTTATCATATTATATATAGTTATTTCCCCCATTAGATTATGAGCTCCTCAAAACAGAAACTGTCTCTTACTTTTGTGCTTAGCACAAAAGTGCCTGGCACATAGTAGGTGCTTATTCTAGATATCTTAATTTTTGTTTTTGGGGGGAGATGTTTTTCAGTTTCATGAAATTAAAGTTATCTATTTTTGCAATTGCCTCTTTCCCTTGTTTGGTTAAGAATGTATTTGCTTATTGCTATGAGAGCTTTATCAGCTTCTCTCCTATTTTTTTAATAGTATGATCTTTAATATTAAAGTCATATATACTTTTAGATGATATGTGAAATACAGTATAACATGTTAGTCAAAGCTTAATTTTTGCCAGACTGCTTTCTGCTGTTCCTAGCAGTTTGGTTTTTTTTTTGCCAAATATGGAGTTGCTTCTTGAAAAATTTATGTTTTCCACTATATCAAACACTGACTATAAGTTCCGTTGTTTCTGATTGTCACTTGTTTAATTTGTTCCATTGATGTAGCTTTGTATTTTAAAATCACTTCCAAATAGTTTTGATGACTATTGTTTTATAAAATAGTTTGAGATCTGGAAGTACAATTTCCCCTTTAACATTATCTCTTTTCATAATTTCCCTTGATATTCTAGATCTTTTGTTTTTCCAAATTAATTTTATTATTTAGTTTATTCATCGGATAATTTGATTGGTTGATTTGGTTAGAAGTTGTGTTCATCCTCATTGTCGAAGGAAGACCATGCCATCAGAGAAGTGATGACATGACTTGCACTTGACTTTATTTGAGTGAAGGAGGGCAGTGCAGGTCACCAGCCTCACTTCTCCTCCCAGGGGAAATGGAATAGAGAATCAATCAAGCAATTCTAAAAATTTGGCTATGATGGCCCAGTAAAGATGTTATAAATTTTCTTAAGCAATAAATCTTTTATTTTTTAAACATTTATTTAAAAAATTTTGAGTTCCTATGCCCATAGGGCTACAAATTATGCTAAGATCTAGGAATACAAAGGCAAAGGAATTCTAGCCTCCAAGGGGCTTATATTCTCATGGGGGAGATGATATATACACACACATGTATGTATGTATGGTATACATGTATGTTTCTGTGTATGTGCATATATATGCCTACAGATACACGTGCATATATAATGTACATGCACATGCATGTATATGTGCATATGTATATACATGTACATGTGTGTGTCTGTGAATGCATATGTGTATATACAGACAAAACAAAAAGTGAATACAAGGTTCTTTGAGGTGGAAATGTCCTAGATCAGGAAAGGATTCATGTAGAAAGCAGAAGTGGAGCTAAGTCTTAAATGAATCCATGAAATCCAAGAAGCAGAGATGAAGGAGAGCATTCTAGCCAGGTGTGGCAGACAGTTAGTTATTAACTTTAGTAGTGTAGCCATTTTTATTGTATTGCCTTGGCCCAGCCATGAACACTGAATATTCTTCTAACTACTTAGGTTGTTCTTTATTTCTTTAAGGAAAATCTATACAAATTTTTTCTGTGCTCTTGTAGGTTGAGCCTCAGATATGTTTAAACTACATTGTTTGGAATAGTGTTTTCCTTTCTATTACTGTATTTTAGATGTTATTATTATTATATAGAAATGAAGTTGATTTTTCAGGGTTTATCTTGCAGTCCTCAACTTTGTAAAACCTATTATCTCAATTAGTAACCTTGCTGATTCCCTAGGCTTTTCCGAGTAAACCATTATATCACCCTGAAATAGGAATAGCTTTACTTTTTATTTACTTATTTTTATGCCTTTAATTTCTTTCTCTTCTCTTATTGCTGTTCCTAACATTTCCAGAACTATATCAAGTAGTATAGAGGGAAGAGTCTTTGCTTTGCCTGTGATTTCACATTGTTCGTTGACTATTTTGTTAATTTTATTTTCTTCCCTCTTCTTTTTAATCAGATTGACTAAAAAGGTTTATTAATTTTTTAGCATTCTCAAAGAACCAGTTTTTATTTTTATTTGTTGTTACTTTTTGGATTGCAGTTTATCTTTTTCCTCTAATTTTTAATATCTCCTCTTTTGCTCGTGTTTTAGGTTTGTTACTTTGTTGGCTTTCTTATTTTTAAGATGCATATCCATTTCATTAATTTTCTTTTTTTCTACTTTGTTAATGTATGTTTGCAGGGATATGATTTCCCCCACCTGAGAACAGCGTTCGTTGTGTATCAGAAATGTAGGCACATTGTTTCATAATTCTAATTTTCTTTTACTTAATTATATATTGTTTCTATAATTTGTATTTTTAACCCACTCATTATTTTGGATTTCATTGTTAAGTCAGTTTGAACTTTATCTTTTAATTGTGGTCTCTTAATTTTTTTTAATTGCTTTATGGTCTGTAAAGAATATATTTACTATTTCTGCCTTTTTAAACTTTGTTTGTAATATCCCTTTACCCTAATGCATGGCTAATTTTTGTAAAAGTTCAATGTGGTAGTGAGGAAAAAAAGTGTGTGTGTGTGTGTGTGTGTGTGTGTGTGTGTGTGTGTGTGTGTTATATTTTTTCCTTTTGTTGATCTTTGTATTAGTCTTAACCAAAACTGAAAAAGAGACATTGAAATCTACTGTCACTATTGTATTACAGTCTGTATATTCTTATATCTCAGTTAATATTTCCTTTATGAATTTGGATTCTATGGCATTTGTAGCATATAAGTTTAATATTGGTATTGGTTTTTTGCCCATATTCCTTTTAGCATAATAGAGTTCCCTTGTTTATCTTTGTTCACGTTATTTATATTTTGAACATTTGTTTTTGCATTGTTTGCTAGCATGGCTGCAACTCCTGCTTTTCTTGGATTCTCAGGATGCATAGTAAATTTTTTTTTCCATCCCTCAGTTTTATTTTGTGTATGCTATTGTTTTAAAAATGTGTTTCTTGTAAGCAACAGAAAGTAGGGTTTTGTTTTCTTATCTCATCTGTTACACTTTTTCATTTTATGGGCTTGTTTAATCCATTCACATGTAAAGTTATGAGAGTTAGGTTTATGTTTTCCTCCATTTGTCTCTAATAATGTTTTTTCCTTCAAATCAGGGTTCTCTCCCCACCCATCTCCTTCCACTGTAATCACAGTACTATCTTAAGTCATTTTAACTTACTCCTATTTCAGTGCCAGCCCCATTATCACTCCCCCTTCCTGTTTGCTACCACTTTCTCTGCTTGAAGAGTTTTATTTATTGTTTTCTTTTTTGCTTTACCTAGTTATTTAGTTCTTCACCTCTTTTTTCTCTTAAGTAATTAAGCAGAATCTCTTCTTTCCTCCCACAACTTGCTTTGTTCGTTAGTTATAAAATTTCATTCTCTGAGCTTTTTTTCTAAAAATGATTTTCTTTCCTCATTGTCTTCTTTATTTTCCTATTTTAGATAATTTTCTTTGATTTATGGCCCTTATATTTATTTGTTCCTTCTTTATTCTCTGAATTCCTTATGACATTAAACCTTTTGAGGTACTTATATTGGATGTGTGTTTCTGACATATTTCTGTATGTCCTTAGTCCCCCTTTTCTTGTCTTGCTTCACTCTTAGAAATACCAATTTCTGCAGACAATACAGAGGATATTACTCCATGCTAGAAATCTTGTCCATGATTGCACAGTTTGTTATTTGCCTTTGCCCTCAACTTGGTAATTCCCCCCCCCCCCCCCCCCCATTTGCCTTGAAATCTCCTCTCTGGGTTAATGCCCTCCCTCTCTTCTAGGCATCAGTTCCTGTCAGGAACTCTGATTTCCTTTCTCCTGAGGTAGGATGATTGATTTCTCTAAGCACTCAATCATTGTAAGGTCTTTAGTTCCTTTTCTGGACTATTTTCTCCATCGGAGCATTCATCAGGTACCCCTTTCCACCGGTGAAACAAGGTTTCCCCTTTTCCCCTCATCTTTTCCAATACCTCCCTTTTCTTTGCCCATTCCCCTATAGCCTCTATTCCTTTTGAGAGATTACAGGAGTTATTTTCCCTTCATTGTTAGCCTTTGGTTCACATATTCCTCTCTCTCTTTTCTTCCTCCCCTATTTTGTTTTCCCTTTCATTCTGTAATTTCGTGCCCCCCTCCCCCCACCAAAGAAAACCACCCAACAACAACAGCAAAAATTCATTGCTTTGCTTATAGACAAGATGTTGTGAGGGTCAGTCCACAATGTTTTAGGCCCATTTCTCCACTATCCCCTTTTTAAAATAATTAGTTAATTTATTTTTTGTTTTCAACGTTCACTTCCATAAGATTTTAAGTTTTGAATTTTGTTTCCCATTCTTTCCTCTCCCCTCCCTAAGATGTCATGCAGTCTGATATAGGCTCTACTTAAACATTCGTATGAAACATATTTTCACATTAGTCATGATGTAAAGAAGAATTAGAACTAATGGCAGGAACCATTAGAAAGAAGAAATAAAACAAAACAACAAACAAAAAAGAGAGCAAATAGTATGTATGCTTCCATCTGCATTGAGACTCTCAAGTTCTTTCTCTGGATATAGGTAGCATTTTCCATTGTGAGTCTTTTGAGGTTGTCTTAGATCCTTGCATTGCTAAGAAGAGTTAAATCTATTGAGGTCAGTGATCACATAATGTGGCTGTTCCTGTGTACAGTGTTCTCCTGGTTCTGCTCATTTCACTCATATAAGTCTTTCCAGGTTTTTATGAAGTCCACCTGCTCATCTTTTCTTATAACACAGTAGTATTTACATTCACATACCACAACTTGTTCTGCCATTCCCCAACTGATGGGCATCCCCTCAATTTCCAATTCTTTGCCACCACAAAAAGAGCTGCTATTAGTATTTTTGTACATCTTTTTCCATTTGTATGATCTTTTTGAGATACAGACCTCGACATAGTATTGCTGGGTCAAAGGGTATGTACAATTCTATAGCCCTTTAGGCATAGTTCCAAATTGTTCTCCAGAGTGGCATCAGTTCATAACTCCACCAACAATACATTAATGTTCCAATTTTACCACATCTTCTCCAACATTTATCATTTTCCTGTTTTGTCACGTTAGCCAGTTTGATAGATGTGATGTGGTACCTCAGAGTCATTTTGATTTGCATTTCTCTAATCAATCATCACTTTTTGACTACTGCTTTCCCCCTTTTTCCATTATGTACTTAGAGAAAGGGATTTCTTGATGGTTTCTGTTATTATTTCGTTGTTGTTGTTATTGTCCTTGGTTATTTTTTTCATTTACCCTTCTTGTATTTCTGTTATGTGGAATGTTTGAGAAGCAAATAATTTCTAAAGGTCTAGTTTTCTTTTTAAGAATGTTATGACAGCCTCCTGGGGTTTCTGTTGGGTGCAGAATTGTCTTGTGTTATTTAAACTTCCTTTCCTTTATATTTGAAGGTCTTTCTCCTAGCTAGGAACTTGGAAAATTTGTTGTCAAGCTCCTCTGTGTCTTGGAGTTTGCAGCATAGGGTTTTTTGTTTGTTCATTTGTTTTGTTTTTTTTTCTAGAGGCAATTTATGAATTTTTTTGATTTAACACCTTGTCTTCTATGTTCAGAAGTTCTAGGCAGATTTCTTGTATTATTTCTTGCATAATGTTGTCAAAGGTTTAGACTTGTGTTCTTCCGGGAGAAATCTAATCCTTAAGTTGTCTCTGTACATCCTGCCTTCAAGATTGATATGTTTTGCTCGTATGGAGATCATGCTTTCTTTTAATTTTATTGCTTTTTTCCTTCTCTTTTCCAGATTGTTCTTCACTTTCATGTATTTGCATCCCTAATCAGTTATTTCCTTTTTTATTTCTTTAATGACACTTGCTACCATGGATTCAAGTTTTTCTATTCTGACATTTATTTCTCTTGTGCAGACTATAAATTCTGCTCTTATGATTCTTATTTCTGTTTTAAACCATTCAGCTTGTCATTTCATATTCTCTGGGAAATCCTCAGGGTCCTTTGCCTTATCAGATATTGATTCATTTTCCTTTGTCTTGTAATACTTATTCATAGATGCCTGAATTTTTTTCCCTGATTATTATTAATATATTATTGATATATTTCTTGTTAGTTTATCTGTTTATACATAAAGCTTTAACTGAGTTTTATTTCTGCCAAGGCCTTTGGTAATTTCGGCTTTTCCTCCTTTCCCCTGATTTTCCTCAATTCCTTATTTTCTAACTCCCTTCCCTTTGATGGCAGTTTTCTCAGGAGCTATATCTCAAAGCTGTCTCAGCCTTCTCCCTTACTGGAAAATTCATAGTTCTCTAGCCTCAGTCTCTTCTCCAGCTGAGTTCTGAAAGGATAGAATTAGCCCTAGTTGGATTCTAGGCTATTTCCCTCCAGCTTAGTAGAGTGTCACACAGCCCCCTACATGTGCCCAGTTCCAGTTCCCCCTGTTCCTCAGTTGTCTGCCCCAGTTCTAATGTGGCACAGAGCAGTACCAGTCCTTGCTGCTGTCTTGTTCCTTACTGCTTTCCCAGTGTTAGGTTTTGCAAGCTTGTGCATCTCTGCTGGTGGGAGTGTGATAGGTGGGGGTGAGGGAGGGGCTAATGAAATTAGGCTTTTTTGCTTTTGGTTCATTAAATTTTTCCTCCACGTGGGTTCTTGATGTTCTTAATTGTGGAGACAGATGAAATTGTTCTATCTCCTATTTTCTAGAGGTTTGATGAGTTGTAAGGTTCAGAAAATATATCAAGTCTTCATTCTTGTTGGTCATATGACTCCAAACTTGAGGAGTAATGAGAATTTTCTATTCATGAGTCTGACTTCAAAAAAGTAATTTATTCAGAAATGGAACTGCTATGGTTTATTATTAATATTGTGTTATTCTAGTCTTTGAATCAAGCAATTGATTTATTGAAAAAGTCATAAGAAAACATTTTGAGTTAGCGGTAGAATTATGGTTTTTTGTTTTTGCCAAGTACAAGAGTAGTAAGACCTGTGACCTTGAGAATCACTTTTGTCCTCAAGTAATTGGGGCTTTTGGGAACTCAAGGGTCAAAGAAATATTTGCCTTTTTCCCAGCATTGGCAACAAGTACATTAATATTTACTCACTGAGCTCCTTCATTTTTCCCTGTCTCTTATCTACTTCCTTGATCTAGGAAAGAAAAGCTTTAGTGAAAGTGAGCCATTCCAATACCTCCTCACATGTATGAACAAGGGTCATTTAGATCTATATAAATAAAAGTCACTTAGGTCTTAGTTTAGAAGGGTGTCAGGGAAAGAAAGTGGATCAGTGAGTGGTAATTTAGAATGATAGAACTAGGGAAGCATAAGAAAGCACCTACTATAAAGACCTTCCCACTGCCTTACAAAATAGGTAAGTTGTAGCAATTTACAGGACAACGTATGGGACCTTTGGTACAGCGTGATCAAATTCTGCTTGAATTTGCAGGGCAACTTTTAATATTTGTGTGTTTGCTCCCATCTACTTTCTAAAACCCTGAGAGTTTTTAAAATTAACCTTGGTTCTAGATTGAATTAAGCTTTGTAAATTGTATTTAGAGATCCTCAGAATAAGTGATAAAAATTTCCCTAAGTGAACAGGGTTTTCATTTCTGAGCATACTTGATATTTGCAGAGTGAAATAGCATGAGTTAAAAAAACATTTTACCCTCCACAAGTTACACAATTAAATGGATCACTGAATATTCAAGTTCTCCCTCAGACCCAAGTGAGATAAGTATTTAGTATATGTTGCAATGTATTTATGGAATTTAATAGATGGTGGCAGGCTTCTCTAAGAATTGTTGCCAAAGACTAAAATTACTTACATATGTGGTAGTGTTTAACCTTGTGGTTTTGAGATTATAGTATGAAAAGCAAATGTTAATGATATTTTGGTTTAAGATTTAAAAAAACAAAAAAAGCTTGACCTGCTTCAGTTTAGAAGAAATATGAATTTAAGACTAGGCTTTGCCTCTTAGGTAGTCCCTGAATGACTTTGAGTAAGTTGCTTTCCAACTCAGTCTCTGTTTCCTCATATAGAGGATGAAGGGGTTGGACTAAAATATAATTTTTATGGTCTAGCTAAAGAGACCTTATTTTTCCTTACATATGACACTCCTTTGCGCTAGTTGGTTCCCATGTGTGGAAGTACATTCCCTTTTCTCCTCTACCTTAGAGAATTCCTTGTTTCAAAATTCAGTCCCAGTAGCAAAAATTAAACTTTCATGATTCTATTTTTATTTCTTCAGCTTCCTTTGTGTTATTTTTCTATACTTTTACAAATACAGTTCATCTCCCTATTGAATAGAATGTAAGAGACAGTTTCTTTTTTGTCTCTGTATTGTTAGATACTCATTTCTCAGATATGTTTATGGTAGATTCCTTCAGGTTGTGGCTTAAAATCAGTGACTGCTGAAGCACCCTCCAGCTCTCAAATAATGTAATTCTTAGGAATTTCAAAAAAATATTGAGTAGTAGCAACAATATTATTAAAAAAATACAATTTCTTAAAGTGACTATTTCGAAGAGGGCAACTGTCAAATTAGTTATTACTAGTATATTTGTTCAAAAAATCAGTCATATTTCAACGTGAAAATACATTTAATATAATTGCACATGTATACCTATATCAGATTGCTTTCCATCTTGGAGGAAGGAGGGATAAAAAACATGTGGAACTCAAAATCTTATAAAAGTGAATGTTGAAAACTATCTTTACATGTAATTGGAAAAACATAAAAAGTGGAAAAAAAATTAGTCATTACTTTTATAATCAAACCTTGCATAATTTTATGCAGAACAATCTTATTTTTTAACTAATTTTTTTGATTGTCAAACATTTATTTCTTTCTCTTCACATCTCTACCACTGGAAAAAAAAAGGAAGAAAAACAAATACTTGTAACAAATAAGTATAATCAAGCAAAACAAGTTCCTATATTGGCCATATCTGAAAATGGTTCTCATTATGCATATTATTTTATCTCTTCATTCTTCATTGATCTTCTGAAAACGTGGTTGATCATTGAGGTGATCAAAGTTCTTAAATCTTTCAAAATTGATTGTTTTTATAATATTGACATTATGATATTAACTGTCATTCTAGTTCTCACTTCATTCTGAATCAATTCATAAATGTATTCCCAGACTTTTCTGAGATATTCTTTTATCATTTCTTACAATACAGTTCCATTATATTCATATGCCATATTTATTGTCATTCCTGAACTAATGGGAACCCACTTAGTTTCCATTCTTTGACGCTACAAAAAGGGTTACTGTCAATGTCTTTGTACGTATAGGAACTTTTAGTCTTTTATCTTTTTGAGGGTAAGGACACAACATAATCTTCTGTTTATTCCTGTTACTAGGTCAATTTGACTATATCATGAATAAAATGTTATTTGGGATGTAGAAGAAGTCTCACATATAATTGGTATGCAACATAGATATTAATCCTGACCATTAACAGTAGTTATAATGGCTTCCATTTTATTTGAAAATCATTAATTATGGCATTCCTTGGCTTTCTCTTGGCTAAAGAACACACATTTCTTTAGTAATTAACGTTTGCTTTTATGACTTTACACAGTTATGATTATCTTCTTAACAGTTATGATTATCTTCTTAATCTTCTAAATTTAGTGCGCCCACCTTCCACGGTAGAGTCAGAAGTAGTTAAAGTCCTATATGAAACCAAGTAGAATTGAAAGATTATCTAATATCAAGTTGAAGTTTTAAGGATTAGTATAAGGGAGATGTGCATGTCCAATTTTACTGAGCCGTAGAAGACGGAGAAAAACCATTTAACCATTTGATGTTTGGTCTCCTTAAATCCTGAACCACAACCTTTAAATTGTATTTGTAGTTTACTTTGTTGTCAGTAGAAATTACAGTGAAGTTTTATTTTATGCTTTTGTGAGGAAGGCAGTTTCATATTTTGTTTTTCTATCCTCAGTATTTAGCTTAAGTGCTTAATAGTAAAATAAAATTTTTTAAAAATTAAAATTAAATTAATCAAGTAACTGCCAAAGGCGTTTTGAGTTTGTTTGTTTGCTTTTTTCTGTAAATGAAAGACTGACCATGTTATTCCACATCTCAGTAAACTCTCTTGGCTCTCTTTTACTTCCAGGATCAAGTATACCCTTCTCTGTTCAGCATTTAAAGCTTTTTATAACCCTGGCCCTTTCCTACTTTTTTACTCTTTTTTACATATTACTCCTTGCATATGTTCTGTGGTCCTGCCAAACTGGGATACTTGCAGTTACCCACATACTCTATCCATATCTATTTGCCAGTTTTATTACATGATCAGTCAACTCCTTCCTTTTCTTGGCATCCATGTCCTTCAGCAGGACAAAATTCTGGCTTAGAGACTCTTTTACAATCCACATATCAAGATCATTCAAGATTTCTTGGAAGATAAAACAACAGAGATAATACTGTTTAATGACTTTTTGATAGTAAATATCAGGTGAAAGAAACAGGGAACTCTATGCTTGCCAAAGATATCTGCCACTACAATAAAGGAAAACCAGCAGAATCCAAGTTGAAAAGAGATCCCCTGTGGAAAGTGAATTTCTCTTCATCTGTTTGTGAATGACATTAAGCTGATTGCATCAAGTCCTAGAACATTGCAGAGACTTCTCAAAAAGATCATTCAAAAGAGTTTGGTTTGTCCTTTCACATAGAAAAGACCAAGTGGATGAAGAATATCTGTTACCCAGATTTCAACATATATTTGCATGAATACCTTATAGAGGTTGTCCAACTGCATATCAGGGAAAGACAGTATGATGGACAACAGGCTGGGCCCAGAGCTAAAAAGGAAGAGGAGAGCAGGTAGGATTGCTTTCACGAAATT